>NC_138372.1:121493215-121522393 GCF_054177405.1 Leptonychotes weddellii | reverse complement strand
GTGCTCTGTTAAGCGCTGTGAATTGTGCAAGACTGTTGAATCTCAGATCTGTACCTCTGAAACAAATAATGCAATATATGTTAAGAAAAAAAAAAGAAGAAGAAGAAGGTAGCGGGAGGGGAGGAATGAAGCGGGGGAAATCGGAGGGGTGGACCAACCATGAGAGCGATGGACTCTGAAAAACAAACTGAGGGTTCTAGAGGGGAGGGGGGTGGGAGAATGGGTTGGCCTGGTGGTGGGTATTGAGGAGGGCACGTTCTGCATGGAGCACTGGGTGTTATGCACGAGCAATGAATCATGGAACACTTCATCTAGAACTAATGATGTAATGTATGGGGATTAACATAAGAATAAAACAAACAAACAAACAAACAAAAGCAGATATATGGGAATAATAAACATTAAATTAAGGGTAATAGTTTCCTCTGGATCATACAGGGAAGTGTCAACCTTTTGAAATCTTTCATTTTTGAACTCTTTTGAAATTCACCTTTTTGAAAGTTAGTATTTTTTTATTTTTTTTAAAGATTTTATTTATTTATTTGACACAGACAGAGAGTTAGCGAGAGCAGTAACACAAGCTGGGGTGTGGGAGAGGGAGAAGCAGGCTTCCCGCCGAGTGGGGAGCCCGATGCGGGGCTCGATCCCAGGACCCTGGGATCATGACCTGAGCAGAAGGCAGACGCTTAACGACTGAGCCACCCAGGCACCCCTGAAAGTTAATATTTTTAAAACTGACCACTTGATTTTAAGAATTCTGTGTGTACCAAATATTTAAATATGAAAAACGTCTTCTTTTCCAGCATTCGCCATAATTCTTTATTAATGATAAATCCATTCGTCTAGGTGCTCCGATGAAAATCCTTGGGGGCATCCCTCACCCCTCTTTATCCTTACATCCAATCCATTGGCTGATTTTCATGGTTCTAACATCAGTTTCACCTCCCATTTCATCACCCTTCTGGTTAAGTTTACCATTATCTCTTGACTGGATCGCCGCAGTGGTTTTCCTTTTTTTTTTTTTTTAACTGCTTTTTTTTTTTAAAGATTTTATTTATTTATTTGAGAGAGAGACAGACAGATAGTGACAGAGATAGCAAGAGAGAGCACAAGCCAGGAGGAGAGGGAGAAGCAGGTTCCCGCTGAGCAGGGAGCCCAATGTGGGGCTTGATCCCAGGACCCCGGGATCATGACCTGAGCCGAAGGCAGATGCTTAACCGACTGAGCCACCCAGGCGCCCCATACAGTGGTTTTCTTACTCATTCTCTGCCCCTTGGAATTGATTCTCGAAATAGCACAGCCAGAGTTGTTTCCTTTAAAAGATTAGTCTAATCATGTCACTACTCTGCTCAACATACTCCATGAGTTCCTATGACATGCAGATCAAAATCCAGTTCCTCTGGCCTCCTTGATGCTCCTTCAACCTTCTAAACACACTGCCACTTCTGCAGGCCTGTGGCTCCCCTTTCCATCCTCTAGGCCTACCTTTCCCCACGGCTTGCGCTGTGCCTCACAGAAGACTCTGTTTCAAGCCACCAGATCAGAGTGGCTTTCCTTGATCACCCGTATCTAAAATCACCTCTTCTCTCACTCTCCTTTCCCTGCATAAATTTCTCCACAGCATGTCTCAACCCCTGACATACTATGTACTTTGTGTATAATATGTATACCTTCTATTGGTGTTTTGGTTTCCTGCATGCTCTCCCCAGTAGAATGTAAATTTCAGGGAGTAGGGATATTGCTTCATTGTTCTGTTATACCTCTTGTAACAAGAACAGCACATGTCACAGTGTAGAAGACAAAAAAATAAAAAAATAAAAAAATAAAAGATTGAATGGCTGGATTTATTGAATCTGCATTTGGTAGTCTAAAGCAAATATGATAAAAATTTTATATTTGATAAGTTTATATGTTGTCATCATGGAATTTTGCTATATTTTATAATTTTAAGAAATGAAGGCCCTTTATTCAAGAAAAGACCTACGCTAAAAAACGGCTTTGGAACATGCAAAGGGCTAGATGATAAAACAAATGGCAGGAGAAGAATAGATAAATACAGATATTTCCTTTAATTGCATCTGACAGAATGGATCACCCATTCTTTACTAGGAAGTGATTAGAAATTAATACCAAAACCTTATCACATATTACCTAATGTCAAAATATGTGCCCATGTATGTGTTTGTATACTAAAATTAACTGAATAAAGTAAATGCAATTTTATTCCAAAATTATAGATTTAATCACCCTCAATTAATTCCTTTCTTGTTTTATGATGTCCTGAGTTAAAAAAAGGTATCTAGTTTACATTGATATCTACAATTTAATCAAAATAAATAACTTTTTTTAGAAAAAAAACTCTTTGCTAGATCCATTTATGCCTCTGTCTATCGTGTCTTATACCTACAGATGGTTTCAATTTGATAACATGGATTTTCCTTCTTATTCAAAACAATTTATTAAGCCCTTACTATCTAGTCAGTGCTCTAGGAATATAGCAGAAAAGAATGATAACAAGAATAATACTACTGTTGTTATTACATCATATGATATTGACAATATATATTTATTACAACAAACATTAACACCTATACGGTACCTACTATGAAATACATACTGTTCTCAGAGTCTTAGATGTATTAGTTCATTTAATTTTCACAACAACCTTAAAAAGAAATATAATAGATACAAGTAAAAAGGTACTGAAAGACTAAGCATCTTGCCCATCGTCACTCAGGGTCAACTTCATGGGCATGCAACCTGTGTAGTTGCTTTGAAGGACCCTATATTTAGAAGGGTCCACACTTGATTTAATGCTCTACTGTTGCTGTCTCAAAATTCTTAATAAACCTTGAATAAGGTGCCCTTCATTTTAATTTTGTATTGGGATCCACAAGTTATGTAGCTGATTCTGCTTGAATTTGAAAATGGGTTGTTGGTTTCTGGTAAACTTGCCATTAATCACTACTACTAATTTTTTTTTTTTAAATTGATTGATTACTTGATTGATGGATTGATTTAAGAGAGAGAAAAAACAAGACAGAGCAATGAGAGAGAGAGAACATGAGCAGGGGGAGGGGGAGCACAGAGGCAGAGGGAGAAGCAGTCTCCCTGCTGAGCAGGGAGCCCGATGCGGGGCTTGATCCCAGGACCCCAGGATCATGACCTGAGCTGAAGGCAGGCGCTTAACTGACTGAGCCTCCCAGGTGACCCTACTACTTCTTTCTTCAGACAGACAGGAGACTATTCACACTTATTTATTCAATAAATATCAATTGCACATCATCTATGTTCCATACACTATTCTAAACATTAGGGATACAATAATGAGCAAGACAGGCAATGTTCTCAAAATCATACTTATTTTAGTGGAGATACAGATAATAAATAAATGAATAACCAAAAAACATAGGATTGTTATAAATTTTATGAGGTGAATTAAACTAGAGTCATATGATTAAAAGTAGCTGGTGGTTGCTGTAGATAGATCAAGAAAGAATGACATTTAAACAAGATTTAACAAACAAGACACCACTCATGAGAAGGTCTGAAGAATGTTTCACTTAGTTTCATGTTTATTTGTTCACCTTCAGAAAAATACTTGACCAAAAATAAGAGCAAAGACTTCCTAGCCTAGAAAATGGATTATTGTTAGAACATAGTTTTCCTCATTTCACATGCTTTTCCTTATTTTAATTATAATTCTTGGCTAATTCATTTTTCAAAATGGAAATGATATCAAAAGATTTCTTGAGAAAGCTTAGTATCTCTTACATTGAAATGCCAAAGGACTTTGTCAGTGATTTATGTGTCTGTAAATTAAACTCAGTATGCTTAGTAAAATCTGGCCATGATACTAATTAATTGCAATGAGAATGAGATAGAAGTGATTAAAATATTGACTCATCAAGTCCGGGCTGCTGTGTACGCCAAGTGGGGAGTGCCACCTGGAGTTGTGCTGTGTGACGTCACTGACCAGAAGTTGGCTGGCAGCGTGCACTTTCTAAAATCAGTAGAATATAAAACATTATAGTTTATACCCTTTATTTTACAGACAAGGAATCTAAGGCACAGTACGTTCATTTAGGTGGTCAAAGGCAGTTCAGGCCTCCTGATTCCTGCCCTCCTGATTCCTGTTATTTATTTATATTTAATTAAAGATGGAGCATAATGACACATTCATATTGAAAATTAGGGCCCTGGAGCAAGTCAGAATCAACTGCAGATAACGAGCCCTTCTGAAATGCTGATTGTGTCCCACTTAATATATCTCCCCTAGACCACAGTCAGACCCCAATTGCACTTCCACACACAGCCCCCCACACACATTTCATTCAGGAAGGAAAGGATCCTTATTCAATACAAATATTTGATACTGTGGAACTAAAATAAGACCCTGTTCATGAGATCAAGTTATTCTTCTTTGTATCCCCTGCATGTCCCAGGTATTTCAGTACAGCCTACATTAAATTGCTCTTCACAAAAATAAGATAAAAATATTAATATTCACCTATCTTGCTCAATTAATGTTTCTTTCACATATTAAAAAAAATGTTCCTCTCATAACAGTGATCAATCATTTGTAATTAGAATCTACTTTCCTTCATTTATCAAACTCTACATTGTTGAAAATGATAAATAGCCCCTGGACATTTGAGAAAACAAGGAGTACAATCAGAAATATGAACACTTTGTCTCTTCAGGAGTGTGGAGGAGGGGACGTCTGCGTGGCTCTGTCCGTTAAGTGTCTGCCTTCGGCTCAAGTCATGATCCCAGGGTCCTGGGATCAGCCGTAGTTGGCCCCCTGCTCAGTGGGAGTCTGCTCCTTCCTCTTGCTTTCTCTCTCTCAAATAAATAAATACATTTTTTGTATTATTTGTATTTTTGTATTATAGTCAGGCTTTCCCTGACTTCTTTTTAGGTCTATATTTTTGATAGTGGCTATTCATAGATAGAAAGTCACTTTCTCAAACTCAATTGCTTCCTAATAAAATCAGTGAATTTTTGGTTACAGAGAGAGAAATTAAGAAAGAAAAAAAAGCCCTAGGATTTTTAAACGATGGTTTATAAAGACTCAGTGTTCCAGAGAGATACTTCAATGGCGGGATGATTGCAGTGGGGGTGGTGGTAAGGAGGAAGGCAAAAATTGGAGGGTGGGTACCTGGCAGGACACCCACCTCCTCCTTCTATCAGAGTGGACTCTGCTTATTTGTTCTATTAGGATTCAGAAAGAAATGTTCATTAAGAACAATTTTTGATAACCACAAATCTAGCAAACTGCCCCTTTCTACTCGTTTTGTTGTTGCAAGAGAGAGAAATGAACTTTAAACTTGTTCAAAAGACACACACACACATAAACAACAAAAGAAGGAAGGAAGGAAGGAAGGAAGGAAGGAAGGAAGGAAGGAGGGACGGACGGAAGGGAGGGAGGGAGAGGGGAGGGAGGAAGAGAGGGAGGAACGGAGGGAGGGAGGAAGTGGGGGAGAGAAAGAGAGAGGAGAGGGAGGAGAGGCAAGGAGAGAGGAAAGGAAAAGAGAAGAGTTTATTGAAAGTATAATAGGATTCCATAGAATCCTAAGGAGAATACCAACAACCATGGAGTGGGTAGGGCGAAGACCAGAAACTAAAAAGATCCTGAATTTCTGTGTCTCCAATTCAGTAATCTAACTCAGATGGGCCAGCAGCTCTTGGCCACCAACTGAGAATTGCCAAGAGAATCTGATTACCTCAGCTCAATTATCTACCCACTGTGGAACAATTAACCATGGTCAAGGGGGAAGGTTCACGTGGCATGAAGTATTTGCTGAGGGTTGATTTCTTTAGATAAGCATGGCTCCTAAAAGAAAGGTGAGCTAGGCAGACATTCCACCTTCAATCCCAGCACCTGACTTGCTAACAATTAGGAGACCAGTCATTATCACATCCTTGAATATGAGGCCAAAGGTCATTGTCATGGGTTGAACTGCATCTTTCCAAGATTTGTATATTGAAGTCCTAACTTCAACTGAGGTCCCCAGCACCTCAGAATGTAATCTTATTTGAAAATGGAGTCTTTGCAAAGGTAATCAAGTTAAAATGAGATCATTAATGTGATCCTAATCCAATATGTGATCCAAATCCAAAACACAATTAACGTGTTTTCATTAAAAGGAAAAGTTTGGACATAGATATGCACAGAGAGAAGAAAAGGAGAAGATACAGGACAAACATGAAGGTAGCCATCTACAGGCCAAGGACAGAGGCCTAGAACCGATCCTTCCCTCATAGCCCTCAGAAGGAACTAATCCCACCAATCTCTCATTTTTGGACTTTTGTCCTACAGAACAGTGAGACAATTAATATCTGTTGTTTAAACCACTCAGTTTGCCGTACTTTGTTATGGCAGCCCTAGAAAATTAATATGATCATTTTAAGAGACAGTATTTCTTTCTTCAGCTTACGTTAAGTTCATCTCGAAGAAAGAAACAGCATGAAGAGTCAGGCTACTTAAATTCCTGTGTGATTTCAGAAAGCCACTTAAACTTTCTGGGTGCCAGTTTTTTCATCTTTAGAAGACCCATGATGCCCCAGCTACCTACAATTTGGTTGTGAGGTTTTGAGAATAAATTAAGATATTATATTAGAGAGTTCTCTATAGAATGTGAAACCATCTGACGGGAATTCCTTTTTCTTCTGTAAAAAAGTATACAACGTTGCATCTACTTCTAGCAGTCTAATATATTATATTCATCAGATAATGGGAAAATCTATAATGAAGTCATTTTAAACATTATTGTTTTCACAATTATGCATTAGAAAGGTGGAAGGAAATAGGATATTTTCACTTCACAGTGGCAAGACAGCCTAAGTTTGTAGTACCAATTGTTTTAGAGTTTCATCATTTTCTTCAGCTCCCTTATGGTTTCTTTCCTTCTTATTTCTCACAGCCTTTCCCTTTTACCTGGTGAGAATTAAATAAATTCAGGGATCAATCAGAATCTTTTCAACATGTTAAAAAACATGCATGTATCCTGTTCCATTACCTTGTATCAAAATATATTATAACACATTCAAGACAGAAATATCACTCCACATTAACTCCAGCTTGGAGCTATTTACGATAACATTGTGAACACTAGAGCTTGGATTTCAGCTTCATAAAGCGGGTATGTGTATACACGCTCCCACTCTTGTGGGTCATGTACTTGATCGAATTGAACTGCTCTTACTAACCAGTGACATGCTTTTATTGGTGTAACACTAGATCAGGAGCCATCTCATTTCTGTGCTGGATAAAGACTCAATCATAGAGTTTGTTATATTTGACATTAGGGAGCTAGCCTGAGATTTGTGGCCGATTGCCTTCTGGCAACTCTCTTGAAATCCACAGTAAAACTTGATCTTAGAAAGCTGGCTTTCTACTACTTCTTTGCAAAGCCTCAGATAAATAAAATGCAGGAAGTTAAGTTGAACTTAGATTAAGATGTTCAATAAATTGAACTCCACAAGATTCCAAGTAATGTACAAATATGGTCTTTTCTGGAGAAGTTTTTATTATAACTATGTTCACTGTGCTTTATTAATAAAGAGATAAGTTGAATTTAATTTTTTACTTAATTTCAAAACAAACTACAAATCTAGCACTTATCTTTAGAATGATCAAACTATGTCCAGTTCTTTGTGAATAATAAATCCATTTAGTGCAGACTAAGTTCACTATATTTAAAATATATCCAGCACTATAAAAATAGCTCTGTTGTATTTTCTCCTTATTCTTCTCTATTAGAGCATTGAACCAAGCATCTAATAGCGATACTGATGGACTTGACAAAGCAGTCGTTTTGTTATAGCTTTCCTCATCTTTACAGGTCCTCTACATAGCCACAACACTGGACAATGTGTTAAAAAGTCAGTCTTTCATATTTGCTTACATTAACAGGTAATTTGACTCTTTCATGCATATTCTTAAGTTTCCCAATATTTTATATAAAATGTTAAAGCATAGACTAATTTGTAGCTTATACATTACATAGAATGCATAATTCATGCATTCTCATATCATTTCTAATAGGTATTTAACCAATCTTTGTACATGAGAGCTTCATACTCAAATTTGACTACTTCTGAAATTATGACAAATTTTGCCCTTCGTTCCATACATTAGGAAGCTCAGTTATTTTATTTTCTTCCCCCTTTTTTCACCTCCTTTCTATTCATATCAATGTATAATTCCTTTTTGCTTTACTTTTGAAAATTATTGGTTCTTTCTATTCTCAGTGCCTTTCCATAATGAGGTCGCCGGGGTTAACATGATACTGCCTAATGAGTACATGTGTCCATTAGTCTTGTCTTGTCGTCCATCTCTCCAATTTCAGTTTTATCTCTATGTAACTCTACCAGAGTTGTTTTCTTGGAATGAAAATATGATCTGTTACCCCATTCTCCTGCTGGTGAACATGTAAGTTATTCTAAATTTTCAGTATTACAAACTATGCTGCAAATAACAGTAGCATGCATGCCTATAAATGTATATGTGAGTAATTTTGAAGGTTAACAACCTAAAAGTGAAATTACTTGATTTGGAGATACATATACTATTAATTTTTATACATACTGCAAAAAAAGGCATTTTAAGGATGATATTCATTTATGTCCCAACCAATAATATCTATTTCTCCTCACACTTACCTTCAGAGGATATTATCAGTCTTTATAATTTTTCTAATCTTAGGGGGAAAAGTCCTAACTTCTTGTTTTTTCCCACTTATTAGTGAGTTTGAGCATCTTTTCACATGTCTTTTTTTACCCTATTACGTTTCTTTTACTGAAGTTTGCCTATTTATATGTTTTGCTGCCCCTGTTGGCTTAGTCGAACAAAATGTCTAGATGTAATTATCCCTTTTTAACAAGTACATAATATTTCAAAACAAGTATATTTCATGATTTACTCAGTGGTTGCCATGTTAATAGATATTCAGAATGGTTCTAGTCTTTTGCCATTATTACTAATGCTACCTTAAATGTCCTTATAAATAGATCCTTACCAAGAGATGTTTATAGTACATTGGTAGAAATTTCTAAAGGTGGTATCGCTGGACCAAAACACTGACATATTTGCATACTTTTTTATTTTAATAATTACAGCTAACTTATCTTTAAAAAGTATTTGTACTTAGGGGCGCCTGGGTGGCTCAGTTGTTGGGCCTCTGCCTTCGGCTCAGGTCGTGATCCCGGGGTCCTGGGATCAAGTCCCACATCGGGCTCCCTGCTCAGCAGGAAGCCTGCTTCTCCCTCTCCCACTCCCCCTGCTTGTGTTCCTGCTTTCGCTATCTCTCTGTCAAATAAATAAATAAAATCTTGGAAAAAAAAATAAAAATGAAAAATATTTGTACTTAACATACACTATCAGTATGAGAACATGGCCAATCCAGCATTCTCACCAGCCTTGCTGTTATCAGCTTTGGACTAGGCATGCATGCCCTGGAGTCAGAATACCTTGGAGCAAAGATGATTTCCACTATTTACTATTTACTATATGTTTCTGTATTTTTTGATCAGTGTTAAATTAACAAGCTAGATACTCATACACTCCCTAAGAGGTAGAATCATATATATTCTTCTCTTCATTGTATTTTCTGTGCCCAGAAAACTATGTCTTGAACATAAGGTCCTAGTGTGATGGTGTTTTTATTTTCAATAATAGGAACTTTCTGCGTATCAGTGGTATTAGGCCTTTGATTTTTTGTTCAAGTAACAAATATTATTTTCCTATGTTGTCTTTGTCTTAAAGACACTTTATTAAATCAAATATCAATCAGTCTTTCCATTGCTGTTTCTACATTTATCTTGTTCTCTTCTCCTACAGGGTTATAAAAATGTTATCTGAAATAGTTTATTAACATTTTTAATAAAATTTTAACAGGGACACCTGCCTGGCTCAGTCAGAAGAACATGCAACTCTTTTTTTTTTTTTTTAAAGATTTTATTTATTTATTTGAGAGAGAGCACATGAGAGGGGGGAGGGTCAGAGGGAGAAGCAGACTCCCCGCCGAGCAGGGAGCCCA
Organism: Leptonychotes weddellii; assembly: GCF_054177405.1. Taxonomy (NCBI): domain Eukaryota; kingdom Metazoa; phylum Chordata; class Mammalia; order Carnivora; family Phocidae; genus Leptonychotes; species Leptonychotes weddellii. The sequence goes on along the minus strand of NC_138372.1, from coordinate 121,512,350 downwards.
ATGCGGGACTCGATCCAGGGACTCCAGGATCATGACCTGAGCCGAAGGCAGTCGCTTAACCAACTGAGCCACCCAGGCGCCCAGAACATGAAACTCTTGATCTTAGGGTCCTGAGTTCGAGGCCTACAATGGGTGTAGAGATTACTAAAAAATAAATAAACTTAAAAAAATAATAAAATTTTAACAGACAAGTACGTCTAGAACATTTAGTAAATAAACCAGTATTTCCTTACTAGACTGTAATTCTACCCTTATCATAAATGGAGTTTCCCACGTAGATTTGAATTTAAATTTGGAGTGTTTAATCTGAACCATTCATTTATTTGGCATATTCTTGTTTCAATAAAAAGCTGTCAAATTGCAATATATTCCTCTTACTGAATTGAGAGTTCCTTAATGTATCAGGGCACCTGGGTGGTCAGTCATTAAGCGTCTGCCTTGGGCTCGGGTCACAATCAGTATCAAGCCCCCGCATCGGGCTCCCTGCTCCGTGGGAAGCCTGCTTCTCCCTCTCCCACTCCCCCTGCTTGTGTTCCCTCTCTCGCTGTGTCTCTCTCTGTCAAATAAATAAATAAACAAATAAAGAATCTTAAAGAGAGTTCCTTAATGTATGCACTATTTTATTTACTATTTAACGTAATAAATGATATTTAACATATATCGGTTGTGTATCTATAAGACCATTGTATTTGGTTGTCTTTCCCGCTAGACTGTCAGATCATTGAGAACAAGGAATGTTGTCTTTTGTTCCCTCTGTATCCCCGCTGTGAAGTGCACTGCATGGTACATTCTAGATACTTAAAAACATGTTTTATGAATAAACAATAATTGAATGCACACACAAATTCCTAAATTATGAATGTGATACCAAACATTAAAATCATCAAACTACTGACATTTCATTCCTTTAGATGGAAAAGGTAATTGGCAAAATAATTTTATGGAGTTACTTGGTTGCTTATCATATATTTTAGTGCATGTTTAGTGACATCGATACAGTATGTGTCATATGACTGTGCATGTGCATATGACTGATGAAAATGACAGCAACTTCATAATCAACAAAGCAACTATAATTCTGTGTCCACAAAAATTCTCCCCCAAAGATTCAAGATTCAGAGCTTCTAAAATCCCCTTCTTTTAGTTCCCCAAAATTCTCCATTGTCTACAGACTCTATGAGAAACCTTTCCTGTGAAAAGAGAGATTAGCTGTTTTTAGACCCTCAACATCCAACTGCATTTTCTCTTTGATCATCAGGAGAACTCTAACTGTATTGAAAATGGAGGATTCTGGACAGAAAGTAATTACATATAGGAAGCATTTTCCTTAGGGATAGATGCTAACACCATTTGTCTAGTCTAAAAACCTCTGGGGTCCCACTTTCTAGAAAAGACAAACATTACCCATGTATTTTTTAATCATATATCTTTGGTCTTAAAAAAAATAACCCTTTTATTATGTTAATGGATTCTGTGTATCAAAAATTGGGAAAGAGTTCAGTGTGAATATCTGATCTCTGTTTTTCATGATAGCAGGAACCTCAACTGGGAAGACTTGAAGCCTAGAGGTAAGTTGGTGACTGGAGGCTGGAATCATTTGAAGGCTTGTTCACTCACGTCTGGTGGTTGCTGCCGGCTTTCAGCTGACACCTGAGCTGGGGCTCTACGGTACATGAAGTCTCTCCAAGTAACTGTCCGGCCTCTCTCTACAGCAGGATGACAGCATGGGTTGAAAGAGCAAGTATCCCCAGTCCACAAGGCAGAAATGCATTGCACTTCTACAACCTAGCTTCGGAAGACATATAGAGTCACTTCTACTGTATTCTATTGGTTGAGATAGTCACAAAGTTCCACCCAGGTTAATGCTGAAGGGGCACAGACCTCACACTAAATGACAGAAATGGCAAGGGTCCCTTATAAGAACCTGTGGGAAGAGAGATATTATCGTGGCCATTCCTGGAATATACGATCTGCCCCATTATTACTACTCTGGATTTGGTATTTAACATTTCCATGTATTTTTCCAAAATTTAGTAAATAGGCATGCAGAAATGAAAATATACTTTTTTATGTTTTAAAACTTTGTGGTAGACATTGGGGAGGGTATGTGCTATGGTGAGCACTGTGAATTATGTAAGACTGTTGAATCACAGACCTGTACCTCTGAAACAAATAATACATTATATGTTAAAAAAAAAAGAAGAAGAAGAAGAAGATAGCAGGAAGGGAAAAATGAAGGAGGGGAAATCGGAGGAGGAGACAAACCATGAGAGACGATGGACTCTGAGAAACAAACTGAGGGTTCCAGAGGGGAGGGGGTGGGGGATGGGTTAGCCCGGTGATGGGTATTAAGGAGGGCAAGTTCCGCATGGAGCACTGGGTGTTATACCCAAACAATGAATCATGGAGCACTACATCAAAAACTAATGATGTAATGTATGGTGATTAGTATAATAAAAAAAAAAACTTTGTATTTCACAGGCTAACTGTGTTTTTTTCCTCTCCATGTTATTTTTAAGATTGATGCAGATTTGATATTATAGCTCTAGTTCTTTCATTTTTAACTTCGGTACGATATCCTTTTGTGTAAGAATACCACAATTTATTTGTTCCTACTCCAGCATCTCTGGTCTTAAAGTCCCAGCAAAAGTGAATTTTCAGCACTCTTCAGCACTATGACTACAATGATGGTAGTATGGTCCTCAGTGTGTTAATTATAAGTTGCCATAATATGTTAACAGAAAAAAAGAAAATTGAAACAACTTTATCCTCAAAAGTCCAGATGAATATTTAACTTATATGTTCAGTCCAAAACTGTTTTTTTATAAAATTTTAATATGTGATACTTGTAATGTCATTATAAAATAACAATATGTTAAATGAATGAATGAATCAACAAATCTCCTGATGACTAGCCAGGCAGTCAATGAATTCAAGGTCCTCCATTATCTGGAGACAAACTGTCCAACTTGACTTATCACACTTCTTCCTCCGCTGACATTTGTGCCCCCCCTGCCCTCTCCCTGGAATGCCTTCCATTCCAATTTCTGTCAGTTACAAACCTTCCCATCCTTCAAGCTACATCTGAAAGTCAGTCTGGCAAAGTGACAAAGGCTCAAGTTTCCGATTCAGACAAATCTAGATTTAAATACCTGCTCAGCCACTTACAAACTCTATGACTTTGAGAATGTTTTCTAGACTTCCGTTTTTTTGCCCATAAAATACAGATAATAATTATATTAACCTGGTAGACTTGTTTTAAAAATTAAAAGATATAATATATGAAAAATGCTTATCATATGGTAGGTTTTCAATAGATATTAGTTGGATGGCATTTCCTTCATGACACCTTCCTTGAGCACCCCATCCCAATAGCATGGTGAAGTAGTTCCACTAATTTTTTTATTAGAATCATATGGAGGATCTTTAGAAATCCAAGCCCTGGGTTATACCTCAGAACAATTAACCAAATCACAATCTCTGAGTGGGGAACAGAGGAATTTTTAATTTTTGAAGTTCACTATGTGATTCCAATGGGCAAACAAACTTGGGAACTATGCAATTGTATCCCCCCAATCTTCCTGTTCCCAGAAGAATCATCCAGAATATTTACTAAATTATTAAAAGAGCCTCCACCCCGACCTATGGATCTGACTCTCCAAGACAGACACACAGTAATTAATCTGTACTGTTAATCAGTGTCCTAGGTGAAGCTCATTAATAGGCGGGTGTGGAAACAAGCCATTGGCAATATTGGATGTACTTCTATATCAGATTCTCTTAATAATTTATAAGCTCTTTTTCAATGTGGGACAATGTCTCTTTCAACTTTGTGTTTCTTGACATAGTGCTTACATATATTAGGTATGCAATAAATGTTTTTAGTTGACTGAATTAAGAAACATAAAAGAGTAATTATTATAAGCCCATTCCCTAATTAAGACATTTCCAATTTGTATTAAAAAGTGAGGGTGAAATATTAGTATCTGACGTACAAACACTTGTGCATAATCTGACATCTGAAAAGAGCTGGCCTTAGTCTCAGCTTTGTCACCATCAAGCTTCAGGATCTTGGAAAGTCACTTAGCTTCTCTAGGCCTCAGTTCCCTTGTAGGTCTAATGCTGTACTTATGCGCACAGTTAGGCAAATTCTCTACAGTTTATTCACCGTAAATGCCGAACTGAGTCCAAATTTTATTACGTATGCATGTGGAGAAACTAAAGCTATATTCCTCTATTTTAAATCACCTCCCTTAATTTTTCTTTCTGGAAACAGTTCCATTACTTTTCTACAGCCAAACATTCTTTCCCATTGAATCCGCAGATGAAATGTGCTCAGAGGAGCCTCAGTGCCACTGCCCTTCCCACAGGGGCGACAGCCTCCAGGGCTGCACTCTGCCATCCCTACATATGTCTGTGCTTATTTTTATTCCGAGACTTCTCTCTCACTGTCTGGTTTGTGAATTATGTGTCTGCTTTCTGTTTCCTGCCAGAATGTTCTCTCCTCAGCAGTAGGTCATTTCTCTTCAGCAGAGATACACAATCATCACCCTCATCGGTAACCCTCTCACTGTACCAAATGAAAGCATATTTATTTTTGTGACTGTATTTTAACCCCATCTCTTCTCACTTTTCAGTGATTTGGGCTTTAAGATTAAGGTGATCAAAATAAAAGAGCAGATATAGGACAGTTAGTCTCTGGTCTTCCTACTCAAAGATTATAACAGAATCACCTTCAGAAAGGATAGAATAATCAGCAATTAACTGCCAAATTACTTTTCATTGATTATATGGAAGAAAAAATACTGATATTAAAAAACTTGATCTCAGTAGACTTGAATGACTGCAATACACACACACAGGGAATGAATAGATAAAAATTTTATAGTCAATTGATATAACTGAAATTATTAGTGTTTCCATTATTTTCCAAATGAACTCATACACTTAAAGATGATTGAGTTTTTTAATATTTAGGACAAAATGGCTATTAAAGGAAGTAATAATGACCAAAATACAAGTAACATCTGATATAAAACTATTTTTAAAAGAAAAATAACATTGGATTAGAATTGTGGTGCATGTGTCTTGAATAAGAATATGCCTTTTTTCAGTGCTGCCTTTTGGGAAATGTGATTGAAAAGGTTATCCAAAAAAGGAACAAAAATTTTGTAACTAAATCTGACCGGCCTTGGAACCAACACCTGTTCATTTCTTCGGTTGATGGTCTAAATGTTAGCTAAAGGTCAAATGTCCATGATCACCCTGTAGGTCATTCAACTACCTGCAGTCACAATGAGTCATATAACATAACAGAACAGATGGAAATATTATATGGTGATTCTGCTTCTGTATCTGGATGAAACTAGCAGAGAGATTTTTCAGCGAGGCATCTATAATGTCTTGAATAAGTCTGAATAAATCCATAAATCTCTATTCAGTGCCAGTAAACACTGTAGGAGATAAAGTAAAAGATGAAGAAGAGAAAGAAAAACTGTCATTTCAATTTTCAAGATACATATCGAGGACCGATCATAGAGGAACAGCTGTTGAAGATGTGGGGATGACTGGCACATGATCCTGAGACAGATGGTTTTAATAAACCCAGGAACTATAATCTGATTGAGTTTCATTCCTACACCCATGGAGTGCTGTTCCTCAAGATAATCGCTTTGAGCAGATACACAATATTCTCCATAATTGTCATTGCTCAAAACAATTTTGAAACACCTCTTTTGGTAGATATGCACTTTTCAAATGACAAGATGACCTGTTTGTAATTGGTCCTAATTTTTTTATTCTCTTCACCAATATATTGTTATGTATATGCATGCATATAAAAGTGGTTAAGGGGCACCTGGGTGGGCTCAGTCAGTTAAGCGTCTGACTCTTGGTTTTCGGCTCAGGTCATGATCTCATGGGTTGTGGGATTGAGCCTCACTTCCCACTTCTGGCTCCTCACTCAGTGCAGAGTCTGCTTGAAAGATTCTCTCCCTCTGCCCCCCCTTCTTTCTCTCTCTCTCAAAATAAATAAATAAATCTTAAAAAAAAAAAGGAGAGTGGTTAAGAACATGGAATCTGGATTAAAAATACCTGGGTTTAGGGGGTGCCTGGGTGGCTCAGTTGGCTAAGCGACTGCCTTCCAGCTCAGGTCATGATCCTGGAGACCCGGGATTGAGTCCCACATTGGGCTCCCTGGTCAGAGGGGAGTCTTCTTCTCCCTCTGACCCTCCCCCCTCTCATGTGCTCTCTCTCTCATTCTCTCTCTCTCAAATAAATAAATAAAATCTTTAAAAAAAAAATACCTGGGCTTAAAGTCCAGTTCTACCTGTAAGAACTTGAATAAGTTATTTAACTCATCTATGCATAGATTTCTTTCTATCTCTGTACCTAATTCACAGAGAGGTTGTGAGGATTAAATGATTATACATGTATGTACAGATATAAGTGTACACTATAAACATACGTGTATAAAATGCTAAATGAGAATTTGCTGTTATTGTTATTATTAAATAACTAGAGATCATCCTTCTCCTGATATTTTTCTTGGTGAGGAGTTTTCTCTGAAGTTATTTTGTTTTTCCCTTTGTAAATATACCTTTAACCATGCTAAGTATGCTTTCAAAATATTGCAAAATTTCCTGGAAGTAAGATTAATATAATAATTTTAATTAAAAATGACATGATAATCTCAATATGGTGAATATTAATTATTACATGTTAATTCTTCCATATAAAATAACTTTAGGATGAATTTAAATTTTTATATAAATTTAGAAAAATAATATTTATATGATATTTAATCTTCCCCAAAAGCACATAGCTTGTCTCTCCTTTTTCATGTTTTAATATTGCTCACCAACATTTTTTAATCTAATTCATATTGTTATTTATATGTATTTTACATTCTCTCTGTGTTTATTATGAATGGAATTATTTTTTCCATTATATTTTTCTAACAGGTCATTGCTGATATCTTAGGTTTGCTCCCCAAAAGCAGATACTGAGACAAGGATTCATATGCAAGAAACTTATTAAAAAAGTGTTCCCAGGAAAGAGGGGTATGGAGGACAGAGAAGGGGTAAAAGCCGAGCAAGGATTTAGTCTCAGACCAAGTCCTACCTAAAGTACCTTCAACTTGATCCCATGGGGAACGATGACATGTAAGCTGAGACTCATGTCAAGGAACTAGGGCTTTCATAGGCCCATACATGTCAGCCAATGGTGAGTGGACACACCCAGGAAATATAATTTCCCAGAAACTTCTCGATATTCATTTAGACAATGTAAGCACGAGTAACCTTAAGGCAGTTACACAAAAACAAGTGCCACAAATCCACCTACTGGAAACCAAAGAACACCAAAGCCACAGCACATAAAAACAGTAAAAAGAGGATCTGATGCTTAACATCACTGATCATCAGTGAAATGCAAGCAATGCAAATCAAAACCACAATGACATATCCTCTTAAACCTGTTAGAAATGCTAGAATAAAAAAAGAGGAAATAACAAGTGTTAGTGAGGATGTGGAGAAAAAGGAACCCTCAGACACTGTTGATGGGAAGGTAAATTGGTACAGTCACTGTGGAAAACAGTATAGAAGTTCCTTAAAAAAATTAAAAAATAGAAATACCATATGACCCAATAATTCCACTACTGGGTGTTTCCCCAAAACAGTGTTTTGAGAAGATATATGCAAGATTATTGCAGCATTATTTACAATAGCCAAGATATAGAAGCAACCTAAGAGTCTATCGATAGATGAAAGGATAAAGAAGATATGGTATATATCTATAAAGGAATATTACACGGCCATAAAAAGGATGAGATCATGCCATTTGCAACAACATGGGTGGACATAGAAAGTATCATGCTAAGTGAAATAAGTCAGACTGAGAAAGACAAATACCATAAGATTTCACTCATATGTGGAATCTAAAAAAAAACAAATGAATAAACAAAAAGCAGAATCAGACCTGTAAGTACAGAGAACAAACTGATGATTGCCAGATGGGAGAAGTGGGGGATGGGCAAAATGGGTGAAGGGGACTGGGAGATACATGCTTCCAGTTATGGAATGAATACGTCACAAGAATAAAAGGCACAACATAAGGAATACAGTCAATATCATAATAGGTTTCATGGTGACAGATGGTAACTACACTTGGGGTGAGCATAGTATAATGTATAAACTTGTCCAATCACTATATGTACATCTGAAACTAATGTAACATTGTGTTGTCAACTACACTCAAATAACAAAAAATTTTTAAAAACAGAGAGAGAAAGGAGGAAAGGGGATAGGAGACTTTTGCCTGCATAGAATCCCTCAGCTTCATTTGTAAAAATCATAGAAAGTATGATTTTTCTAAGGGGTGCTATTTTTTCCATAGGGGTGCTATTCACTTAATAAAATAGATGTTTTCTGAGGAGGGTATGTGCTATGGTGAGTGCTGTGAATTGTTTAAGACTGATGAATCACAGACCTGTACCCTCGAAACAAATAATACATTATATGTTAATAAAAAAATTTTTTAAATTAAAAATAGATAAATAAATAAAATAGATGTTTTCATAAAAAAAAAAAAAAAGAAGATCTGAGAGGATCTTGACAGAGTACCTAAATTGTCCCCTGGCCTTACATGTCTCAGACCCACTCCCATTTCGTGTTGACTTCACTCCATCCTGTAACAGATTCTTCAAAATGATGGTTGGTCACAATTTCTTAGGGAAAATAATCCGTACTTGGAACACTAGCTGGAATTGGAGTTACCACCTGATAAAGTTTAAAATAATGAAATTTTTTTCAAATACCCACCACATTCTGCACAGGCCAATAGGACAAGATAAATGGGAATGTGAACAGTATCACCGCTCTGAATCTTTTGAGGCTTTCATAGAAAGCACTCGATTCAGCAATTCCCACCATAAACACAGCATGTCAGTTCAGATCCTGACAAGGAGGACAAGTTCAGAGGCTTCCACAAACCCCTGCTACCTTAATAACCATCACTTCCTGGATCAGAGGGACACTGCAGGGATCCTGCCAGATGCCAAATATGCCCATTCCAAGTACACATTCAGGAACTGGAGAAATATTCACAGGATGGGTCTGTGGATCTAATGGGCACTTGGTGACTCAAACTTGAGACATAACTCCATTTACTACTTGATTATTATAAACCTCACGTTGGTATTTTGAGTCCCTTAAGAATTAGTGCCAATTCCCAAGAGTTTAGATCTCTCATTTTCTCCAAAATACATTTACTGTAGTAATTGGCCTCAGATCTCTTTTGACAAGGTTGGAAGAAGAAAAATGATAGATGCTGATGGCAGTGTTGAATAGGAGCCAAAACTCTCCTTCAGTAAAAAGGCTCTTGGTCTGTGAACTGACTTAGGTCTGTAACTGGGGGAGAGGACATGATTCTCCATTGTGTTGACTCAGATCATGAATTTGGTCCATTACCTGGAATTTGTTTTGTTCTAAATCGAGTAATGCTTTGCTAGACTGCACATTTACTTTATTTTTAGGGACATGAGATTGATTAGCTCCTACTAAAGATTTCTGTGGGTCAAAACTTCTAATGTACATTACACTAATATCCCCACTTAGTCTGGCCATTAAATGTTGCATTATCTTCATGAGGAGCCCAACTCAATGATGACATATCTCAACATTATACCTGGCCTATTGAAGACATTCCCATATTTTAAGGATATGGATGTTTCTCTTACCTATGTAATGTCCCAGTGACTGAGTGAAGGGAGTAATCTTTAGGTTCTCACAGAAGAAACAATGTGGGAAGAACTAGTTGCACATGATAAATCCATTCCAACTTGCTTATTTCCCTAAGTCATTGAATTCTTTCTATTTTATACCAAGGAAGGTCTGATATCTCAACCTTATTGAGTTACTGGAGACAAATTTTTACCCGACAAACCAGGTCAAATGTTAGAGCCCCTCCCAACTGACACACTGAGTACGTTACATTCAGACTCTTTGATAGGTGCACCCATATCAATAAATTTGGCCATATGTACTCACAAACATTTTGCAATTCATTTTGGAGTAAAGCTATTTCCTCCCAGGTCGCTTTGAGCATATCCCCTTGGAACATGCTAAGAATTGACACCAGTTATAAGATGGTTGGGGTGAATCTTTTTTTTTTTTTTAAATAACATTCTTTTTTTTTTTTTTTTTTAATTTATTTGACAGAGAGATAGACAGAAGAGCACAAGCAGAGGGAGTGGCAGAGGGAGAGGGAGAAGCAGGCTCTGCACTGAGCAGGGAACCCAATGCGGGACTCGATCCCAGGACCCTGAGATCATGACCTGAGCCGAAGGCAGACGCTTAACCATCTGAGCCACCCAGGCGCCCTGTTGGGGTGAATCTTGAGAAGAGGCATTCCTTGTAGGACAACTGCATTAGGAAAAGTTATTACAGAATCTTTAGTAAGAGAAAGCTAACAGGAGGAAGGGCTATTTCCATTACCAAAGAAAGTTCAGAGTGTTCAAATGTTCAACATTCTTAATATCATCCAAGACCTCCCAAATATCCTATTCCAAGTCTCATGATCCATTCCTTCCCCATCTATGAATGCCCTGACCTTCACACAAGAGACTTGATGAGGGCTGTGAATTCACTTTCTGTAACCCATACAATTAAATTTTGTTTCTGATTTTTCAGGGAGATTATCGTAGAACTTCAGGAAATAAGAGATGATGTTTTAGATTCACCATCGAAGTTCTCTGGCTCTCCGAATGTGACTTGACTGAGATTCACATCACTTGAGATACCATTTTCTTTTTTTTTTATTATGTTCAGTTAACCACTGTATAGTACATAATTAGTTTTTGATGTAGTGTTCAGTGATTCATTAGTTAAGTATAACACCCAGGGCTCATTACAGCATGTGCCCTTCTCAATACCCATCACCCTGTCACCCCCTCCCCCAAACTTCTCCCCTCTGAAACCCCTAGATTGTTTCTTGGAGTCCACAGTTTCTCATGGTTTGTCTCCCTCTCTGATTTCTCCCCCTTTGGATTTCCCTCCCTTCCCTTATGGCCCTCCATGCTATTGCTTATGTTCCACATATGAGTGAAACCATATGATAATTGTCTTTCTCTGCTTAACTTACTTCACTTAACATAATCCCCTCCAGTTCCATCCATGTCGATGCAAATGGTGGGTATTCATCATTTCTGATTGTTGAATAGTATTCCATTTTGTATATGTACCACATATTCTTTATCCATTCATCTGTTAAAGGACATCTTGGTTCCTTCCACAGTTTGGCTATCATGGACATTGCTGCTATGAACATTGGGGTGCCCATGTCCCTTCCTTTCACTACGTCTGTATCTTTGGGGTAAATACCTAGTAGTGCAATTGCTGGGTCATAAGGTAGCTCTATTTTCAACTTTTTGAGGAACCTCCATACTGTTTTCCAGAGTGGCTGTACCAGCTTGCATTCCCACCAACAGTGCAAGAGGGTTCCCCTTCTCCACATCCTCACCAACATTTGTTGTTTCCTATTTTGTTAATTTTTGCCATTCTAACTGGTATAAAGTGGAATCTTATTGTAGTTTTGATTTGTATTTCCATGATGGCTAGTGATGTTTAACATTTTTTCATGTGTCTGTTAGCCATTTGTATGTCTTTTTTGGTGAAGTGTCTGTTCATGTCTTCTGCCCATTTTTTGACTGGGTTATTAGTTTTTTTAGTATTGAGTTTGAGAAGTTCTTTATAGATCTTGGATATCAGTCCTTTATCTGTAATGTCATTTGCAAATCTCTGACAAATCAGGAAAAAATATCCAATGGAAAAAAGACAGTCTCTTCAATAAATGGTGCTGGGAAAATTGGACAGCTACATATAGAAGAATGAAAATGGACCATTCCCTTACACCATACACAAAGATAAAGTCAAAATGAATGAAATACCTCAATGTGAGACAGGAATCCATCAAAATCCTAGAGGAGAACATAGGCAATTACATCTTCGACATCGGCCCCAGCAACTTCTTTCAAGATACATCTCCAAAGACAAGTGAAACAAAAGCAAAAATGAACTTTTGGGACTTCATCAAGATAAAAAGCTTCTGCAGAGCAAAGGGAACAGTCAACAAAACTAAGAGGCAGCCCACGGAATGGGAGAAGATATTTGCAAATGAGATAGCATTTTCTTCATTTTCCTTCTGAAAGCATTTCAATGCACTGAGGAGCAGTCACGTCCTTCCAGTGTTTTTGGTCCTCAATGGAGCGAGCAGCCCCTTCTCTTCTCTGATCATTTACTTCACTGGATACTTTACCACCATCAACAGGAGATGATAAATTTGTTAATCATGGCATCCCTGAATGTTGTGACTTACTTGGATCCCACTTCATTTTGGCAAGGATCGAAGCACTGCATTCAAGTTTAATTCAGAGAGAAAACTGAACCAATCCCCAAATACAACACAAATGTTTGCAAAGACACACACACACTGGGAAAAAATGCTTACAATGCATTTAACTACAAATGATTAATGCCTACAACATAAAAAAGAATTTCTACAATTAATAAGAGAAAAACTAATAACACAAGAAAAAATAGGCAAAGGCATATGAACCACCAGTTGCACACAGGGAAATGGCCAATAAATGCATGATAATCTGATTAATTGAGCGATTAATCTTTAGGTGGTGGTTCTTTTTATTTCTAATTTTTTTTGGTCTTAAAATAAAATGTTGATATTTAGATAGTAATAAGAGTTTCTTTTGGTTAATATCTTCTGGGTATCTTTTCTTTTTGCTATCTTTCCGCATCCTCAGCTATTGGGTGTAAACTGCCAATAGCTGATTTTTAAAACTACAGCCTATTTATTTTCACTGCCGAGAATGATCTTTTTACATTTATTATGATCATTGCTACATTTGGAACTGTTTCTACTTTTAACTCGGATCATTTCCATCTCATCTTTCATGCTATCATTGTGCAACATTTTATGTCTGTTTATTTATTCCAATGTGTAGGCATTATTGTTTTATATGTTCAATGTTTGTTTATATTTACTCATGTGTTTAACATGTTAATTTTTTTGCTCACTTAATGTTGCATCTCACACTCTTTCTGGGATAATTTTCCTTCTATCTGAAGTACATTCTTTCCGATAGTGAATATAAGAATAAATTCAGTATTTATTTGTCCTCATTTTTTTTTTTACTCTTATTCTTGAAAAAGAGTAAAAATTCTAGGTTATTTTTTCTCAGCACTTTGAAAACACCCTTCTGCTCTTTTCTGGCTTTTACAGTCGTGAAATCTGCTTGATTTTATTCACATGTAGGTTCATTTTTCTATGGCTTTTTAAAGATCTCTATCTTTGGTGATCCATTAGGAAACTGTAATGCATTTAGAAATTGATCTTATCTTCCTTTTATCTGCTTGATTCACTTATGCTTCTGGAGTTCATGTCTTTAATCAATTATGAAAAATCTTAGACTCGATCTCTTTAAGTAGATCCTTTCCTTCTGGGACTTTCTTTTTTTTTTATTATGTTCAATTAACCACTGTATAGTACATAATTAGTTTTTGATGTGTAGGCATTATTGTTTTATATGTTCATATATTGTTTATATGTTCTTCCCACTTTTTTTCTTAGAATTTTTTTTTCTTCTTCACTGATTCCATTCTTTTCTAAAAGTCCTATCGGTTCAATTAAAACTTCCATGACAAATATGTTTGATTATATTTTTTATTACAAATTCTTATTTCCTTGTAAAGTATATTTGTTCTTCTTAACATATATGCTTCTTTCTTATATTGTCTATATTGCAGTCATTCTCATCCACTGTGGCTAATTTCTTTGTGTGTTTTAATTTTAACTGTGTATTTACATTCAGTGGACTTTTTCTGGGGAATTTTCACCTAGCCTGGGATCCAACCTTCTTCAGAGGTTTTATATATTTTTCTGACCACATATGTGAAGCATCTTATTTCATGCTGTTTATTTTGTCTTTTCTTTCTGTTCCATTTTACTGGTCTTTTGCTACACATGTTATATTTTGTTTGCTTTTGGATCAACTTAAGTTCATGTCTCCGCTTGTGGTTCCCTAAACCGCAGGAGTAGTGTAAACTTGAACTCCAAACCAATACGGTTACACATTCTCAGTGTAAGCTTTCTGTTCATTGTTTGCCCGCTGAAAATACTAGCCAAAACAGATAATCTTCTTTGTCTTCTCTCTGTCTTTACAAGAACATTTTTGGTGGTTGTTTTTTGTTTTGTTTTGTTTCTTTTCATCTACTGTTTTACTAATATTGTAGTTCCTTCAATTCTCAGCAGTGTTCAGGAACTTCACATACAGTCTCCTTCGCTTTGCCTAAATAGAGCCAAGGCCTGGTCTCCTGGGAAAACTTCCTGGTTTTCTGGAATTCTTCTGCAGGGGAATTACAGATTTCAGTTTATTTCCCAATCAGTTTTTTAACTCTTTGGTTTTTATCCCCGGAGTTTCCCCTACCTTATAGTGAACACATTAAAAATGATTTGTTATATTTTATCATCACAGAAATGTATGTTGTAGTGAAGCTTTTGAGAGTATGGCTTCTGCATCATTGCCAGAAATACGAGTCCTGAAATTTTCATTTAAATTTCATCTTTGATTCAAGAGTTCCTTAGAGGATAATATTTAATTTCCAAATAGTTGTTGAGTACTGTTGTTTAATTTTGAGATTTATTGAAGCGTTGTTCTAAAATATGACCTATATGTTTCTCCATTTGGGGAACTTATTGGGATTTCTCATGTGATCTATTGTATAATCAATTTGATCAATGTTTTAAGAAAAATAAAAAGGATGAGATATTTTTAAGGGAAAAAGTGTCAATTATCAATCTGTTAGAATTTATTATTAAATCTATTAGAATATTCTATGTCCTTACTTATTTTATACTCTATTACTTGTCGAAAATTGAAAGTGGCTAATAACATGTTTCAAATTGTACTGTGTTCCTTACGTTTCTTTTTCTCTAGTAGTTTCCACTCTGTATACATCAATACCATGTTGCTTGCTGCTTACGTTTTGGTTCTTTTATATCTTCAGGGCCAATAGTAACTTTCATCTTCCATTTACTGGTTTTGTTTGGGAATTATGTTTCAGGGGATATTCATAGTCCCACTCTTAATAAATAGCTATTGTTTGCTGAATGTACTTTTGCCTATCCTTTTATTTTTTACTTTTTTTCTGCTATACTGTTTTGGGTTTTCTTTTGTATATGGTGCATATTTACATATTTTGGAGTGGCCAAATTCTATTTTTTTTAATTCCAGTGTAGTTAACCTACAGTGCTACATTAGTTTCTGGTTACAATACAGTGATTCAACAACTCTATACATTACTCAGTGCTCATTGTGATAAGTGTACTCTTAATCCCCTTGACCTATTTCATCCATTCCCCACCCGACCTCTTCACTAGTAACCATCATAATCTATGTGTTTTAATAGCGAATTAAGCCTTTTTTTTCTTTGCATTTGTGGTTGTATATGAAATATTTAGTCATATGAACATCACTGTGTTTCATGCTCTGTTTATTCTGTGCTTCCTTTGTTTCCTTTTACTTGTCTTTCTCTATATAGATATCTTGTTTGCTTAATTTCTGCAGTGATTTAGAAGTCATGTTGTTTTTGTGTGTCTACTGATTACTTACAAATTAACGTTTTAAAAATACACTGTAAAATTTTTCTATATCAGTGCAGAAGTGTTATCCATTGACTTTTTCCTATGAAAGATGAGAAATGTAGTATAAGCTTTTACTTCCTCTCCTCCTGCCACCAACCCCACCCCACTGCCTAGTTTTAATAAGACATAATCTGGATTCTTAGGTCCACTTTGGTATTAATACATGATATGTATAGTCCTTTTACAAAATTGAGTTTTTTTTTTTATATTTACATGACCTGTTACAGCTGTTTTTACAGCTCCTAGTTATTAAATAAAACCATGTTCAAATACTTTCAATGCTTACTGGCTGTCATTTTATACCATAACTTCCTCATTTTCGTGATCTCTGTTTTAATCTCTTGTTCAACTGCTGAATTTTTTTTTTCTTAGAAGTGAATGTGGGCAGTGTATTTTCTGAGAGTTTGCATACAAGGAAAGAATGTTCTGTTGCCAGAGCACATGATCAATAATCTGGCTGCGTATAAGATTTTTCAGCGGCAGTATTTTCCCTCAAAAAAAGCTATACCTCCATTTTTTCCCCCAAGTACTTAATAATGGAGGGATAATTCTTATGTCCTGATTTTTTTTTTTATTTTGATCATTTAAAAAATACATCAGGTCAGAGATAGAGTTGTCATTGTGGAAATAGTGAGGTCATCATATCCCTACATAATTCAAGCAGGGCTTTTGAGTCTCTACCCATTCTTCCTTGTTGTCCTTGCCTGCAAGAGAAACCAAGTCCCTACAGGATATGGTTTACCATTTGCCTGGCTGTTCATACCAGGCAGAAGGCATGGCGACACTGGGGTCCTCCTATGTCAGGGGTCATCTGCTGTCAACTCTCTGCTTGCCTTAAACTGACCATGCCAGGAGCAAATCCCCTGATTCTACCGGTGGAGGCTGAAACATACTTGTATGTTTGAGAAAGAGAAAAGTATTTCAAGTGCAGCGCCCTTCATAGGTTACATGTCTCCTTTGCCTCCTTCATTCACCTCTTGATGTAGATATAAAAATTATTTGATGTCTCATTCTCATCTTTCAATATTCATATAAACTTCTGAATTTGATTTTGACTCTTCATAAGAAGAGATACATGGCCCAGCCTCTTAAGGCTTGGTGCCTCCAGCACAAAACAAGAGCTTCTTGGCATCAGAACAGATCACATGTATCCATGGAATACATATGGAGTGGCCCTGTTTTGACTTTTCTTTTATGAAACTGCACTTGGTTTTCTATGCCATCTGCCTTTGTGA
The DNA here is from genome assembly GCF_054177405.1 of Leptonychotes weddellii. NCBI lineage: Eukaryota > Metazoa > Chordata > Mammalia > Carnivora > Phocidae > Leptonychotes > Leptonychotes weddellii. Next base: position 121,495,401 of record NC_138372.1, on the reverse strand, counting down.
AGGATATTAAATGAAATCATCCTATGAACTCATAAACGTATTCACTGTAAGAGATTGGTGAGTTAGTGTTACTTTGCTCAGTAAGGCTGTCACCTGTAGATTCAGCCTTAACCAAGTTTTAAAAACATATCTTGGGGTACCTGGGTGACTCAGTTGGTTAAGCGACTGCCTTCGGCTCAGGTCATGATCCCAGGGTCCTGGGATCGAGTCCCACATCGGGTTCCCGGCTCAGCAGGAAGCCTGCTTCTCCCTCTCCCACTCCCCCTGCTTGTGTTCCTGCTCTCGCTGTCTCTATCTCTGTCAAATAAATAAAATAAAATCTTTAAAAAAAAAAAAATAAATAAAATAAAATAAAAACATATCTTGTCCCTAAGCAGAGAAATTTTTAATCTTGTTCTTATGGTATTATATCTTAATCTCTAAAATTAGGTTGTTGTCTTGTGACTTAGTCTCAGGAACTGAATTCTGCTCTAGTAAGGCTGTCTCTTCCTGGCAGGTCTTTGTTCTGCCTTGTCCTTATCAGTCTTCCTAGGTATTAGGAAGCTGTCCCTAAATTCTAGTCCCCGTAATAGAATGATGTCTATCTGGCGCTAGAGGGACTGGCTTGACATAGCTCTTCCCATTTGCTAGTTCTCAGCCTGCTGTTCTCCAAGCATCTCCTGGCCATTGACTGTACCTTTCTTTAGAGTCTTCCGATTTCTTTCCAATTGCCCACTTCAGACGATTTCCAAAATACTCTGTCATACCTCAGTGGGCCAATGTGGCCCTAGGAACCTGCATTCTTATGTTCAATCTGTCCTACCATCCTCCAAGCCCTTTGTTCTAACATAATACTTATTTTACCAGGACTAAGGCAATTCTCAAGACTTATCTGAAATTGCCTACGAGTGACTAAAGTCCTCTATGAAGGCTATAATATTTGCAAAGTGACTTACCAAATATGCCATAATATATGACAGGAGGTTTTTAGGGCATATTCCCAGTCATCTGATATTGAAATTTAGTTCATTCAAATTGAGATGGTGCCTACTCCACATCACATAGTTTTACCTCTTTTTTCCATGTAAATAATTCAAATGCTTTTAGGCATGTTTTGCATTTTTTCTCAAATCACCTTCACAAAGGAAACCATGAATGGTTATTCCTCCACCACCGAGTAGCACAAAAAGAGAAATACACAAGTATCTTCATTTGTTTTGTATGCTTCTAAGTAAATTTTAGCAGTATTTCTATGAGGCTTTTCCAACAAGTAGAAATTCAGTATTAAAACATTGGCAACTTTTATTCTGTTTAAGGAATGGCTATAAAACCCAAAAGGAATGAACATTTTGAGAAATTCTGTCTGAATAATCCCTTTTGAAAGTATGGATTGAAAATTTCTAATGTGGGGACACCTAGGTGGTTCAGTCAGTTAAGAGTCCAGCTCTTGATTTCTGTTCAGGTCATGATCTCAGGGTTGTGAGGTCGAGCCCTGCGTCAGGCTCCATCTTCGCTGGGTGTGGAGCCTGCTTAAGGTTCTCTCTCTCTCTCCCTTTCCCTCTGCCCCTTCCTGCCTCTAAAAAATAAAAAAAAATAAGAAAATTTCTAACTTGAGTCTGATTAATAAAAGAACAAAACAATCTGAACCTTTTCACAGATAATTGTTTTGTTTCTGAGCTAGCCATTTTTATCTTCTTGAATCTCTACATAGTTTGAGTTTCTATGATGACACTGCACATAGTTATTTTCTATTTATCAGTGAGTATTTACTGAGGGCCTGTGATCAGTCAGATCCTTTCCTAAGCATTTCATGTGTGCTACCTTGCTCCATTTCACATCAGACCGCTAGGGCAAGATCATCACCATTTCACAGATAAGAAAACTGGGACCCAGACAGTTCCTCAGTGCATCTCACTATCAAATGAACTTCTATCCAAACATTCTGGAGGCATAGAGGGAAAGAGACCCAATCATTAACATAAAAATATTGACCTAGAGCATAGTGATGTTATTTAAAAAAATGTTTGTTTTGTTTTATTTAAACAAATACCACTGTCAGGCACCATCCTCTTTTTTTTTTTTATTCTTATGTTAATCCCCATACATTACATCATTAGTTCTAGATGAAGTGTTCCATGATTCATTGTTTGTGCATAACACCCAGTGCTCCATGCAGAATGTGCCCTCCTCAATACCCACCACCAGGC
>NC_138372.1:121453003-121492715 GCF_054177405.1 Leptonychotes weddellii | reverse complement strand
AAGACATGAACAGACATTTTTCCAAAGAAGACATCCAAATGGCCAACAGACACATGAAAAAGTGCTCAATATCACTCAGCATCAGGGAAATCCAAATCAAAACCTCAATGAGATACCACCTCACACCAGTGAGAATGGCTAAAATAAACCATCCTCTTTTTAAATAAATACCCACAATTTACAAATATCAACAACATGATAAGTACTATTCTTATCTCTACTTTGCAGATGAGAAAACTGAGGCACAGAGAAATTAGAATTGTCTGAGATAACTCAGTAAGTAGTGAATCAAAATTTTAGATCCTAGGGACTTCTGGGTGGTTCAGTTGGTTAAGCGCCTGACTTCGGCTCAGGTCATGATCCCAGGGTCCTGGGATCGAGTCCTGCAGGTCCTGGGATCGAGTCCCGCATCGGGTTCCTTGCTCAGCAGAGAGGCTGCTTCTCCCTCTTCCTGCCATTCCCCCTGCTTGTGCTCTCTCTCTCTCTCTCTGACAAATAAATAAATAAAATCTTTAAAAAAAAATTTAGATCCTAGCAGGCAGGCTTCAGTGTCCATGTTCATGTTCATGACCATCAATGCTCAAAAGTAAAGACAGCATAGGCAGATCTGTACAGAGCAATAACCCATAGTGGGATTTCCTTATAATGCTTTCCACAGACTTGAGATTTTTGCATTTTGCATGTAGCCCATCTCATTAAGAATAACAATGTTTTATGTGCCTTCGCTCAGGTTTTTAGAAAGTATAGTAAAGGATGAAAATCAGTGACTGGCAAGGAAAGTTAAAATGAATGTTCGAGGAGCTTTCTCCTTTGGGAGGGGTATTTTCTAAGAATGTGTTATTCATTTGGGAGATTATAATATTTGAGTGAAACATATTTGTAGAATTATTAGATTTGAAATACAAAAAGAGAACTTTGAAATGTGAAAAAGAGAACCCTATCCAGAAGTACTTTTCTGCAGAAAAATATTAAATCACCCTGGCTTTAAACCTTACGTTTATGTATCTTTAGCATTCAGGAAGAGTTGTTTATTTATAAATAAGTGAAATAAACTCCATCTCTGTGTTTGCTACTAAAGGTGGCTCAAGGAAACACATTTTAAAATGTATTCTTTTCTTTTTTTCTTTTTTTTTTTTTTACGTTTTTGTAACTCCCTGCTTGTCCTTGGGAATTTGTTTCTTTAAACACTTCACCAGTCGGCGTCTGCCCCCTGTGGTAAGCCGAGGAGGCAGCAGTCATGTGTATAACTTAGTGCAAATTACGGAATGTGTGTGATGAGGACACTTGCGCTCTGCACAAAATCAGCCCAATGGCTTTTTCAGGCCGTGTGTCAGGGTCAGTGGAGGACTAGGAGAGGGGAAAGAGCACTCGGGATGCCCCGCACGTCTGAGGGAGCTAGAATGTTGCAGGACCTGACTGTGACTTATTTCCAGGGTGTCTGTGACTCCAGCTGTGAAATCCTGGCCCAGGGAGTCATCACAGTGGGGTGCTGGGCCTCTAGTTCCCCCAGGCATCTGGGAGACTGTAGGATGGCTCAAGCCTCTTAGATTCCAAGAGAGATGATCTCATTTAGCTTGAAGACCACAATCAATCAATTTGGTAAATACCAATCTGGGGGCCTCTGGGTGGCTCAGTCAGTTAAACATCTGCCTTCGGCTCAGGTCATGATCCCAGGGTCCTGGGATCGAGTCCTGCATTGGGCTCCCTGCTCAGCGAAGAGTCTGCTTCTCCCTCTTCCTCTGCAGTCCCTCCAGCTTGTGCTCTCTCTCCGTCTGTCAAATAAACAAATAAAATCTTAAAAATAAACAAATAAATACCAATTTGTTAGAGAATGGCTATGCTTTATGGAAAAATGTAAGTCAAAATGGAGACTGTATGTATTTAATATTTTACTTTATTTACAAGTAGTTTTGTTTGTTTTGAGAGAGAGACAGAGAGAGCTGGACTGGGGAGAGGGGAGAGAGAATCAAGTAAACTCCCAGCTGAAAACAGAGGCCGACTCGGGGCTCGTTCTCACACCCCGAGATCACCACCCTAGCCGAAACCAAGAGTCTGATGCTCAACCGACTGTGTCACTATAAATAGTTTAAAAATTATCCACAGAGATATATGTATCTAGGTAAAGTGCACGATTAGGCTAACATCAACTAGATTTTTTTTGTCTAAAATGCTAATATTCAGGCAATGTCTTTATTAAAACTTTTTTGTTGATACATTGAATATATTTGTAAGCAGCCTGGAGAGAATGAGAGGAAAGGAGGTGAAGAAGGAAGAATATATCAACGCTGACTCTGAATGAATAAATGTCACCACTATTCAGGGGTTTATAATTATTTTTCTATTGAGACAACATTCTAGCTATGGTGCTGAAATACCATTGACTTCAACTCAGAAATGGGAATTAAAATACCTGATTCGAATTAAGTATAAGGGAAAGACACAGGCCAGCTTGCAGCCTTGTGAAGCAATGGAAGGCAATATACCAGCCAATGCAGTTAAGAGTCCTGGACCCACTCCCAGGTCGCTCACTCATCTGCTCCATGGCCTTGGTAATTTGCTTAACCTCTGTGAACAACAATTTCCATAGCCACAGAATAGGTTGATCGAGTTACTGCGTGAGAGTGCTTTGTGAAGCTTTAGAATCAGGTACAGAGGCATAAACAGCGTGCTCCAAGGAACTGCCCTTCCCAAGAATAGTCCTACTAAAGGACACCTGGCAAGGGACAGGGAAATGTGACTTGGAGGCTTGTTTATAAGATGTTTGACATTTGAAATAAAAATTGACATTTCTGGGAGATCCAGGATCCTTCATTACTGGAGAGAACCAGCCTGGTAGGGGCCTCATCTGCCTGCAGGGAACAGTTGGAAATTTCCTTTCCCATTCCACACCCACATAATATTTGTGAGGGAAAGAAAATTGGAACACTTGATTCTTCTAGGGGGAAAAAAAAACCATAGACTACTATTTAAAACTGTTAAAATCTTAAGATCTATTCATAATTTAAGAGCAAAATGGAGTTTGATAGCCATCCCTGAGATGGCAATTTTAAGAAGACAACCACAGGCAGCAAGGGCCTATCTTAGAAATGCTAGTTTTACCCTTTTTCTCAGCCTACATCCATAGTGTTACCTTCCCAAATATGTTGCCATAGGGCATGTGTAGAGCCATATTCCAAGGGAGAAAAAGTACATTCTAAGATCAGCTGGGTTTGGGGAATGTTTCATACTATATTATTGGGGATGATGAAGATGAAGAAGACAAGAAAAGACATGTGTGTGTATATATTTACTGAATCTAAAGGACAGAGAACATGATAAGAGAGAAAAAGAGGCTTGGAGCTGATAGAATTCCTGGACATTCCATTTCCTATGTATGAATGTGGGTGAAATGGGTAGACAGTGAGTCCTGAAACCCATTACCAAGACCACAGTGGGAAAACGAAATACTGTCAACACCAGCCTATAAACATTCCATGAACTAGCAATCCACAGAGCATACTTTGGGAAAGTTTCACAATAGAATTCATATAAAGAGAGCAACTAAGTGAACAACTAATAAGAAGATATAGGTATATAAACAAGTACTACCATCCAAATTCTTGTGCCAAATTTTCAATAATTACATACCTTTGTGTTGGCCTATTGATAGAAGTCACTAGATATTAATCCTGGCTATATATATAATAACCTGAGGAGTTTTAAAAACAGCAACAACAACAACAACAACAATATCTGGGTCTCACACCCAGTGACTGATAATGATGTTCTAGAATGAGGCCCAAACACTGATATATTTAGAAGGACCCAGGTAGTCAAGTGGCCAACCCAAGATAAAGATTTTATTTATTTATCTCAGAGAGAATGGGAGACAGAGAACATGAGAGGGGGAGGATCAGAGGGAGAACCAGACTCCCCGCCGAGCAGGGAGCCCGATGTGGGACTCGATCCCGGGACTCCAGGATCACGACCTGAGCCGAAGGCAGTCGCTTAACCAACTGAGCCACCCAGGCGCCCTCTTTATTTTTTTTAAAGATTTATTTATTTTAGAGAGAGAGAGAGAGCATGAGAGGGGGAGGGTCAGAGGGAGAAGCAGACTCCCCGCCGAGCAGGGAGCCCGATGTGGGACTCGATCCAGGGACTCCAGGATCATGACCTGAGCCGAAGGCAGTTGCTCAACCAACTGAGCCACCCAGGCGCCCCAATGGCCAACCCAAGATAAATAGTCAAAAGATACCTCCTTCCCGCTTGGTTATAGTTCCTTGGTTTTCTTCCCAGCCTTCTTCCTCTTCTTGCCCAAGGTTGTTGACAAGATGTCACCATTCCCCTCCTTCACTAAGAGCCGGCTCAAAGGGGCAAGAATAGTGGTATCAAAAGAAGTGGAAACAAGGAGAGATAGGAGGAACCTAACTGCTCTTCTGGACTAATTTCCACCCCACATGGCCATGGTTCCAAGCCCTCAGGCGACTCCCCCCATGATTCCCACATGCAACCTCAGATTCTCGGTCAGTTCTGAGAGTATGCAGAATAAGATATTCTGGTGATGTATTTCTTAACATGGAAATCTCCAGGGGAGAGCCTAATGTATATTTGTAGAGCCTTTGTCCGTCAACTTGCCCAACTCTTGTCTTCAACACAGTCTTGTAGGGCCCCAGAATGACTGCTGGACTCAGGGATTACAAGCTCAAACAAGGATGCCAGGAAGCATTTGCTAGGGTCTAGCCCTGGTGGTTGATTTCCCAAAGATCCAGTTATCACCTGAAATGCAGATTCCCACTCCCCATCTACCCTTTTCCTCTGCTTCATTTTCTTGGTTTCCCTTTAGGACATGAAGCTTTTCATGGACTCTAATATAGTGTATCTACTTCCGGGGACCATAGGTAATTTTTGTCAGCCCTTCCTTTGTGTGTACCTTATAATGATGGACCTGAGTCCAAGGCTTGACTTTCTAGGGAAGACACATGCCAATCCCCCAAGCTTCAGCTTTCCAAATACAGTGTGAATCATGCCCATCATGCCCCACCCATGGGACTGTATAGCTTGGTATGCAGACCTCCAGAGTTAGGAATGAGATAGATTCATCACCATCTGATGGCCTTCCACTGAGCCAGCCTCAATAGCAAGATCAGTGTCCCTGAACCTGGTTCTGGCTCAGGTTACAGCTTCCAACAAGACCCCAGGAGGCTTAATGCCTATTAGGATACCTGCATCAGAGCATCTAACTCTAAACTCTCTACCACGAAAACATCAAGAGCAGGTGCAAGAAAAGCACCCTATAAACTGTAACCCCATGCGTACTACATATTAACAGCAATTGGTTTAACATTTCCATTAATACAGTAGTAATGTTAGATACATCATATACTAAATAAGATCCATTGGTCTTCCTGAGATTTTGACTACCATGACTGAGGTTATTTCTGTAAACAAAATGCAATGAAGTCTAAAGCATCCACTGGCATGCTTGACTCCCCAGATAGCTAGTTAAATGACAAAACCAGTAGCACTTGGTAGATGTAGGTAAAAGGTGCTTTTTTTGCAGCATATTTTCCAAAAGGAAGACTTTGTCATCTTTGTTTGTATTTTTACTGTATCTAAAAGAATATATGCTAATTGAGATGAAAAGGGATAATTCGATGTGGAGAACTGACTCAAAAAACTCTCTATGACTCTGTGTTTCTGGTGCAGTCTGCAAAAGAGTGTGCCCTAATAAAATCTGCCCAAAAGGGGTCGTGCCGTGTCACAATTTTATATACCAGAGCACCAATACGCAGGCACAATGCACTTGTTCTTATTGCTAGATGCTCTTAGGTTAAAAGAGCAGAGCAAGTCTGCCCTTAGTCATAAAATCTGCTGCACTGCAACTAGGTAGAAAAGTCAGTGTGTCCTCTTCCCTTTAAATGCTGAGGTTGGTTTCTCCTTACTGGACATGTGTGTTCACATCTATTTTCCAGTAAGGTCTGATTGCATCTGCGCTGACCCTTGGTTCCAATCAGCTTGTAACTCTCCCCTTATATGAAATTCTTTAGCCCTAAAAGAGAACTCTAAGGGGCCAAAGTGATTTGATGGTTTCTGCAAAATCATCGTAAGCAAATAAAAATTCTCTTTCAGATTTCACTCACACCGGTGGTGGTCAAACTTGTGCCTTCATGCCATATTGTTCACAAGAATATTTGCATAAGCTTTGGACTTTCTCTGAAGAAATCATGTTTCTTGTTTTTAAAGCCAAACATTATGGGGATTAGTCTTCCACTCCACCCCCACCCCCCAACCCCCACCCCACCCCCCCTCCACGCCCCACCCCCCCACACCGTGCGAGCTCCCTGGTGCAAGGGCCTCTTTCTCTGCTCTCTCTGTGGGGCAGCTCCCTCCCTCTTGTGGGCAGCCTCCCTCCACCTTTCTGACCTTCCCAAACTTTCAGCTGCAGCTTCTACTCTATATTTAGTTGTGGAGGTGGTTCTGCCAATTGTTGAATAGCTCTCCAGTTTGTTGACTTGGATGTGGACAATATCTAGTTGAAAAGTGGGACTGGGTGAGCTCTGGGTCCTCCTACTCCACCATCTTCCCAAGCTCGCTGCTCCCAAATCCGGTTTCTGCCAAGAGCCCCTAAACTCCGTAACTACCAAGTGACTCATTCCCTACTATCCAACCTCACAGCACATGTGACTGAATTCACATCTCAGCAACATTTCAAGTCACTGCCCTTGGGGACTGCTTTTAATTTACCAAAATGATGAATGTTCATTATTCTAAGGTACCTGGTCTGCTTTAGTTTGCAGCTTTTATGGGCTACCTTCACATGCCACAGACAAATGACAGAGACAGTCCAACCCCAGGGCTTTCCCCAATATCCAAAAGACTACCTAAAACTTTTTCTCTTTCTCTTCCACCTAAGAAAACATGTTACAAATCAAATGAGTGACAATGATGCTATTATAAGTCTAACCTGGAACGTAGTATGTTTTGTTTTTAAAAAGAAAACTATATAATATCGCTAACTTGGAAATACTAGAAACTTGCAACATATTTCACAACAAATCTCAACAGATCAGTGTGTTACAAGAGCATATTTGAAAAGTATTGGTCCATAGGTTTCAGTCTAGGGCAATGAGAATATTATGGCTCTTTACATGCATTGCTTCATTCGGTTCTTGCGATATTCCTGTAAAGCAGGAGATGAACATATAACTTCCCTCATATTAAAAGTCAAGTAAGCAGTTCTGTATTGCACAAAGGGGCATTTAAGCATTTGTTGCATGAATGGAGGGAAGGAAGGAGCAGAAAAGAGGGGGTTGGTGGAGGGATGTTTTTATAACTAACTTTGCAAGGCTCACATTCAGAAGACTTTTCTTTATTCTTATTCACCTGCAATTAGGAAATCATGTTGTCATACAAGTATTTTATAGTCTACAAATTTATTTTTCCTTTGTGATGCTTTATAGAAAAAAAAAGGTACTGAATTCAAATAAGTTCTGGGAAACACTGCATATTATATTTGTTTTGTAGACTCACAATGCCCTTTTGTATAGTAAAGGTGCTGGAAAGTCCTTCAGGAAAGGATCATGTTTAATTTTGTTTCAGATGTATTATTAACATCTATTTGACCATGGCAACCTTTTCTCCTATAACTCCTTTTAATGTGACATGTAATTGGGTTCTAAGGAACACACTTTAAGAACTGCTACATGAAGTGTTAGCTGTCTCATGGTTCAAATAATAAAGTGCCTTATAGAAGCTTTACTCACTCATTTTTATTTAAAAGAAGAAAATGGGCAATAATCTTATGAGAACCCCTTATAAAGGCCTCTTCTTAAAACTGACAGAAGCAAAAGAAATAAAAATGAGGAAAAAAAAATGTTTATCTGTTCTGAAACTAGTAAATACTGCCAAAGATGTATCACAAATCTTTGGCAGGAATTACTACCAAATGCCGTAAATTCGAATCAGTGTGAAGAAAAACATCAAAGGTTGATGTGCAACTTCCCTTCCTGAAAATGTGCAGTTTTCAGAGAAATATCTAAAGCAAATTCTGCCAATTCCCACTGATGGTGAATAAATGTAGAACAGGACTGGAAGCACTGGAGATTTTGGGAAAAAGACTTCTGCCCTAACCCGTCCCTGCCCCCAGGCGAATGAGGGGGCAGAGGGAAGAAGGAGCAGCCTCTCTGCAGGGTGTTTTTATTTGTTTAATAGTAGCCACTTTTCTTAAAATGTAACATATTTTCTCCAACCTGGCTGCTGGGAAGGATCCTTATGATCAACAGGCTCTAGAAGTAAGGGGGAGCATTTTTCACAGATACAAAGATGCTTATGCAAGAAGCAGGACGTAAACAAACAAACAAAAAAACAAAAAAATCCCAAAAAAGTGGCCTTACCAAACTAAAAACCCTTGGGCCTTGTTTTTTTCCTCCAGCTTGACTTCCCATCTTCTGTCTTAGTCGGCTTGGGCTACTTTATAAAATAGCATAGACTGAGTGGCTTAAATAAGACATTTATTTTCTCACCCTCTTGAAAATGGAAGACCAAGTTCAGGGCGCCAGCCATAGTCAGTGTCTTGAAGGTTCTCTTCTTGGCTTGTGGAGGGCTTCCTTCCCACGGTGAGCTCATGTGACCTTTCCTTGGTGAATGTACTTTTTCTTCCTCTTCTACAAGGGCACTAACTCTATCACGAGGGTCCCATTCTCATGGCCACTTCTAAACCTAATCACGTCCCACAGGCCCAACCCCAAAAACCATCACATTGCGGGATCAGTATATGAATTTGGGGAGACATAACTGTTCAGCCTGAAAGACCTGCCTAGCTAAAGTAGGTGAATAATCCAGAATCAAAGGAGTACTCCCGTACACCCTCAATGCAGGACATAAACACAACCCCTCACTCTCCTCTCCATATCTCCCACCTCCCCCACCCTGCCCACCTCCTCCCCCACACCCCTGCCTCCCCACCCACACTGGAATTCACAGTACACACTAGAAGTGAAATCCAGTGCATTTCCCCAACACATGCAGAGAGTAAATCATACAGAAATACAGCTTCCCATGGCCACAGCTCTTTTTCTACCCGTCTCCGGTATAGCATAACTGAATCTATATTTAAATTTGGAAGACAAATTAAAATGGGAGTCAGATAAGCAGAAAGGGGAACCATGAATAATCTATCTATGCTCTTTTGGGAACAATAGCAATTCTGCCGTTGTTACTTTCCTCAAAGTTGAGTAAAAGCAAAAAATTTGTTTAAAAAAAAAACCACCAGAATCATATGGTGTTTGTCCTCCTGTAAGTGGCTTATTCTAGAGTTCTGCTGTTCAACACTGTGCCTATGGATAAAAACTCTGTACTGTGCACTTAAAAATCTATTAAGAGGAGGATCTCATGTTGTGTTATCACAATAATTCTTTTAATTGGTTAAATAAAAGAAATAAATCAAGCATTTATCCTTACTTCCCTATTATTTATACCATTGAGCAACCAAGTAGCTTAGGAAAAACATCTTGTAAAATTGTTCCAGTTATTGAATGAAAACCAAATGAGAGAATTTAAATATTAACATTTTAGAATGTTAGGCGTTGAGCATCAGTGGATGCTAACATTTTAAAAAAAACAAAGTGAAAAGCTGACATTCTGTACTTCTTAATGAAAGAATGCATCACAGCCACAGTCTTGGCGAGGGAACCCAACCAGAGTCTCATCAAGCATCTGGATCGAGTTGCCAATTTACAAGAAATTTACAGAAGACAGAAATATGCTAAACTGTGAAAAACTCTATCAGTCCAATTCCCCAGGTTCTCCAAGATATTTATTAGAATGGGAAGAAAGGATAGAGAATGTGTAGATTAAAAGACACTTAAAAGTGATATAAAGTTTTTAAAAGTGGGCATGCACTATTGGGTGATAAAATCACAAGGAAAAGCTAAGAAGTAATTATTATGAAAGTCAAGATAGTGGGTACTTTTGGAGGGAGAAGAGCCATGATTAAGACAAGAAACTAAAATAAATAAATCCTGGGCATGTAAAGTACAGCAAGGTGACTATAGTTAACAATACTCCATTGTATATTTCAAAGTTGTTAAAAGAGTAGACCTTAAAAGTTCTCATCACAAGAGAAAAAAATGTGTAAGTATATGTGGTGATGGATGTTAACATAAACTTAATTTGGTGATCATTTTGTAATACATACACATATCAAATCATTAGGTGATACATATAAAACTAATGCAATATTATATACTGATTATATCTCAGTAAAAAATAAATAACAAATAAAAAAGTAAAATTCAACAAAACTACCAACACAGATGGAAAAATGGAGGGGTTTACGGGATGACTGCTAAAGTTCTTCTTGACCTAAGTGACAGTAATAAGATTATTCACTTTATTTCAGTTATGAAGATAAATAAGTTCTTAAAATCTATATAGCACAGTGCCTACAGTTAACAATACTGTATTGTATACTTAAAATTTGTTAAGAGAATAGATCTTATGTTAAGTGTTCTTATCACAAAATAAGCAAATAATAATAATAATAATAATAATAATAATACAGGGATAAGAAGGGAACTTTGAGAGGCAATGGATATGTTTGCAGCCTTGGTGATGATGTCTCATGACCATATATTTATTCACAAACTCACTGAGTTGTATACATTAATTATGTATAGCTTTTTACATGTTAGTAACACCTCAATAAAGTGGTTTTTAAAAATTATTCACTTTATAATAATTTATTAATCTCTAATTCTTTGTTTTCTTTATTTGTGCTTTTTTCTACAATAAAAGAGTTTAAAATATGGCAGAAAGCACAGCATGCAAAATGTAAATTAAGCATATTCTTTACAAAAATATTTACTCCAGGAAAGAGAAAAAAATTTTGAAGAGGAACTATAATGTCAAGATAATTATAAATACATAAAATAATACTATTATCTACAGGTAATCCCCCTTCTTTTTGAGTTCCCAAGGAAGTTATTAAATTTTTGTGGTCAACTCTATAAGTTTGAAAATCTGTTTGAAAGACATTTTCTTCCTGGAAAAGCATAAATGAACCACATTCCCTCAAAACAAATCAATGATAAAGAAAGCACTGACCAAGCTATTATACAACAACAAAGTATGCGTTACCGGATAATTCTTTCAGATTTCAAGGAGGAATATTTCTATGAGCACGGACAAAGAAGGAAAGCTTTACTTTACATAAAGTTAATATAACCCTGAAACAAAACCTGAGCAAAACATCATACAGAAAAATAAAATCACAGACTCATCTTGATATAAACTTAACAGCTAAAATTGCTAATAAAATGTTAACATTTATCATCCATTTCTGTATTAAAATTCTAGTATATGACCCACTGATGCTCATTTCCAGAATGTAAAAATAGTTTAATGCTAGAAGGCTTGTTAATATAATTTCTTTCAAGGGGCGCCTGGGTGGCTCAGTCGGTTGAGCGCCCGACTCTTGATTTCGGCTCAGGTCATGATCTCAGGGTTCTGATATCAGGGCTCCGTGCTGGTCATGGAGACTGCTTAAGATTCTCTCTCTTCCTCTCCCTCTGCCTGTTTCCCCACGCCCCACCCCCCCCTCATGCACAAGCACACCTGCCCATGCACACATGCTCTCTCTCTCAAAAAAAATTAAATACATAAACAAATAAGAGATGAAGGGGAAAATACTCTGTAATCATCATAGATTCCAAAAAGTCATCAAACACCTATTCTACATTTTTCTTAACTTAATAAATGACAATATGACTAAAAAAAAAAATCAGTATCAGCCAGAAATTTTTACTCTCAACACTACTATTAATATTGTTCTAGAAATAACATATTGTTTTGGACATACTGTTCTAAAATAACTAAGGAGTTGTTTAAAAGTATTTTCAAAGAATATGAAGTATTAATAATTGAAAGGAGTCCTTATGTAACAGGGGCTCAAAATTAAATATTTTTTATTTGCACATAAAGGAGTTTTGTATATGAAGCAAACAAGAACATGGATTAAAAATAACTGAAAATAATACAATTCCACAAAGGTATCCAGTTTCAAAATTAATATTTTAGTTTTCAATAAATACCTACTTAAAATAAACATATTCCATTCACAATAGCAATTGTTAGGCCATGGTCTTAGAGACATCAAAATGTAAATAGTGAAAGATGGGATTACATGGGCTTTTTTTCAACATGGGCTTTTTTTCAACTTCTTTTTTAGGTTTCTATACTGCTTTAAAAAGAAAAACTGTCAATCTTATTATCAAAATCTAAAGACTTATTTCTTTAAAAATTGATAAATAAAATACATCAATAAATTTTATCATTATATTTTAACAGATGATAGAATTTAATACTCACTTCATAGAAGCATTGTTCTAGTTATTTTTATTTATTTTTATTTCTATTTTATTATTATTAATATTTTAGTATTAAAAGAGTCTTCAATAGATGTCTACCTCAAACCCCCATTTTCAAATAAGAAATTTAGGGCCTCCCACTTTAAAAGATTTGTTTAAGATTTCTAGTCAATGGCAAAATCAGAATTAAAACTCAGGACTTCTGATTTCGAGTCCACATTACCTTTACTTTTACCTAATTTCTTTTCTCTACTTCACTCTCCATTATACCATTCATAATCAGTGTTAGCTTTTCATGGTCTCTGTTTAAACTGACTTAGATTTTAGAATGTTAATAAAACACTTTTTTCAACTCTCCATTCAACTCTGTTGCTAATACTTTGAGCTTGGAGTAAAAATTTATCAGTGGAGATCAGGGATTCAGGCCAGCCTAGCTGAAAATTCTTGTCTTTTCTCACCTGATACTGACTGTTCTACCACAGCCATAATATGTTTTTTTTCTGCTAAGATGATAAAACTAAAAATGGGAAAATGTTCCTCTTTCCAGTGGCTCCTTTGCCCCCTGCTCTCCTTATCTGTCTAAGAACAGAATAGATAAAAGGGACATATCCATTTGCAAAAATACATGTCCTCATTGCCCATTCAAGAAACTCTTTAAACAGAAGTAAAGGTTTTGTGGCCAGATGTAGATATTGCTTTATTAATTAAAATAGTTATACTAATTTATAATCATGTTCCCATGATCCCAGTCTACAAACTTGATTCAAAAACAGTTCCTTCTTTTAAATCTAGTCAAATGATTCCATATTCTTAGCAAATAAATTTAAGGAGAGCAATATAAAAGCAATTAAAATTAAAGCAATATAACATTCTTAATATTTAAGGGATGTTTCTTTTTTTTTTAAGATTTTATTTATTTATTTGAGAGAGAAGGAGAGAACAAGCAGGTAGAGGGGGAGAGGAAGAGGGAGAAACAGACTCACTGCTGAGCAGGGAGCCCTACGTGGGACTCGATCCCAGATCCCAGAACCCCGGGAACATGACCTGAGCCTAAGGCAGATGCTTAACTGACTGAGCCACCCAGGTGCCCCAAAGGATGTTTCAATCAAATACAATGTATGAACCACGTTTAGCTCCTAATTTGAACAAATCAAATGGGAAAAAATAATTATTATGAGAAAGCTGATTAAAAGTGACCATTGAAAACATTATGTGATTATATTATTTTAGGTGTGATTATGGTATTGTAATTATATTATTTAAGGTATTCTTATCATTTAAAGGTATGTAATAAAATACTTATGGATTGGAAAAAAATAAATCTACTCATAAATCCTAGCTTAGCCAAACATATACCACCATGGTCAACTTTAATTATTAATATAATAGTGGAATAAATTACAAAGTGCAAACAATTAGCGCCCAGGACAGTAGGTAAATCACAGAAGTGCAAGCAGTGCAGTTTCAACAAGGAAAGGGAGAGTAATTACAGGTTTAGTTCTCAAGAAGCAGAGGCAGAAGAGGAGAGAGGCTAAGGGTAGAACTCCAGCAATTTTGACTAACCTTAGAGCATCAAACTGCCCTGAGCAACCATGGGTAGGGCACAGACACACCCCCCACCAGCCCCATCTCCTCATGCTTGTATGCTGTGACTATCGAACCCACTCTTACATGACTTTTCCAGTAAACGTCCCCTCATGCTCCCAACACCTCTCCTGCCATCATTCTCAACCGGTGATTGTGCTTTCCAATTTGCTGAAACAAAAACTGAAGCAATCAGAAGACACCCTCAGGGGCTCCCCCATCACATTTGCCTGTAGTAGAGATCCTTATATACTCTGTTTTCCTGTAATTACAGGTGAACTACCCACATCCTAGTATCTCAGGCAACCCCTTAGTTACGCACTAGGTCACATTCCACATGGCTTATTCAAGATACAGCTTCTCAAATCTCTCTTCCCTTCTCTCCTCCCACCCCCACATCATCAATTTCCCACTCTATACTGGATTGTTTCCATTAGTGTTCAAGTACGTAATTTCTTCCATATTAAGTTTCAAAAAAAGAAAGAAAGAAAGAAAGAAAGAAAGAAAGAAAGAAAGAAAGAAAGAAAGAAAGAAAGGAACACAAACTTTCAACTCTCTTGACCCATGTCTCCCTTCGGAGTCCACCTGTTGCTCCATGCCTTGTCCATGCTACCCCTGCTCCTTCCCTTCTCCTGGTTTTGCCACTCACTGAACTACGCTCAGACCAACATCTCCAACGACCTTCAGATTACTAAATCCAATTCTGACCCATTCTCAATGTTCACCTTATTTGATCAAAGAAGCATTTAAAATGGTTCTTTACATGGCTTTCAAGGCATGCTCCAGATATTTTATCCCCTGCTACTGGTTATTCCTACTCTGTTTCCTTTTCAGCCCCTCCTCTCCTCCCAGACATTTTAATGCCTAAGCAACTCACACTCAGTCCTTTAGCCCTACTTCTAAGTATCTTCATTGCGTTGGTGATGTTCTCCTGATTCATAGCTTTCAGTATCACCCTGTCATGGAGATAACTTGAGGTTTATAACTGCAGCTCACAGTCCTCCCCTGAACTACATATTCATGTATCTAAGGTTTTAATGTGACCTTTACACTTTAGATTAGTATATCCAAAACAGCTTTCTTCTCTCCCAAATGCTGCACCCTTTTCCCATCTCTGGTAATGCTATTACCATCCATTCAGGTGCTCAGATTAAAAAAACCCTGGACTCGCCTTGATTCCTCTCTTTCTTCAGACCCTGCATCCATTCTGCTAACAAATTCTGATCATTCATTCTTCAAATTATATGTAAGATCTAACCTCTCTCTAGTGCCCTCACTATTATCACCCTGAACTCTGTCACTGGCTTCTCTCACCTGGATTATTACAACAGCCTTTGAACTGGTTTTCCTGCTTTCATCGTTAACCACTTTAGCCTCTCAACAAGGCAGAGTGACCATTTTAAAATGTCAGCCATAGCCAATCACTCTTCTGCTTAAAACCTGCATGTAAAATATATATGCATATAAAACCCTGCATATAAAATGAATAATTCCCACTTTAAGCAAAAGACAAATTCCTAAAATTGCCTACAAAGTCCTATACATTTGGCTCCACCATGATTTCTCTGATCTCCCGGTGTCTTGCTCTCCCCCTCCTAGAAGAAATGAGGAACTCTTTTGTCTCAGGGCCTGTGCACTGGCTGTTGTCACAGCCTACATCCAACCTGTTAACAAACACTGATGGCTCTATCTTCAAATTAATTCTAGAATTTCATCTCTTCTTAACACAAAAATGTTCTCACATTGCCACCCCAAATATCTACAGGGCTCACTCTGCTCAGACATCAGCTTACCAAAGAGGCCTACCCTCATTGCAACCCCTATCCCCCTTATTCAAACGCCCTTATTTTGCTTTATTTTTTCTTGATTGTACTTACATACCATGCAACTTAATTATTTATTTTGTTTTATTGTCTCTCTCTCTCTCTCTCTCCTTACCAGAATGGAAGTTCTGTAGGAGCAGGAATATTTGCTGTTTTGTTCACTGTTTCATTCCCACTGTCTAAAAGTATACTGGTACATAATAAATCAATAAATAATTACGTGAGTGAGTGAATGAATGATTCTAATTGAGTAACTCATTACCACAATGGGATTTACAACAAGAATGTTGTGCTTCCAGAGCAACCTTGCTGATAATGTCAAAAACAAAAACATCTTACATTTGCTTAGCACCTTACCCATTGTTTTTTAAAAGATTTTTATTTATTTATTTTACAGAAAGAGTGAGAGAGAACAAGCAGGGAGAGCAGTGTAAGGCAGGGAGCCTGATTCAGGGCTCGATCCCAGGACCCTGGGATCATGACCTGAGCGGAAGGCAGCCACTTAACCATCTGAGCCACCCAGGTACCCCCCCCTTACCCATTGTTTACATAAAATTTTTATTCTGTAGGTCTTTGTACTCTTAGTTTTCTAGAAAAACAAATATCTAATTTAAAGCTGAGATAATCAACAAGATATTTCCAAATAGTTGAATCTTTGTTGAAACCCAAACTTGCCTTGTGATATCCCAGTATTCAGGAGTGTGAGTTTTCCACCCTGCTTGCCTCATATCCTCAGAAGCTTAACCGACCCCACTCTTTCCTTTTGCTTGTCACAGTTTATTTTAAATTTACTTAATAAAACCTGTAGCTCAAGATATAACTTAGTTTGTAAACCTGTCTGTTCTGTGACCTCGTGTACAGATAACTTGCCTGGTGGTGTCCTTGAGGCTATAAGTATAAGGTGCACCAAGGTCATTTCCCACACAACACTGGAAGGATTTAGGTCATCTGCTGAGTGTAGGTGGACATGTTGCAACTACATTTTTATAGTAATAAAGTATCAATTTGCAAGGAAGGATGATAATGCTTTCGGATTTGTAGAGTATATAAACCTGCTTTCGAAGATATCGAATTGGAAAAATGAAACCCGATTATTTAAAGAACTGGTCTGTATTTTGAGAAGTTTAGAAATGTGACCCTGTCAGTTTTTGGAACACTTGTCTTCAAAGCACAAAACATCATTGATGCATGTGTGGGTTTTTTTTTCCCACCTCTTCCAGATGTTAAAACACAATGGATTTCCAAAAACAATAACTGATAAAACAATTGCCAATATTTTTTAGTTCTCTCTAATATCAAACCAACAGACCAATTCTATGTAGATTTCTAGACGCAACTTCCTGGGAAACCATAATGGAAGCAGTATTTACAGCTGACACCATTGGACCTGATGTTTCTACAAATGCAGAAAACTGGTAATGAGGCTGCTATTACCAATTCCTTGTGTTGGTGGTACTAAGGCTCATCTTCCTTTTTTCTGAGGACCATTGTAGCCCAGAGTCACCTAAAATTCTTTGCAAGGTGAGTCAGGTTAAAACAAGAAAGGGTTGTGGTCCATCTCATGAAAGACAAAGACCCTCTGCTAAAGCAGAAGACTGCAGACCTAGTAAATAAACCTATTAGCGTTTTGACTTGCTTTACCCAACAGAATATGTAGGACATGATAGTGTGTCTGAGCTGAGGTTTCAAGACTTCCACTCTTTCTCTCTTGGAGTCTTTCTGTGGCCATGAGAATAATCCCAGGCTAGTCTTTTGAAAAATCAGAGACCACATAGAAAAGGACCAAGTTGTTTTATCTGAGACCATCCTAGACCCACAACTCAATCCAACTAAGCAGCTGACTGTAAAAGGGTGAGTGAGCCAGGCCAACGTCTTTTGGGCTTAGCCCAGATCAGCAGAAAGTGACTTGTGAAAAATAATAAATGACTGTTGGGACGCCTGGGTGGCTCAGTCATTGGGCACCTGCCTTTGGCTCGGGTCGTGGTCCCAGGGTCCTGGGATCGAGCACCGCATCAGGCTCCATGCTCAGTGGGAAGCCTGCTTCTCCCTCCCCCCACTCCCCCTGCTTGTGTTCCCTCTCTCGCTGTGTCTCTCTCTCTGTCAAATAAATAAATAAAAAATCTAAAAAAAAGTAAAATAAAATAAATGACTGTTGTTTTACATTTTTAAGTTTTAGAGTGGTTTGTTACACAGCTATTGTGGTAATAGGTAACTGATACACTATCTCATAGGGTTGAGGCTTAAATGAGTTTGTCAAGTACTTACTTAGAACAATGATTGCAATTCAATAAGTATTATTTAAATGTTTGCTTTTATTATTATTTATACGAGTAGCAGTAAAGAAATGGGATCTGGATTAGAAATACAGATCTGAAAATGAGCATAAAAGTGGCTACAGAAAACATGACAATAGGTGGGAGCCCTTAAAGCATTTAAAATCTTAATTTTACCTGCCTTGACAGCTTGAAATATACATTTATCTCTTCTATGTCTAGAAACATCTTAAAGTTTAAAGGAATAAAAAACTAAAATTTCACAAAGACAATGAGAACAAGAGGTTAGCAGAGTGAGGAAAGCCACACACACACACACACACACACACACACACACACACACTTGCAGAAGTGTTATAATTTAGAAGAGAATGGATTCTTCTCAACAGAAAGCCTTTGGTCAGATTCCATGGAAGGCAGGAGTAAGGGGTGTGGCTAACAATGAGGCTTTGGAAACAAGTGTCTATGCAGCTTAGTGTGATTTTACCCTCACAACCCTACCACACAAAGACAAGTTACTGCTCTTCCCATTCACCTCCCTAATTCCTCCTAGGAGTCTGAAGATTACTTCCTGGAGAAAAAAACCCGAGGGACTGAATTTCATAACGGCAAGCAAAGGAGAAGGAAGGATAATGGGGAAGACAAGATAGAAAGGGGTTAAGGAGACGTCTGCATGCTGAAGAGCAGATCTCCAAACCATTCCCTTCCACCTTGGCATTGGTAGCTAGATTTATAGCAACCACCCATTACTAAGAGATAAGAAGAATCTTCTCTGCTTTTAGCAAGAGATGCAGATAACAAAATAAAGTAAGGGGGGGGAAGACTCAAATAAGTGGAGATAATGCAGGTAAAAAATGGATATTTATTTATTTTTTAACTAATTAATTAATTAATTTTTATGTAGTGTTCCATGATTCAATGTTTGCATATAACACCCAGTGCTCCATGCAATATGTGCCCTCTTTAATACCCATCACCAGGCTGACCCATGCCCTTACCCCTCCCCTCTAGAACCCTCAGTTTGTTTCTCAGAGTCCATAGTCTCTCATGGTTCATCTCCCTCTCCGATTTCCCCCTCTTCGTTAGCGCTCACCATAGCACATACCCTCCCCAATGTCTATCACCCAGCCACCCCATCCCTCCCACCCCCCACCACTCCAGCAACCCTCAGTTTGTTTCCTGAGATTAAGAATTCCTCATATCAGTGAAATCATATGATACTTGTCTTTCTCTGATTGACTTATTTCACTTAGCATAATATCCTCTAGTTCCATCCACGTCGTTGCAAATGGCAAGATTTCGGGTTTTTTTGATGGCTGCACAATATTCCATTGTGTATATATACCACATCTTCTTTATCCATTCATCTGTTGATGGACATCTTGACTCTCTCCGTAATTTGTCTCTTTGGGGCATTGCTGCTATAAACATTGGGGTGCACGTACTCCTTCAGATCCCTACATTTGTATCTTTGGGGTAAAGACCAAGTAGGGCAAATGCTGGGTCATAGGGTAGCTCTAAAAAAATGGATATTTAAATGTTTCTTTTTCTCTCTCTCAACATAAAATATTACAGCCACAAACCAAAAAGAGTCTTCTCTACCCAAAAAAGAGAAAAATCAGAAAATAAGAGTTCAAAAATGAAGGCTTTAATTAATCACTCATTACTTTACACTGAGACACCAAAAAGTTGTACCCACATTGTAGTGGCACTATCAGTAACACAGCCCTTGCATAAACGTATAGCCTGGTTTTCATCATCTGGATGGTCCAACAAACCTCAAACTTTCAGCTCAAACTTTCTTATGCCCCTAGTTAGCTGGCATAAGAAAAGAAAAGTTCTCTCTGGAGGAGATCCAACATTCTAGACCTCCAATTATTCCTACAGGGGAGGTTTCTAAATAATGTCTAGTACACAGTGACCATAACCAGGCACACAAAGAAACAAGACTTATTAGTGAAAACAAGCAGAAATAACAGGAAATAACAACATACCCACAAATACTTGACATACTATCCTCATCATAAGTAAGTGGATCGTCTTTCTTTCTTTTTTTTCTTTTTTTTTAGCAGGAAGGGAAAAATGAAGGGGGGGAAATTGGATGGGGAGACAAACCATGGGAGACTATGGACTCTGAGAAACAAACTGAGGGTTCTGGGGGGGGGATGGGTCAGGCTGGTGATGGGTATTAAAGAGGGCACATACTGAATGGAGCACTGGGTGTTATATGCAATGAATCATGGAACACTACATCAAAAACTAATGATGTAATGTATGGTGATTAACATAACATAATAAAATAAAATAAATAAAAACAAAAAAATAAGTAAGTGGAAATATAAGAAGACTATAAACACCTATGCTTACTTTATTCAATAAAAAACAAAAGATCAAACTTAAATATTTCATCAGGGCACCATAAACTACATGCTTGAGTAAGTTTTACAATGCATAATCTGAAGAAGTAAATCTCTAAAATAGACCTAAATACTGCCTGTGTCAAAAAATGGGCAGAAGACATGAACAGACACTTCGCCAAAAAAGACACACAAATGGCTAACAGACACATGAAAAAATGCTCCACATCACTAGCCATCAGGGAAATACAAATCAAAACTACAATGAGATACCACCTTACACAAGTTAGAATGGCAAAAATTAACAAAACAGGAAACAACAAATGTTGGGGAGGATGTGGAGAAAAGGGAACCCTCTTGCACTGTTGGTGGGAATGCAAGCTGGTACACCCACTCTGGAAAACAGTATGGAGGTTCCTCAAAAAGTTGAAAATAGAGCTACCTTATGACCCAGCAATTGCACTACTAGGTATTTACCCCAAAGATACAGACGTAGTGAAAGGAAGGGACATGGGCACCCCAATGTTCATAGCAGCAATGTCCATGATAGTCAAACTGTGGAAGGAACCAAGATGTCCTTTAACAGATGAATGGATAAAGAATATGTGGTACATATACAAAATGGAATACTATTCAACCATCAGAAATGATGAATACCCACCATTTGCATCGACATGGATGGAACTGGAGGGGATTATGTTAAGTGAAGTAAGTTAAGCAGAAAAAGACAATTATCATATGGTTTCACTCATATGTGGAACATAAGCAATAGCATGGAGGGCCATAGGGGAAGGGGGGGAAATCCAAAAGGGGAGAAATTAGAGAGGGAGACAAACCATGAGAGACTATGGACCCCGAGAAACAATCTGGGGGTTTCAGAGAGGAGGAGGGTGGGGGGGTAGGTGGTAACAGGGTGATGGGTATTGAGGAAGGCACATGTGATGAGCACTGGGTGTTACACTTAACTAATAAATTATTGAACACTACATCAAAAACTAATTATGTACTATACAGTGGCTAACTGAACATAATAAAAAAATTAAAATAAAAAATATATTTACCCAAAAAATAAAAATAAATAAATAAATAAATAAATAAATAAATAAATACTGCCTGTGAGTTAGGCCATTCCTCTGTTGGAGAACTCTAAATGTTTAAAAGTGCTTTCTTTTGCTAAGCCAGTATCTCACAACTCTTGTGTCCAGGGGTGTGCTGGTAAATGACATGTTTGTATCATTTATTAGTTTCTGTAGCAGAAATACTCTCACCATGACTGGCTTCAAGTAACCAATAGGATGTCACTAAATGCAGAGCTGAGAAGAGACACACACAATCAGCTCTTATAGGCCAGTATGAGCCAGTGCCAACACATTGTTGGTTGTATTCCTGATTATGTCTTTTCTGGCTAAGGTAAAATATCCCTAATTCTTAGTTATTTCCCCTATGCAGTTGATTATCTGTGAAATATTCATTCATTCAATGGGTATTTATTAAGGGCCTACTATTTGCCAGTAGTTGTTCTAAGAACTAAACATACATCAATGAACAAAAAATATCTTCATGGAGCTTATGTTATAGTGGAGAGGAAAAGATGATGAACAAACAAGTAAATATACAATTTGTAAAATATCGATAAATGATATGGAGAAAAATATATAGGGATAAGGTGAGGGGGTTGGTTGCTCTTTTATATGGGGGAAGGCCTCACTGATAAAAAAGACCATTTTTACTCTTTGTTCTCACACTTTGCCGTGAAGCTCTTGACAAATTAGAGAGAAAAAGAGAAGAGTTGAATTTATGAAAACTTTAAGAAGAATTTACAAAGAGTATAAGCACTATGAAGAGGCATTACTTTAAAGCAGAGATTGCAAATAAAGTGTTCAAAAGAACTGAACCAACATTTAAAACTTGGAAAAGTCCAGGAAATATGCAAATTTTCAGGCTTGCTTGCAAGACTGGAAAACCAGGCAATGCTGATACTGCATTCTGGTGTCCTTTAGACAAGGCCTGAGCTCTCCAGGCAGGCATTGTAGTCCCTAGAATGCTGTCTGTCTCACCTTACATTACCTACTTGGCCCCTGCAACCATTTGAATTTGTGACCCTGCCAAAATTAATTAGAAATTATATTTTTAAGAATTCTTTCTGCTTCTGAATTGTTTTTTTCATTGTCTTTAAAAATCAAACCACAAATTTTTGAAAAGTAATATATTAAGAGACTCTGCAACCTACTCTATAAGAGGTTTCCAAAATACATTTTGAAAAATGGTAGCATGAACATAAAATAGATGTCTAAATTCACAAGATAGCTACTTGAAAAGGAAAGGGGAAAAAACATTAAGAGGTAAAAATTCAAGAGTGTTAAAATATTCATAATACTTTTTGTTAGTAATCAAGATATATAATATTATAGCAATATTTATATTCTTCAATATGTGTCTATTTCAGCATAAATTGTCAGTTTTGAAGCATAGTTTCTTCTTGTGATCTCCCTTATCCTATCAGCATTACTAAAATATAATGATATATAAGTGGTATTTCATACTTTGAAAGTATTTAATATATATTGGGCAATATGGAGGTGGTCTGACCAAATTAATTACAAATTGATACAAATATCTTTTCATCAATGAATGTAGTGTGAAGGTTATCAGATTGTTCCCCATCCAATTCATATAGAGTATTTTTAAATTCACAATTACAAATTACAAATAAACTGCAAAACCAACAGCAAAACCAACACCTACACTAGTCTATGAAATATATTTTATGGACTCACTTTATGCGACATCACCTTCCATCTGCCAAGATACATATTTATAAAATTCTATTTACAATGCTGCCTAGAAACCACTATTAGTCATCATAAATATTGCTATAACCAAATAATTTCCATAAACCAAATGTTGCAAATAAAAACAAGTGATTCTGGAATAATTTCTAGAGCCTGTCTCCTTGATTTCAAATTATTTATTTGTGGGAAGGAATAGAAGGAGGATAAAATAACTAAAGCAGACCTTACAATTAAAACTATATTTTCAACTTAGAAGTATATGAAAATGGAAATGTTTGACATAAGGATCTATTTCATAATTAACTCAATTCTCTTCGCCTTCACTTTGAGATTTCCTTATATCTCTTTCAGTTATAGAACACATACAATACACACAAATAAATAATTAGTTGACATAATATTCATTTGGAGACCATTTTTTAAAAAGAAAGCCTTGTTTCATCTTTATAGTGTTATTTTATCTAGATTATGTGAGGTTTGAAGGCATTGAACTTCTCAGAATAGGAAGGTCTCTTATACCACATTTTTAATATAGCCAAATATGCTAGTCACTGTTACGCATGATGAAATCATAATAGATTTGTTGTTCGAATATATAACTAAATCGAATGTGTCTAAAAGGTAGAATCTATCTGAATCTAGAATATCTGAGTGAAATATTCCAATTGATCTAAACCCTAGTTATCAGCTGATGAGTAAATATATCAGCATGAATACATCTACCTATGTCTAAGGTGATTTTGGTTATACGTGTACTAACTGCCTGTGATGTCCAGGGATTGTGTCAAATATTGAGACTAGAACCACAAACAAGACAGGTATCTATCCTCAGGAAACTGTGAAAGTCTTAACAGTGTAACACAACAGCAGAAGTAGCCATCCATTCATTCAACACACTTATATCAAACACCTAAGGAAAGATAGCCATGTTCTGGGCTCAAAAGATACCATAAATAAAAAAGAAGTCTGTGCCTTCAAGGACCTCACATTGTAGGAAAAAAATTATCAAAATGTTTACAATATAACTGCTAAGCATTTGATAAAATAAGTACTTAGTCCATACAAGTGACACTAGATAAAACATCCCTTAAGAAATAATACCTGAGCTTAACCTGAAGAATGGGGTAGGCAAGGGCACTCTAGGCTACAAGAACAGCAGATACAGAGCTGGGAAAGCCTGAGAGTCTGAATGGCTGGAGGATTCAGGATGCCGGTGAAGTGTCCGTCTAAATAACTGGATGGCAGGAGGGTGGAGCTAAATTATGAAGAACCTTGTATTCCATGCTGACTGCCTAGGGACCCTGCCCTTAGGAAACATGAAATCATTGAAAAAACTTTAAGCAGGGAGTGACAGTCCGATTTTTTTCAAAAACATCTTTTAAGGAGGTTTTGTAGTGGAGAGTGATTCCTAGTCCCTAAACAAAGGCAGCAAGAATGGATGAGAGAGGACAGTTAGTAGCAAGCAAATAATATCACGTAGGATTTAGTGGTTAATGTTATCACTCTTAGGTTCCCAGCCTGGGGGATAAAATGTACAATTGAACTATATATTTTGGAAGGATATAGAATGAGAAAAAATCAGTAGAAATAAGTATATGTTGGTATAGGTTGAGTTGGAGATACTTTTGAAAAACTCAGGAAGATGCACCATAGACTGTTGGGTAACAGAATTGGAATTTAAGGTCATGTAGGACTAGCCTAGAAACAAAAAACATGGGCAATGAGCATAAACGGTGGCTAAAATCATCGGAGTGAATGTAGTAACGCAGGAAGTGAATGCAGCATGAGAAGAGAGAAGTGAGGGCAGAACCCTGAAGAATAGAAATGTTACAGCTGGCAGAAGAAGAGAGTCCAGAGAATAAGAAGGAAAGATTTTAAGTCTAACAAGATAAAAATTAGGGATGTCCATGGAAACCTAGGAGGGAAAAAATATTCCAGGAAGGAGTGATTAAGTGTCCAATGCTTCTGAGATGTCAAGGAGACTAAGTGGTAAGATGTACCTAAAGTGCTTTTATAAGATAGCATCCAAACCAAGTGGCTAGGAGTAGATGATGGTTGAAAAAATTATGGGCCATTTATATATAATGCAGCTATTACAAAAACAAAAACAAAAACAGAAAAGATCTCTATGCTCTGATATGGAGAAAATGTTTTCCTCCAGGGGGAAGAAAAAAAGGGATAGAAGAGGAAAGAGAAGTAGAACCTGCCACACAGAACTTCTGTAGTAGGTTTTTCTATGCAGCTAAATTTTAAAAATACCATTGAAAACAACTGAACCTATCATATGTTAAATTGGTAAAATAACCATAAGTTTAAAAAATTGATTTTAAATGACTTGGAATACAGCATTTTGATGTTATATATGTCCTTAGAGTGATGTGTTCAAGGAATAGAAAGAACTATGTAGACAATTTAAAATTCCATTAGAAGATATATTGTTTAATATAATATTAGTATTAATGTTTTGCAACTACTTTATATCTGTTGTTTAAAAATAAGGAATTAAATTTATTAATATTAATATCCTTCAGTGAAAGAGAAAGTTGATAACATTCTAAATGAAGTGAAAAAAAGCTGAATTATTAAAATGTAGTTAGAAAGATCAACACCAACCTGTAATTTTCCCTGCTATGACTACTGAAATGGTCTAGAAGCAATAAGCACTTCTAGTGCCCAGATTGTGGTCTCTAAATAATAATCTACTAAAAGAGGAAACCAAAGCTCCAATGTAATAGATGTTTGGAGGTCAATTTTGGAAATCTGATATCTAGGTATTAGACAAGAATAACTGATATATAAAGATAGAGGCAGGTAAATGAAAACAAAGCATGTTGCAGAGCAATATGTATAGTATGATCTCATTTTGGTTAAAAATTATATATTAACAGCATGGCCATCAAAAATGTAATGTCTAGAGGGAGTGTTAATTTTTAAATTTTTGCTTGTCTCCATTTGTTAAATGTTTATACTTTATATGTCTGCTTTTATAATTTTTAAAAGTCAATTTAAGAAGCCTGGTGATGGGTATTAAAGAGGGCACGTAGTGAATGGAGCACTGGGTGTTATACACAAACAATGAATCATGGAACAGTACATCAAAAACTAATGATGTAATGTATGATGATTAACATAACATAATAAAATTAAAAAAAAAAAAGAAGTAACATCATCAACAATTAACCAACTAGTTCACTGAGGACCTGAGACATGGTAGACAGAAGTCAGGGTGCGGTGGAGTGAAAATGAATAGGAGTGGAAACTCTAAGTATAAACTAGTTAGTGAGTCTGTACAAAAGAAAGGAAGGAGGAAGGAGAGTAATTAGAAGCAGACAGCCTGATGGCTCCAGGCATTCTTTGCCCTAGAGCTCTGGTGCTGAATTTTTTTCTCTTCAGAAGATGCTTTTTACAGACATCCATGTGACTCACTGAATCACCTCCTTCCAGTCTTTGTTCAAATGTCAACTTCTTACTAAAGCCTATTCAAATTCCCACCTTTCTTCCCACCCCCCTCCCCTCCACGTGCACAAATCCCCTGCCCTGATCCTTCTTTTAACCATTTACCTTAGTAATTTTCTAAATTTTATATAATTTTTACTTTTTTCTTGTTTATTATCTCCTCTCCTAGAATGTAAACTCCATTTACCAGAAATTATTTCTGTCCGTTTCATACACTGATATATTCCAAGTACCAAGAACAGGGTATATGCCACATCGTGTTACTTGATAACTATGTGTAGGATTAAAAGAAGGGTTATTTAGGGTTGGGAAAGACTTGAGGACATTTATGTGCTAATCTTGACTATTCTCAGGAAAAAAGGTAACCCCTGATTAATGAAGCTCAGGATGGTAAAAGCAATCTTTATGACATTTCCTTTGTACCTCTTCCTAGAGTGTATATAACACATATATAGTAGTAAGCAGGTAAAAGCAGTTCAGAATGAAGAGTGAAACTGATTACCATTTTGCGCTTGCTATTTGACCTTTATTTCTGGTAACTGTTCTGCACTGCCAGAACAGCTATACCAAATTCTGTTGGTGCTTTTTCTGTGGAAGATATTCATCACTTTGGCAACAATACATTTCAGAAACACACACTGTTTGAGCTGGTACTTACTACCATGGAAAAGCAAAGGTCCAATTAATTCCATTTAATGATACGGTGTATTGAATTAGCAGCACCTACACAGTAAGATAAAATACCAAATGAGAACTGCCAAAAAGAGCTGCTTGCAAGAACAGGTGTGTCATGAGGTTTATTTCCTTTTACAGTTTAATATTCAATAAAGATTAGGGGGAGGGAAAAATTGTATTAAGTGAAATTAAAGTCAAAACAAATATTTATTAAGGGTATCAAAAGACCTAGAGAAAACTAAAGGCATAAAGAAGATAAGTAGTCTCAATCAATATTAACACAAAACAACTATAATAATATGTTGGAAGAGGTCGCTGGGAGGATGTGACTACTAGTTGACCTTGAACTGGATCCCCAAATCAGAGATTCCTCACTGCCCCCTTTGCCCCCATCCCTTGGAATATAGGTTCTGCTTGCCTCCCCTCTTCCCAGAGTCTGCGCCAAGGATACAGCCTTGAAGTAGTGATGTGGTGTTGAGACCATCTAGATGGTATATGTGATTGAATCCAGTTAACGTATTTATATAAACTTTTAAGATTTGGTGGGCAGGTGTGGAGATCTACTTGTCTTATTGCCACCCAAGACAAGCCCCCTGCCCACCTGGAGAGGACTGCGTCTTTCTTCTGACTTTCCCTCTCCTCTGAGGACATGGGCCAGTTTCAGATTACACCTGAGAGGCTCCCAGGAGCTTGCAAACTGCAACATAACAGTAAGAAAAGTATGAACTTGCTCTACTCCATATCACCTAACGCTTTTCTAGGTTCAACCTCCTAAGATTTCTTTGGGCCTTTAATCTTTTTTCACCTTCTGATAGTGTCTTGTGGCTCTTGAGAGTCCTCAATTTTGTTTTGATTGTTTGGGGATCTTACTTTAAAGTCACTGATTTATATCTGGCTATTGAACAATGCTTGCAAAAACCTCTAGTCTCAGAGGACCATTCTTAAATGATCAATGTACCAGTACACACAATATTTGTTTTTGTCTTGTTTTTTGGTTTCATCGTAGGCCTCATCGTAGGTCTCATCGTAGGCCACTTGGATCACGTACGTAAAATGAAAAAATATATACTTAAACGCTTAAAGGTAAGTTCAAATAGTTTAATACATGAGGATATATTTGTATTTGGTAAACAGCCCTAATTTCATAAAGTTTACTTTTAAATTTTTTAAAGAGTTCTAATATGGGTTAGTTTGGAATTAGAAGCAAAGGATCCTCACTTTTCTAATCTGAATAAAAGTCTAAAAGTCTCAGAATGAAAATGACACAGAATATCATTTTGAAAAGAAGGAAATAATAATAGAAAATACTACATTTCACTGGTAAAAACAATTTAGGAAAAAAAGTGTTGGTCAGAAAAATAACCTAATGAGGAAGAAATTAGAACATTTGTTAGTTAAACATTAGGGAGAATTGCTAACATAGTAAAAGAAACAAGGAAATCAAAGCATATCACCGCCATTTCATAGAGCATATTACTCAAGAAACCGAAGACACTCTGCTCCATTGTTTGAAGAAATCATTTTCTGATAAACCAAACTCAAGAGCTCAGTGTTTTGGTCTCTCGAAAACTTCCATTTTTGTGCTCTTCTCATGGAGGTGTCCTACCAGCTAATGTCACTACCAGCTAATATATTAAAATTTTAGGCAAGCATGTTAATGTAGTTCCAGGCTTTTGGGATGCCAGTTAATCAACACACTGTTGGCATAGAGCAATGACTGATACCCTGAGAACTCAGGGAAGTACAAGCTCTTCTTAGATTACTCTTTATGAACTTAATTACTACTGCAATACACTTAATCATTCCATGTCATATACGAGTTAATGGATGTTCTGAGAGTCCAATCACAGTCCAACGCAATGATAAATGTGCTGGAACAACTTGGCTTGCCTGAAGGAGAGTCAGATTGAACTAATTTTCTAATCTAACAATAAAAGGATTTAAATAGGACAAACAGCCCTCCATATTAGAAAAACAAGTCAAATTGGGGGCCTGCATGGCTCAGTCAGTTAAGCAACCAACTCTTGGTTTTGGCTCAGGTCATGATCTCAGGACCCTGGGACAGAGCCCCGTGTGGGCTCTGTGCTCAGCGAGGAATCTGCTTGAGATTCTCTCCCTTCCCTCTCTCTCCACCCCGCCCCATGCTCACGCATGCTCTTTCTCTCTAAAATAAATAAATCTTTTAAAAAGCCTAAATTTATATTAAATAAGAATTTTGACAAGCCTACCAGAACCTTAGACATATCAATGTCAGTCAGTAGTTTTTATTATAACATTCTTGGATATTAACACAGGTTTGCCCAGAGCACTGATTCTCTGTGAGAACAGCAAGTCAAGACCTGTGCAGTCTGGTATCTCCCTTTTCTACAAGTCATACATGGGAAGAATTTGTAACTTGAAAGTAATTCTGTCGACTTCAAAGAATTCCAGGTTGAGTAAGACACTGTCGCTGTTGTCCAAAAAGCTCATAAGAACAACTCAACATCTTCACATAGTAACTGAATGTTATTATAAAGGGGGTCTGTCCAGGGATTTTAAAGTAATAAAGGAAAATACTTTTCCATTTTCTTCAAATAATTTCCATGAAGCAAATTGTCGTAAGTGTAATCTTCTTTAATTAATCATCCATAAAGGCAATGATTAAAAGCACAGTCCCTCCAAAATTTAGTATATAAAAGAAAACTCTAATTGACAAAAAACATATCCATTAGTGTGAAAAAGGATTGGACAATACAAGCTACATAAGATACTGCTCCTCCTTGTGAAAGACAATTTGGGAAATATTTCTCTCTTACACTAGCCAATACTCAACCCAGAGTACGCAGGTGAGGTCAGAGGGGACATTTCAATAAGAAGCATAAAATGAGGCACCAGATTCATAATGGATTCTGATTGTTTAGAATTATAATTATATAAATACGCTCTAGTACCTCTCATGCATGGAAACGGAAACCTCCATTATGCTTTACATGCCTTTCAAACCATTACCCTATTTCTTTTATCTTTACCACAGATCTTTTAAAAGTTGTCTCCTCTCTTTGCATCTTCCCTTGTATTCCACAAACTGGAATATTGTCTCTATCTATACCGCTCTTCTCAAATTGCTGTCATGTGGACCACAGACAATCTCTACTCTGCCACATCAGTGGACACATGTTTCAATCTTCCTTTTGTTTGATCTTTTTGTGACATTTGGAGATTCTGACTACTTAACCTATTTTGAAATTCTATCCTGGGACACTGACTTCTGCCTCTCCTAGTCTGCTGTCCGCTATTTGTCAGTTTGCTGGTGGGCACCCATTTCTCCAACTACCCCTAATGTTTGTGTCTCATGGTCCCTCCTGGCATTAGCTCTCTCTCTCATCTCTTCTAAGTTGGATGATTTCATTCATTTTCATAGCTCCATACACATTTTTGGCAGGGTTCTTAATATTCTGATTCAGCCTTATAAGGAAATTTTTTCTTTTGACTCTTCTAATGCTTCAAACTGACAGTTTCATCCTATCCTTTGGCTGCATCCCATGAAATTAAGTATGTTTTATTGTTAAACTCTAGTCAGTCATCCAGAAACAAATAGTTCATATAATGATTAAATACAGTTTTAGAAAACAATAGAATTTCCAAATCCCTTTATGAGACTAAGAAAATCTGACAAAATAGCCCAAGCCTAGTTAAATATAATATAAAGAACAGACCTATACCAATTACAAATAAAATTGCAAAAGGCTGTTAAATATCAGCAACTTGAATTTAGCATTATGGTAAATTTATAGTTTCTTTAAAATACAATAAGAAAAAACATGACCTTGTAAATAGATTCTCAGCAGTCATTTGATAAAAATTTAAAATCCATTCTCAAGCTCAGGCTTGAAAATCAAACAGATATGATTTAGAATTATAAGTTATCCACTTATAGCTGTTTTTTCCACTAGACAGGTATATTAACCTTTTTTGGGTCCTAGTTTCATTAATTTTTAAAATGGGTCTAGATTGCCTTAAGCCCTTGTTTGAAATACATCTCATCCTTTCCTTTTCATAATATTCTTTATCTTTAAAGTCACACATTTAACATATGTTTTCCCCACCAGACTGAAACCACCTTGAAGATACGCATGTATGTGTGTGCATGATCATTTACAGAATTTGCAGGGCCCAGTGCAAAGTGCAAATGAAAGTCCCCTTGTCCAAAAATAATTAAGAATTCCAAGACAGTGATCAGCAGAGTATTAAACCAAGCAAGGAGCCCTTCCACGCACAGGCTGCTGTGTGACTGCATAGAACACGTGGAGGCTTTATGTGTATGTGGTATGTCTGTGTGTGTGTCTATGTTTGAAATACGTTGAGTATTATGCCTGGAAAATTAAGCCATTAAATTAAACCATAGGAACCTCAAAAAATATCCATAGACAGAAAGATAGCTAACATTCAGATCTCAGACTATAAACAATAGTCATATTAGGTTGAGCAAAAATAGTTCAGATAATTAATCAAGAAAATATTTTCAGGTTTACCACTGATTGACTAATTTGACTGAAGATTGAAAAAAATTAAAAAAAACATTGATGAATCTTTAACAATTCTCCCTTTAAGTAGACATTTATATCATTTTATTTCAATGTTTTCTATTACATTGTATAAATCATTCTGAGATGATGTCTTCCCTCCTAATATGTATTGGTTGTAAGTCACAACTATGTACTGTTTTGTTTCTGTGTTGACTTTTCTGCACAATTCATTGAGTCTATGAGTGAACATTATAATAATATAATAACCACTCCATTTCTCTAAGCATAAAGCATTAGCATATAAAAATTCATAGAATGTTTAATCCTAGTCCATCTGTCTTTTTTAAAAAAGATTTTATTTATTTATTTGAGAGGGAGAGAGAGTGTGAGCGAGGGAGAACAGGAGCAGGGAAGAGGGGCAGAGGGAGAAGCAGACTCCCCAGCTGAACAGGAAGCCTGATGTGGGACTCGAACCCAGGACCCTGAGATCATGACCTGAGCCAAAGGCAGATGCCCAACTGACTGAGCCACCCAGGTGTCCCTGATCCTTGTCCATCTGTCTTATAAAAAATAATGTTTAGCTTATCAAAAATATCAACCACTAATTTAAGACTTCATTTTGGAATTCTTTCAAAATGCTGTTAATCCTCTCATACACAGAAAAATAACATTTGGGGTCAGAGTTTAGGATAGAATTTACATGTCCTCTCCTGGAGCTCTGAATAATTTCCTTTCATGATTTCCAAAAGTTCACTTATGCATAAGCCCTTATTCTGCCGGGTTTTATGGTGACTTCATGAAAAAGGAAGACAGATTTCCTCTTGAGGAAGTTATTGATGGATGCTCTTTTATCTGTCCCTGAAAAGTATTTAAAAAAAAAAGTGCAAAAAAAAAAAAAAAGTGCAGGCTGTGTGCAATTACATACCTCAATGCTGCTGTCAGGGATTTTAAACTAATAAATAACCAATCTAGCTGTGTTTAGTTATAGAATTCATTTTTAAAAGTCACTCCTGTTTTTCCACTCCCCACCTCCCACTCTAGGATCCAGTCAAATGGAAATACCTGACTTTTCCCACCCCATTCTGTCTCCTGTTCTCAGTTGCTTCCCTCCTCCTCCTCCTCCTCCTCCTTCCCTCCTTTCCTTCTATTTCCCTTCTGCCTTTACATATTTTCTCTTCATGCATGTTCTCATTCATGCATTCTCATACAGTTGTTCTCTCTCATTCTGTCACTCAACAATACTTTCTGAATACCTGTGTACTGGATACTATTCTAAGTGGACAGAGGCTTGGCTGAGCACAGGGAAGAACACAGCAGGAGCGGAGTGAGTCGTGTACCAGAGGGGGTCAGAGAAGACAGTAACACCCAGATCACACAGGACAACCTCAAAGGCTTGGTGCACAGTGGCAAGTGGCCAGAGGGTGGTCACAGAAGATGGCACTGCATAAATCAAATATCTTGCTGCTATGAGGAGAGTGAAGGGGTCCTAAGCAAGAGTGAAAGCTGAAAGATCCCCCAGACAGCAGGGTTTTAATGGTTTGCCCATGTGCAATTCACAGAGTGGACAGATTGGATTCAGGATTTATTTTAGAGGTAGAGTTGACAAGACTTGCCTATGGATAGGATGTAAGAAGTGAGACTAAAAGAGGAAATGGAGATCCAAGCTTCAGGCTTGAGCAACTCTGTCTCACTCTCACTGTTACTCTCTTCTTTCTCCCTTCTTTCTTTTCCTCTTTTCTTTGTTCACACTATAACTGAATATGGAATGTTCACATCCCTAGGTTAGTTCCCGCCTGAGTCTCAATTCAGAACTCAGAAACCCCAAAAAGCTTTCCTGAGGTCCCCCACAGTGGGGCAAAGACATACCCACATGATACCTGACCCTGTCTCTCTCCGGGCATCAATTTCCACATTGTTCACAAGGACGGCTAACACAGAGGCTGCAAGCATGAACTCTAGAGCCAGAATACAGGAGGTTTGTGTCCAAGCTCTGTTACTAACCAGCTAAGTGAACTCTGGCAAGTTACTTAAGGAAGTCTCAGTTCCCACATCTGTGAAGTGCGGATAAGGAAAGTGTCTACTCATAGAAAATTTTGCATGAGAGGAAATATATATATATATATATATATACATATATATATAATGCTTAGCACAATATTAGTACAGAGCAAATGCTAGATAAATGATAGCTGTTATCATCATCACCCTTACTACTTTACCCACCTTCTTTTAAGCAGGGTTCCTGCAGAATATCAGAAAACAAATTCAAACAGGAAATACTAAAATAATTCAGGCTTAGAAAAAAAATTAACTCCTCAGTAAAACAGAGTAAAAATGGTTAGTATGACTTATTGGTCAATTCAGATAAATGCATAGGTGGGAGTCATAGTTATCAACTATTATAGTCAGTCTCCATTTTCTCCACCTAATCTGGGCTTTGTGTTTCGGGTCCAAACATACCACTTACCAGATTAGATGCACCCACAGGATTATTTTTCTTTGAGGTCTCACCTGGGCAGGTGCATCTACAAAACACAGGGCAGAAAAAGACTGATTACAGAGTTTGAGGGGCGGAGGGCGTGACCCTTTTAATCTTTCTTTACTTCCTTTTTCTTTTTTTTCGAGACGACTTGGCATCGTCCACTACATCCGTGGCAAGACCTGCGACGCCTCCTTGGTGGCGTAGGCTTGCAATTGCCCAGCTTTCGCCCTACACGTTTGTGGCTTCCACAGATTAGCAACCAATACATTTAGATCCCTGTCGCCTAGCTTTGCCAAGACGGTTAGAGGTCATTTGGAAAGTCTTTTGCCTCGAATTGTTCTCATTCAGAAGGCCAGCTCATTCCTCCTGTGGGTGGTGCTTTGGAGATTCGCGCCCTCCTCTGGTCCCGGTTCAGGTGCACAAGAAGAGCTAGGGGAGGACGCAGGTGCTCAAGAGAGGTGGGGCGGTGCAGGCACCTCCGTGGTGAACCCAAAGATCAAACCTGCAGACCCGGCGCAAAGTAGAAACTGAAAGTACACTGCCGGCTGATCCTACGGAAGTTATGGGAAAGGCAAAGCGCAGAGCCGGGCCGTGGTGTGTGCCGCCCCCCTTGGGATGGATGAAGCAGCAGGCGCGGCGTGGGTGAGAGGAACCAGCGGCAGAGGCCGCCCTACCCGGCACGGACTCCCGGCAACTCCGCGGAAGACCAGGGTTCTGGCAGCGACTATGGGCGGTGAGAGCTTGCTCCTGCTGCAGTTGCGGTCATCATGACCACGCCCGCCTCCCGCAGACCATGTTCCATGGTAAGCGCTCCTCTCCCAGGCGCACCAGTCCGCGCGCCCGGCACGCCGGGGGAACTCCAGGACGCGTCGCCGGGCCCCGCGCCCAGGCGCGTCCGGGAACAGCCGAGCCTTGTACTTTGGACCTGCCGAGAGCACTGGCTCTCCCACCGGCAGGCGTCAGCCGCGCTTCGGCACCCTGGCCCACAGCCGCCACTTGCAGTCGGGACTGCTGCGCCTAGCCCACGGCGAGAAGCCGTCCCCGACGCCGCCTTTGCGTCCCGAGACGCGGCGCTGCAGCGTCCGCGCTGCTCAGCGGTGGAGCCCGCAACCAGGTCTCAGAGGTAGCCAGTGGCTCGCCGTCAGTCTTCCCGAGCCAGCGCTGCCCTCTGTCAACCCGGCGCCCTGCCCGCCGTACCCGTGCTCCTGGCGGCGCCCAATTACTCACTGATGCCCGGGGAGGGGCCAGTTACCTGAGCTCGTGCAGTTCCCTACTCTCTAGAGAAGTGAAAGCGAAGCTCCCACGGGACGCGCTTTTAAACCCTATGGGGACAGGTCTCTGGAAAGCCCCGTTTCGCCCCCTCAGCGAGGCTGGGAGTTTCCGACTGGGGCAGTACCTCGTGCCCTTTGCCGGGAACCCAAGTCCTCGGGCTGGCACCGAGAAAGGCGAGTTTCGGGTTTCTGTTTTTTCCTATTTGGGTGCTCCTTGGTGGAGGCAGGATTAAATAGGCTTGAGTCTAAATTCTAGACCTTGGCCGAGATCTAATATATTTTTATTCGTGTGGACTACGGACAAGGGCAGAGCTGAGGCGAGCGAGCTGGATTCCCATACGGCCAAGGGAAAGAGCCAAAAAGTTTACTGGATGGGAAAAAAAGGAGAAAAGGAGATGTGAGGGGCGAAGATCTAGTGAGGGAAATTAGAATATTTTATAGTAAATACTTCCTCATGCAAAAAAAAAAGGGGGGTGGTGGTGGAGGAGGGTGCGGGAATAGGGAGCAAATTGCTCTTCCGTTTCATGCCTGGCCTGTGCGTGCGCTTTGCAGGCTACACCGTTAGATCAAAAGAGCCTTTCCTCCCTCATAGGTATTAAAGAATCTTGACTTGGCATAGCCAAGAAGTACCAGATCAGTAACAACATAAAGCGGGTGGGGTGGGTAGAGTATGGAAGACGATTATGGAAAAAGATTTGTAATGGGTGCCCTCCAGAAGTTTTGTATAGAATTAGAAATTAGGTATATCCCTATCTGCCTCCAAATGCCGTGGATCTCCTGCAATTATTTCTTTCCTGTAGCTCTTGGTTCTAATCCCTGCATCAGCTCTGATTTGAAATGGCGAGGTTAAAAAACAAAAACAAAGAAAGCGAGGATGTGCATTATTAACAAGGAGCTTTATTTCCTGAAGTGTATCTATATTATTCACCTACCAAAAGCTATTTGCAAACAAAACATTAGAATTCTAAACTTCTGATAAAAATAGTGATTATAATGTGTGGCTTTTGCATTTCCAAGAGATTTTACAAGAAGCTTAAGGATAGAGTTACTCTTTAAACTTTTCCTTTGCTGCTTCTCTGGGGAGTTGAAGTAGTTGAGGCCCTACTATGTGGTTCTCAAGGGTACTATCTAGTTTAGATAATTTAATCACGTTTGAGGACCAAAAATGGAATAGTAATAAAAACAGGGAACCGAGAAAGATGAGAAAGCCTGAACAGGTACAAAGGAGAATCACACATGGTACCACATCAGTGTTTCAGTATCTTAAAC
This sequence comes from Leptonychotes weddellii, assembly GCF_054177405.1. NCBI lineage: Eukaryota > Metazoa > Chordata > Mammalia > Carnivora > Phocidae > Leptonychotes > Leptonychotes weddellii. The sequence goes on along the minus strand of NC_138372.1, from coordinate 121,455,884 downwards.
AAAAATGGAAAAAACTATTTTATAGGATCCATTTATATGTCATATTCACATTCATGCACATGAGATTATTTTTTCTGGTCTAACCTCTGACACATAACCTGGTGTCATAGGAGCAAATATCTAGTGTCTGTTTTTCTTGAAATAGGAGTGTATGATGCAGTGTTTCAGAGCTTGACCAGGAAGCACCTTAGTGGGGTTCATGTGGAAAAAGATGGGTTTTTGTACATTCCCTTGACTGCACACACACACACGCACACACGCTTGTTTTTGTAGGAAGCAGTTCAGCTCAGTGGCTAAAAGCTGAGTTTCTAAACTCTTTAACCTGTCTCATACTATACATGTTATATATGGGGGGAAAGTTTCTTTGTTCCTTAGATTCTCCATTTTCAGAATATGAATAATTGGTAGTACTTACCTCCTGAAGTGGTTATGAGATTAAATGAAATATTGCATGCAGTCTCATAGGATGGCTGCAGAAATGTCTTTAAGTGTTTATCATGGGATTTGTGGATAGAGTTTACGGAGCAGTGTTAATATTGATTGTGGCAGAAATTAGATTTATTTATATGAGGATAATCAAATTTATGTTTGTAATCTTAACGAGCTGATTTCCATACAACTCATGGTTGTTTTCTGTTTATTAACTTTTTCTTCTCTTTATGCACAAATTGCCAATTGTGCATAATTGCTTGTGCTGATTGTTCATATTAAAGCCAAGTCATATTATATATTCAGAATTCAGATAATGTTTTCTATTCCATCCTGAATATCTTTTGAGTATTTCTTTTAATTCCCAGTGAAAATGGGTCTATGAAATGTTTATAGTGGACATTCAATAAGCACTTACTTGTCTTAAAGAGGGATGAAAGATTGCATTTGATAGGCTGTAGAAACTAATTTATGTTCACTTTGACCCCATAACTTATGCAGCTGAGGATTGAATGTATTATTTGGCTTAAATTAAAAACCAACAAGAATTTTTTTTTTTAGACAGCCATCATTCTGGTGTAACCAAATTCCCTGTTGAGAAACAAATTCTCCAGTTTCAATCCCTTCAGGAAATCTAAAGACAAAATTCCACAGGCCCAAGCTTGCCTTGCATTATTTCTTATGGTCTGTCTTTTCTGTAATTTAAAGAAAAGCTCAGGGTCATGAAAGGGGTGAATGTCTATGCATAATCTGAAACAAAACAGAATAAAAGCAGAGTTTTTTCCTCTTGTGACAACAATGTCAAAAGCATGCTCAAACTAGGCAATATTAATATGTTTATTCTCTGGATGGTGTGGAGAAAAGACTTCAATTGCAGACCAAACTGCAGTTGTTAATTTGAGAGGTGGGAGCATGTGAGATGTGGGTCTGAAGCCCTGGGTGTGTTTGCAGTATTGTCCATGAGGCAATTTCAAGTCTAAAGAAATACTTTATTGGGATGGCCAGGGAGATTCTTAGAATTAAGGTCTTGAAAGTTGAAAGGGACATTAAAGGATCATTTAGTCTAAAGTTTTCATTTTACAGATCAGTGAAATTAAACTTAAAAGATGCTGTCATTCACTTAGTCACACAACCCATTGTCATACAACCCCTTGTCACACCAAGACAAAAACCCCAAGTCTCCATACCCCAACCCTCTGTGTTTTGTTTTGGCTTAGTCCATCTGGAGCTAGCCTATTTAACAACAATGGCAACAATGGCTTTGTCTTATTAGACAAAGCAAATTATGTTTCATTTTTTAAAAAAGATTTTATTCATTCATTCATTCATTTATTTACTTAAAGAATGCACATGCAAGAGAGGGCAGGGGCAGAGGGGGAGAGAGAAAGAGAATCTTAAGCAGACTGCATGCTCAGAGCCTGAAGGGGGGCTCAATCGCACGACCCTGAGATCATGACCTGAGCAGAAATCAAGAGTCAGAGACTTAACCGACTGAGCCACCCAGGTGCCCCAAGGCAAATTAAGTTTCAGGATTGAGAAACTAGTTGTAATACATGAAAAAGACTAAGTTTTCTACCAAGCCACCATTGAAAGCACTGGTAAATGTCATGCAATGAATAAATGGATCGATATGAACTTGGGGAGCACTTACTAAAAGTTGGGGTGAAGAGGACACAACAGGTAGTGCTCATAGAAAATAAAACAACCTCCTTTGTCAAAACATAAAAGATGGACCTTTAAAATAACATTTATGTAGAATAAAAAAAGGTCTCTTTTTTCATTCTAGTATTTATTTTATTATATTCCCCTTAAAACTCATTTCAAGTGATATGCTATATAAATTATCATCTACTCTTTCCAAAGTGTTCCTTTTTGGACACCTGTGAGAAGACAGAGAAAATGAAGTTTGGATCTATGCAGTCTGTACAAATCCAATTACAAAGTCAGGATCTAGTAAATAAATAGCAATTGACTCTTCTTTGAGAATCTTCAGGATGAAGGAGCAATAGTACAAGAGAGAGGTAGAGCTATGTAATATTACATAGAAGTGGTTTCATTCAGAGGACTAAAGTAATTACATGTTATCAAAAGATTATGACCATTTCTGGTGAGGCAGTAAACTCAGGTTAGAATCCAGACCTGGCACCTATTATCTGGTTTTTACAAAAGATCAATTTGTAGGACTCTTTTGATCTTTACAGATAGGTATAAGGTAACAAAGTGCTTAGCACATGATGGGTACTCCAACATAACTATCATCATCATCATCATTAATCTCCTAAGTGAATTTTGCGGGTATGTGTATAGACTCTTAATGGCAGCTATGAATCAATTCCATGTCTTATTTTGTTTCTCTTACTTTGTCAAGTGTCCATGATATATGGAGATGAGATTTGTGTTTGTTCTCATACCTGATATTTATTTTTTTTTTAAGATTTTTTTTTTTTTTTTT
>NC_138372.1:121446682-121452503 GCF_054177405.1 Leptonychotes weddellii | reverse complement strand
TTTGAGAGAGAGAGAATGAGAGACAGAGAGCACGAGAGGGAAGAGGGCAGAGGGAGAAGCAGACCCCCTGCTGAGCAGGGAGCCCGATGTGGGACTCGATCCCGGGACTCCAGGATCATGACCTGAGCCGAAGGCAGTCGCTTAACCAACTGAGCCACCCAGGCGCCCTCTCATACCTGATATTTAGCCTGCTTTCTCTATTTGTAAAAATATGGGTAACAAACAGCTCATCATTTATTGGGGAGTGCTACTGACTTTTATATGACAGATAATGATACAATAGATGATAATATTATTGGGAACTTTATGATGTATTTAACATATGTCACAATATTAGTTCCTTGGGTTCCAAAGAGTATTGTTTGTAGTCCTAACAAAAAAGACCCAGGTGTGGAATGTCTTGCACTCATCAAGTACAGTTAAACTTCATTTGGAAAATTAAAAGGAGATATATTGTCAACGTAACTCAAGAATTTGCAGAAAGATACAAACAAGACATTTTGGCAGACTTATATAACCACATTTTAATGTCTCTGGGAATAACGGGCTCTCCATCAGTGCATTATTACTGCCTGAAATGATACCATTTATAATTTCATTCCTTTCGATTAGACAAATGCCTCTAAGTAGGAAGGCTTATCAAAAACAGATATAAATCATTAGTTACCAGGGTGTGAAGTTATTTAATGGGTTTTTCTAACATGTCAAGAAGCTAGACAAAGCTGTGTTTGTAGAAAATATGGGTCTCTGGACACATAGAAACAAAGAATATACTGAAAAGATAGAGTGTCAAAATGTAAATGTCAACTTTGTCACAGTTCTGGGAAGGGTTAACCCTTTAAGGTCCATCATTAAAAAGAAAGAATATAATCACAGTACCATGGAAATAAAGGTGCAGTGCTGCCTCCAGGAAGAGGCTGGGTACTTGGACAATCATCAAGGTTTACATAAATATACATGCCATAAATCATAAAATTTCAAAAATGTGTAACTTTTTTTTACCTGTAGTTTACCTGTTTACCTGTAGATGCCTTTTCTTGTAGGAATGTTCAATATAAATCAAAACTGAATAAACTAATTTATACCCTAGAGTGTTATTCAAAGGCAGAGAGTCTGCTTTCATCACACCTGTTCAGTGCTTTTCCAAACAGTAATTTTTAAGTAAAAAAATAAAAGAAATCTAAACTCTAAAATGCAGCCCTACCTTGGTTGTTACATAATACTGAATTTTAGGGTCTTCCCACACTATCCAAAAGCCAAGGTGCATTTCAAAAAGTTACTAGAAATAAATGGTCAGGCTGATTGAAACAACACAAACGATATAATATGACTTACAACATTCAGCTTATTCTTACTCACTGTTCAATTTAGTTTCTTTTAGGTATATCTTTGGAATTCCTCCCCTGATCCTTGTTCTGTTGCCAGTAGCATCATCCGATTGTGATATTGAAGGTAAAGACGGCAGAGAGTATCAGCACGTTCTAATGATCAGCATCAATGACTTGGTATGTGCTTGTTTGTTTTCCTCACATTTTAACAGTTTCATATTCAAGTATCTGTCTGTATTCCTTGAAAGAAAGTGAAATAACTAAAGAGCAAAATTTAAAGAGCTACTAACTACCTATTTTTATAGTTGGCATCATTATATCTTTTTAAAATAATTCTTTAGTAGGCCTTCAGATTCCCACAGCTATCCATTTCCTCTCAGTTTCCTTCACTACCACATTTCTTGTAAGCATAATTTAGCACAACTACCTGCATTTCCTCACTTCCTGATGACAGTCCCTGTAGAAGCATTGTAATAGAAGAGGGAAAATAACAGAATACAATATCAAAAAACTATCATTAAAAAAAGATGTATAGTTATTTCATCTGAATGTGTGTACATGCATATGCATTATATAGGTATTTTTATACACATGTATATATGTAATTTGCTGTGAATTAATTTTTTAATTTACTATGGACTTTTTTTACAGTATAATTTATATCTTAGAGTAGTTTTAAGTTTGCAGAAAGTAGAGAATTACCATATACCCACTCGTCCTCTGTACAGTTTCCCCTATTATTAACATCTTGCATTTGTGTGGTCCATTTGTGTGGTACATTTGTTAAATTGATGAACCAATATTGATACATTATTATTAATTAAGGTCCATAGCTGACATTAGGGTTCAGCTTTTGTGTTGTACAGTTCTTTGGGTTTTAGCAAATGTAGGGTCATGTATCCACCATTAAAGTATCATACAGAATAGTTTCACTGCCCTTAAAAATCCTTTGTGCTCCGCTTATTTATCCCCCCTCTTCCCCTCCCTTTGAATGCATGGCAACCACCAGTCCGTTTATGGTCTCTATACTTTCGCCTTTCTAGAATGTCATATAGTTGGAATCATGCAGTATATAGCTTTTTTAGACTGGATTCTTTCACTTGGCAATGTATATTTAAGGTTCCTCCATGATTTTTTGTGGCTTAATAGTTCATTTCTTTTATTGCTCAATAAAATTCCATTGAGTGGGTGTACCACAGTTTGTTTTTCTGTTCACTGATTGAAGGACATGTCTTGGTTGCTTCCTATTTTTGGCAATTATGAATAAAACTAGAAGCATTCGTGTGCAGGGTTCTGTATGGACATACGTTTTCAACTCACTTGGATAAATATCTAGGAGAGTGATTGCTGGATCATATGGTAAGACTATGTTTAGTTTTATATAAAACTATCCAAGTGTCCTCCAAAATGATAGTACCATTTTGCATTTTCACCAGCAATGGATGAGAGTTCCTGATGCCTCCCATTCTCACCGGTATTTGGTGTTGTCCATGTTTTGAATTTTAGCCATTCAAATAGGTGTGTCATGGCATCTCATTGTTGTTTTAATCAACAGTTCCCTAAAGTCATAGGATGTTGAATATCTTTTCGTATACTTTATTGCCATCTGTCTATATTGATCAATGAGGTATCTGAATTCACATCTAAGCTGACATCTTAACAATACTAAGTCTTCTTATAGGGAAATATATTTCCATTTATTTAGATCTTTCTTTGATTTCTTTCTTCAGTTTATATTTTTCCTCATATAGATCCTGTTTACATTTTCTTAGATCTATACCTAGGGTGCTATTGTAAATAGTGTTGTGTTTTGAATTTTAGATTCCAATTGTCCCTTGCAGATATATAGGAAAGCAGTTGGCTTTTGTATATTAACCTTGTATCTTGAAACCTTACTATAATTACTTATTAGTTCCAGGAGTTGTTGTTCTTGTTGTTGATCCCTTGGGATTTTCTACACAATTATGTCACCTACAAAAATAATTTTTTTACAATCTAATAGCTGTATCAACATAATGGGATGTGTTGATTTAAAAGATAATCAGTTCTTGAAGTCTTAAAGGGCAAAGGAAAACCCTCTCAAATGTTCATAAGATGGAAGAAATTGTCTAATCTGCCCCCTCCCGCCATTCCACTATCATCTTCTCCACATACTTATACTCAAGTGGCATGACACTTTGGGAAATTCATTGTTCCAACTCTTGAAGGGATATGGGAAATTCAAGATAATATATTTTTTAAAAGATTTTATTTATTTATTTGACAGAGAGAGAGTACAAGCAGGGGGAGCGGCAGGGAGAGGGAGAAGCAGGGAGAGGGAGAAGCAGGCTCCCACTGAGCAGAGAGTCCAATGTGGGGCTCAATCCCAGGACCCTGGGATCATGACTGAGCTGAAGGCAGATGCTTAACCGACTGAGCCACCCAGGCGCCCCAAGATAATATTGAACAGGGACCACAGAGGTCCCTGATTTTGCCCATTGACAAGGAAAAAAGTGTACACTAAATGGCAGTTATCCCACTTCGCATTTCATGAAGTTTTGACAGTTGACATTTGCTGCATTAATTAATGCTACTAAATTAATGTTTTTGAGTCAAGATAATGCTTTTATTTAATTTTATTACCTAGGCAAAGAATCAACTAGTGTTAGTCCTACAACACTTTTAAATAACTATATGTGCATAAAACTGCAAAGAAAATTGCTATTGGAATCCAAAAGGAGAGTTTTGTCTACCAGATTCATAGCACAATTTTTGGAAATGTAGAGTTTATCTCGTTAAAATGCACAACAGCAACAAAAACAACAGCAGCAACAATGATACTGTTAAAACAATACCTGTTGGTGCCTGGGTGGCGCAGTTGGTTAAGAGGCCAACTCTTGGTTTGGCTCAGGTCATGATCACAAGATTGTGAGAACAAGCCCCGCGTGGGCTCAGCACTCAGTGCAGAGTCTGCTTGACTCTCTCCCTCTCCTTTTCCGTCTCCCCTCTTCCCCACTCTCTCTCTCTCTCTCAAATAAATAAATAAATCTTACACAAACAGCAACAAAACCCAAAGCAAAAAAACATGGTTACTCTTCTTAAGAGATTAATTCATAAGACGTGGAAGAGTATATGAACTAATCAATTCAAGTGAACCGTGCCATGACGGTCTCAAGAAAGTTGTCTATAAATATGAGGTGATAAATTAGAAGGAAGGAGAAAGAAGTCACCACAGATTATTCATGTCAACATGGCTGGTAGAGAAAATTCAGTCCCCTTATTCACTCAGTGTGTACTGGAGGCTTTACAGACATTACTGGGTTTGAGTCTCAGGAAGACCATAATAATACTAACATTTATGAAGCGCTTGTTTTGTTCCAGATACTAGCCAAATACACTTTCACAATATGCCTGTAAGAGAGGTACTCTTATTACTTTTATTTCACAGAGGAAGAAGCTGAGGCTTGTGGCCGGCCAGTTTGTAAGGGGCAGAACCCAGATATGAGCCCTTGCTGTTAACCAGCACACTCTCCTGCCTCTTGATAGCAATATCGTGTTAGCTTATGCGTGAAACAAACATCTCTTTGGAGCCTGTTATTATGGAAAACGCTTTTGTGTGGTAAAGTGGTGGGGGCTTCAAGGTAGATACCATGATGGACGAGGCGTAGACCCTTCTTTAAAGAAGTTTTCCTTTGGTGATAGTTTAGTCTTGGTGTGAAGTATGCAAGTTGCAGCTTGAAAAGGAGTGGCTGCCATACTGTCATTCAAAACAAACAGACTGGTTGTGAGCTAGATTTGGGAACAGAAAAATATAAGCTGTGTCCTAGAAGGAGTTGAATAGATCTGCTTGGCGCTAGGAGAAAGACCACATTGTGGGATAGCGCACTGATTTCCAGTGAAAATTTTTTGAACCTACACTTCCAATATCCATTTAGCATTTATTTACATATTAGAGCATTTCCTAATATTTTTGCATGCATTAATAAAGATATATATAAAACAGAAGAAAATTCACAAAGGATGAGATAAAAACTACATGTAGTTAGAATTTCTAAAATTTTCCTCCCACACTGCAATGAATGGTCCATCGTGACTCCACTTTCAAGACCAGTGATAGAGCGGAAGACATAAGGGGATCTGTATTTTATAGCAAGATTGAGAGGGGTCTTGATGCAATGATACTTAGATTTTATTCCTAGCATAATCGAAAGTCCTTAGTGATTTGATCATAAAAGTAACAGTTAACTAAAATATGAATTTCTGAGCATTTATTATGTGCAATGTAGGCCATTAAAAATTAATAGTCTGTGTTCTTCTATACTCTATAAGGATGGTGGATACACATGTCACTATAATACAAAATGATAATAGCAGTACATTACAAAAAGTTTCATACACATTATCTTTTTTGAGCTTCACAATACCCCTATGAGGTGATGATAATAATAATAACTAAGACAAAATCAAGGTGTACAATGTGCCAATGCTTCTGTAAGCACTTTCTATGTATTAAC
>NC_138372.1:121428922-121446582 GCF_054177405.1 Leptonychotes weddellii | reverse complement strand
TTTTTTTTTTAAAGATTTTATTTATTTATTTGAGAGAGAGAGAATGAGAGAGAGCACGTGAGAGGGGGGAGGGTCAGAGGGAGAAGCAGACTCCCTGCCAAGCAGGGAGCCCGATGCGGGACTCGATCCAGGGACTCCAGGATCATGACCTGAGCCGAAGGCAGTCGCTTAACCAACTGAGCCACCCAGGCGCCCCTCTATGTATTAACTTATATAATTCCTAAAACACCTCTATGTAATGAGGACATTGAGACCTGGACAACATAGCTGGCAAGTGGCAAAACTGGAAATCAAACCCCAGAAAACATGCTCATTATTATGAGGAAAAACAGGGTAAAACTCTGCTATTGTTTTGACTATTTCAGGTCCCTTGCAATTTCATATGAATTTTAGAATCACCTTTCAGTTTTTAGGAAGAAGTCAGTTGGGACTCTGAGAGGGAATTTTTTGCAACTCTAGATAAACATGAGGGGTATTGTCTTTTCAACAATGCATAACAATGCTTCTGATCCATAAACACATGAACATGGGATGTTTTCCCATGTATTTAGATCTTCTTTAGTTTCTTCTAACAAATATTTTGTATTTTGCAGACTATAAACTTTGAACTTTTTTTTGGTTAAATGTATTCCTAAGTATTTTATGTGTCTTTGACGTTAATGTAAATGGGGTTGTTTACTTAATTTCATTTTTAAATTGTCTGTGATTCTTAACACTGTACTCCTTGTATACTTACCTAAGTTTGTATCTTATTTCTCCATACTAGTCCATAAGTATCTTAAGGACAGTTTACGCTTGATTTATCTTTGTATCCCACAGAATGTTCAACAGAATACCTTGCATATACATAGTTTTTCATAAGTAACAATATGAATTGTAATAATATATGATAAATAATAGATGAATTTAAAATTAATACCACAAGTTCATGAGAACTCGGAACTTGTTTCAAATAAGCTATAAGTCTCTTTTCTTGACCATCTGTTTCTTTGGAAATTTGTTATGAATCAAATGTCAGGTACCTTTCTGATATTCAATATGTGAACTAGTTTGGGATATTATATAATATTGTTTTTTTCACAGAGATTATTTTGCCTAAACATGACTTATATGGTTGAATTACATAACTCTTAGTCACCAGAACAGCGGCTGGCTAAAAATATAAAGGCTGCTAGAGATGGCCATATACTTTCTAGGAATGACTCAGTCTAGTTAGAGGCACACAAAGGGTTGTTCTTTATTGTAAGTTATTAAATTATAAAATCCAATGATGAATAGGTTATAATTGGCTTCTACAATTTTCAATGTCTTTAACTCCATCTTCATCTCTATTCAAGGGGCCTTCACAGATTCAACTTTTGTCTTTGCATCAATGGCCCTCTGGTTTACACCCCTTTCATAAACTTAAGCACCAGATAATTTAAATATCAATTAGAAATCTTTATGGAGATGTACTGTACTTTATGGAGATGTATGTACATCATGCATAACGGAGAACTAATTATCATCACTTTTCATCTGTTCCTGCTTCTGCATTCTCTCTCTTAGGTAGCAATGTTTGCATTTGCCCAGTCTCTCAATGCTGAAAGCCTGGAATCATCCTTGGCACCCTTGCTCCTTCATCTCATCCATCACCAAATCCTACAGATTAGTATACTGGCTCAACACCTGTACAAGTCATTCATTCTGTTGACTTCCACTACTATAGTTTCAGGGCAGGAAGTCATCGAACATCACTGAGACCACTTCCATAGCCTCCAGGGGGTTCCCTGCTGATCTCCCTGTGTGCATCTGTCCTCTTTGCTGGCATTTGAGTTATCTTTCCAAAATTCAAATCTGATACACTCTCTCTCCTTTTCAAAAGCTCTTTAACACCTTAAAATCTCTCTCACCTAATACCTATCAAATTTGATCTTGCATTTCATTGGTTTGCTAACAAATAAATGATCAAATTCTTCTCAAACATTACTTTATAAATATGTCTAAATATGTTTAACTCTAATTAACATAGGAAAGAAGAATTTAAATTGTCTAAAATAAATCTTAAATTAGTTCTTCTTTTATCAAGTTATGCTGGAGGATAAAACAAATTTCCTGTGTATATAATTTAGCAGTATGACTGAGTCAGTTGCAATTTAACAAGAGAAGTTACCTTCTAAGAGGTAAGTCTTTTTGTTCTAGCAATGACTTTATTTTAGTTATAAAAAATGAAATAAAAATACACTACTTAAAAGACAGAGACTTGCTGAGTGGATAAAAAAAAAAAAAAAGGAAAAGAAGGCCCAACTATATGTTATCTACAAGAAACCCATTTTAAGTATAAAGATACATGTAGATTAAAAGTAAAAAGGTTGGAGGATGATATGCCATGTTAACACTAATCAAAAGAAACCTGGAGTAGCTATATTTATTTCAAGCAAAGCACACAGTAAGGAAGACTATCAGAGATAAGTAAAAAGTAAAGTAAAGACATTAAATAATAATAAAGGGGTAAATTCTTTAGGAAGACATAACAATCTTTAATGTGTATGCCTAACCATAGCATCAAAATTTGTGAAGCAAAAACTGGTAAACAGCAAGAAATAGATAAAACCACTATTATAGTTGTAGACTTCAACACCCCTCTATCAGTAATTGACAGATTCAGCAGGCAGAAAATCAATAAGCATATAGTTCAACTGAAAAGCACTATAAAAACTGGACCTAATTGACATTTATAAAATACTTCATCCAACAACAGCATGATACACATTTTTTTGCAAGCTCACATAGAATATTTACCACGTTCTAACATATTCTGGGTCATAAAACATTTTAACAAACTTTTAGCAAATAGAAATCATGTGAAGTATGTTCCCAAATTAAAACATAACTAAACTGGAAATCAATAATAGAACAATAGATGGAATATTTGGAGATTAAACAACATTTTAGGTAACATACAGGTACAAAAAAATGTTTAGATAACATACAGGAAAATTTAAAAGGAAAAAAACTAAATGAAAAGAAAATACACATTAACAAAATTTGTTGGACATAGTGAAAGCAGAGCTTAGTATATGCATTAAATGCATATATTAGAAAAGAAAAAAATCTAAGTCAATCATTTAAGCTCCCACATTAGGAAAATAGAAAAGAGAGAATAAATTAATATTAAATTAATCAGAAGAAAAGAAATAATGAAAATTAGAAAAGCAATTTAAAACAAGAAATTAATAGAAAAAATCAGTGATACCAAAATCTGGTTCTTTGAAAAGATCAGTAAAATTGGTAAACTTTTCTCTAGCCAGGCTAACCAAGAAAATACGAAAGATGCAAATTACTAATATTAGAAATAAAAGAGAGGTCACCACTACTAATCCCATGCATATTAAAAGGATAATAAAGGAATATTATTGTGTTGTTTAATTTTATGTCAGCATGGCTAGGCTGTCGTACCCAGCTATTTGGTCAAACAACAGTGTAGATGTGGCTGTGAAGTTATTTAAATCAATAGACTATGAGGAAAACAGTTTACCCTTCATGATGTGGGTGATCCTCATTTGTATGGACTGAATGTTTGTGTTCTACAAAAATTCATATATTTAAGCCCTTAACCTCAAGTGTAATAGTCTTAGGAGGTGGGACTTTGGAAGGTAATTAGGTTTAGATGAGATCACGAGGGTGGAACCCCCATGATAGGATTAGTGCCCTTGAAGCAGAAGAGACACCAGAACTTTCTCTCTCCATCATATGAGTACACAGTAAGAAGATGGCTCTCTGCAAGCCAGGAGAAGGGTTTTCACCAGGAACCAAATTGACTGACATCATTCAGGCACCTTGATTTTGGACTCCCCAGCCTCTGGAACTGTGAGAAATAAACATCTGTTGTTTAAGCCACCCAGTCTGTGGTATTTTGTTATAGCAACCTGAGCAGACTAAGACATCATTCAATCATTTGAAGGCTGTAAGATAAAAGACTGAATTCTCCCAAGGAAGAAGGAATTCTGCCTTCAGACTCAAGACTACAACATCAACCTCCTTGGGCTTCATTGGCCTATCTTACAGATTTTGAACTTGCCAACCCCCACAATCAAATGAGCCAATTCCTTAAAATACACCCCCCCACTTCTCTCTCCCTGTTTTTCTCCTTCTCTCTCTCTCTCTCTATATATATGCATATATATTTATTTATAAATTTATTTAAAGATCTCTCTCTATATTATATATTATATATACATATATATAATATATATAAATTCCTATTGATGGTTCTGTTTCTCTGGAGAACCCTGACTAATACAATTATGAACAACTCTGTAGACACACGTTTGATAATTTAGATGAATGCAGCAATTCCTTAAAAGACAGAAATGATCAAAAGTCACATAAGAAGAGATAGATGATCTGGATAGGACTACATTTATTAAAGAGATTGAATCAAAAATTAATAACTATTCAAAATCCAAAGTGCCAGGTCCAGATGGTTTCACTTGTGAATTCTACCAAACATTTAAGCAAGAAAGTATATCAGTTCTCTACAAACTCTTTCAAAAACAGAGGGAATACTTACCAACTCATTCTGTGAGGTCAGGATCACCCTAATACCAAAATCTGACCATGGCACTGTAATAGAGGAAAGCTCCAGGTGAATACTTCTATGAACATAGGGGGAAAAAAATCTTAACAAAATATTAGCAAATGAAATCCTATGATGTATTAAAAAAATTATACATCGTGACTAAGTGTAATTATTCCAAGTATGCAAGGTTGGGTCAACATTTGAAAATCAATTAATGTAATTTATAACATCAACAAGCTAAAAAATAAATCATATGATCATAGCAATAGATGCAGAAAAAGGATTTGACAAAATCCAACAGGGATTCATTACAAACACTCTCAGCAAACTATGGATAGAGAATAATTTAAGCACACTGATAAAATTCACTTATAAAAATCCTACAAGTAACATATTTAATGGTGAAAAACCAGATACTTTCCCTTGAGATTAAGAACAAGTTAACAATGTACCCCTCTTATCAGTCCTATTCAACATCATTCAGGAAGTCCTAGCTAATTCAACAAAACTAAAAGAGGAAATAAAATATATTCAGAAGAATTGAAATGGTTTTTGTTTCCTGGTGACATGGTTGTCTTCACAGAAAATCCAAAGTAACCAAAAGAACTCCTGGAACTAATAAGCAGTTATAGCAAGGTTGCAGGTTACAAAAAGACAAAAGAAAATTGCTTTTTGTATACCAATAGTAAACAATTGCATTTGAAATTATACCATTTATATAAGCATCAAAAAATGAAATAATCATGGATAAATAAAATATGTACAACATATGAGAAAAACTGTAAAACCCTAGTGAAAGAAGTCAAAGAAGAACCAAATAAATGGAGAGATATTTCAAGTTCATGGATAGGAAGCCTTAATGTTGTTAAGATGTCAATTCTTCAAACTTGATCAAAGCAGTTTCAACCAAAATACAAGAAGTTATTCTGTGGATATCAACAACCTGATTCTAAATTCACATGGAATATCAAAAGACCCAGAAAGGCCAACAAAATATTGAAAAGGAAAGCAAAGAGTGCTGACATTGCCCAAACTCAAGACTTATAAAGCTAGAGTAATCAAAGAAGTGTGATATTGGTGAAGTAATTGACAAATCAATAGAACAGAATAGACAGTCCAAAAGAGACCAACATTAATATAGTGAACTGGTTTTTGACAGAAGATGAAAGCCAATTCAATTGGAGAAAGGATAGTCTTTGCAACAAATAGTGCTGGAACACCTGAACATCTACATACGATAGACCGTATAGTTTTCACAAAAATTGATTCAAAATAGATCATAGATCTAAATGTAAAATGCCAAACTATAAAACTCATAGAAAATAAAATAGGAATAAAATCTAGGTAACCTTGAATTTGGTGATAACCTTTTAGATACAACACTCAATAGTACAATACATGAAATAAAAAAATAAGATTGGACTACATTAAAATTAAAACTGCTCTGAGAGGTGGTGCCTGGGTGGCTCAGTTGGTTGAGTCTGGCTCTTGGTTTCAGCTCAGGTCATGATCTCCGGGTCCTGGGATTGAGCCCTGTGTCAGGCTCTGTGCTCAGTAGGCAGTCTGCTTGAGATTCTCTCTCTCCCCCTCTCTCCCCCCCACCCCCCCTCTCTAAAATAAATAAATAAATCTTAAACAAAACCAACCAACCAACCAAACAAAAACCCCCAGAAAACTCCGCTCTGAGAAAGACACTGTTAAGAGAATGAAAAAACAATCCACAGACTGGGAGAAAATATTGGCAAAGCACATATCTGATAAAGGACTTGTATTCAAAATATCCCCCAAAAAACTATTTAAACTCAACAACAACAAAAGAAACAATCTAATAAAAAATGGGCAAATACCTGAATAGACACCTCACCAAAGAAGACATACACATAGGAAATAAACATATGAGAAGATGCTCAAGGTCATATGTCATCAGGGAATTGTAAATTAAAAGTGAGGTAGCACTACACGTCTGATGAATGACTAAAATCTGTCATAACTAAAATGACTAAAAACAGTCACACATCAAATTCTGACAGGCATGTAGAGCAACAAGTGTTCTCATTCATTGCCAATGGGAATGCAAAATGGTGCAGCCATTTTGGAAGACAGTTTGGCAGTTTCTTAGAGTTAAACATAGTCATACCATGTAATCACGATTCTAGGTATTTATCCAAATGAGTTGAAAACGAATGTCCACACTAAAACTGTTATGCTAATGTTTATAAAGGTGTTATTTATTCACAATTGCCCCAAAGGGAAGCGACCACCTCATTCTTCAAGAGGTGAATGGATAAACAAAATGTGGCACATCCATTCAGTGGGATATAATCAGTGATAAAAAGAAATGAGCTCTCAAGCCACAAAAGGACATGAAGGTATCTTAAGTGCATATTGTGTGAAAGAATTCAGTCTACAGGGCTACATACCATATGATTCCAACTATATGACATTCTAGAAATGGCAAAACTATGGAGAAAGTAAAAAGATCAGTGGTTGCCGGGGGTTGGGTAGGGAGGAAGGTGGGAATGAATCAGTGGTGCACAGAGTAATTTTATAGCAGTGAAGCTATTTTCTATATGACACTCTAATAATGAATACATGACATACATTTGTCAAAACCCATAGAACTTCATAGCACAAAGAGTGAACCCTAATGTAAACTATGAACTTAAGATGATAATAATGTAACAATATTGATTCATGAACTGTAACAAAAATACCACATTAGGGCGCTTGGGTGGCTCAGTTGGTTAAGCGACTGCCTTCAGCTCAGGTCATGATCCCAGGGTCCTGGGATCGAGTCCCGCATCGGGCTCCCTGCTCTGCGGGGAGCCTGCTTCTCCCTCTCCCACTCCCCCTGCTTGTGTTCCCTCTCTCGCTGTGTCTCTCTGTCAAATAAATAAATAAAATCTTTAAAAAAAAAATACCACATTAATGCAAGACATTAATAAAGGGGAAGCAATGAATTGATTGAGGGGATATATTTGAACTGTGTCCTTTTTTCAAGTTTTTCTGTAAGCCTGAAACTGTTTTTTAAAATAAAGTCTATTAAAACAAAGTAAAATTCATTCATTCATTCATTAAAAAATAAAAGAAGCCTACCAGTACATATTTTATGGCTCCATAAATTCTCCAAATCCAAAATCTCTTGGTATGTACAAATAGTCACTAGGGAGGAAATAATTATATTTCCATAAATAGTTTCCTGGGCAGAATGAGATTAAGAACCCAGCCTCTTATTTGTTGAGGCCCCATGATAATCAGATTCTTTATGAAAGACTAAATTGTTCCTATCTGGTATCTATTGAGAGGAAGGATTCATTATGAGAGAAAGGAGTTTTGACTGGTTCCCTAGACTCAACACTAACAAGATACTTGCTTTTGTTCAAGATATTTGTTGGAGAAAGTTTACTCTGGAAAAGAGTGTAAGGATTGGCATCACTTTTAGATCTGAGTGCCCTGCCATTGTAGATGTCTTTGGAGACAATGCTGGGCATACAAGTTTGAATTAAATAATTATGAATTTGGGACCTCAGGCCTGTGCCTGAGCTTATACACATATCTGGACCAGCAAGAACATTAGACTACATTGCACTGTTTTTTTTGGGTGATACCTTATATCTGCAACAGAAATTAAAACAGAAAGAAAAAGCATAAGCAGAAATCTGTGGATGGATCACATAGTGCTGTTTTGTTTACATGGCATATGAAAGAAAATTTTAGACTGTTTGCACAGAATAAACTCTCTACATTCTTGGCTAATTCAGAAAACTGAAAAGAGAGAATCTAATAAGTGGAAATAAAGCGAGTTTAATTGGAAAATTTGTAAGGATGTGACATTAGGAGTACTCTCAATCTGTTGAAGCATGTCATTTCTGTTTTGAAAACTATGATCTCATTACAATGAAGAAATGATATAACATATGTTCTGGCCTTCATAGTGGGCTTTAACATACTGTTTTAGATGACCACACAATAGAGTGTAAAGGTATATGTATCATTGGTATTCATGATTTTGAATGTACTGCCAGCGTGATATGACAGATTGAAGCCCACTGAAATGAGCTGAAGTTGGGTACCTAAAACTGTACAAAAGTATAAAATAGAGAATCAAACTAATGAAAAGACACTTCTTTATGCAAAAAAAAAAAAAAAGTCATTGAAAACTGGCAGCCCCCAAATGAGAAAGATCTTTCAGGAACCCACATGACTAACAGCATGTCCTAAAACAACACCCTTTCAAAAATAATAATATAGGTGGTATAGTGGTTTGAATGGTGGCACCCCAATTGCTCTGTGTACCTGAGACCTATGAATATGACCTTATTTGAAAAAAGGGTGTTTGCAGATATAATTAAGAATCTCAAGATGAGATCAACCTGGATTAGGTGGGCCCTAATTCTAGTGACAAGGGTCCTTAGAAGTGATGAGCAGGAGAAGAGACACAGAGGAAAAGCCATGTGAAGACAGACAGAGATTGGAGTTACATAGTTACAAGCTAAGGAATGCCAAGGATGGCTGGCAGCCTCCAAAATCTAGGCATAGAACTCTGCCAATACCTTGATTTTGGATTTAGGCCTCCAGAAAATATATTTTTGTTGTTTCAAGCCACCCAGTTTGTGGACATTTGTTATGGCAGCTATAGAAAACTCATATAGATGGTGGCAAAAGTGGACAAAATTCTGAAAAAGAGCTCACTAATGCTCCATTTTGGAGAAAGACAGTGGAAATGTCTGCTGGGGAAAGGCAAGTGAAGCGGACAAATCACTTCCTGAATATTCTACTCTCTATCAATGCTTTCCTCTTAATAGGAATGGAACCTTGAAGGCCAAGTGACCACTCTCTCCCCAAGAAAAGCAGCTCACCAAACACCACAATGGACTTGAAAAAGTTATTATGGAATAGACAATACCATGACCTCATCTAGAAGTGCAGGAAAGAGACAATGTTCTCTGATAGGTGAGAAGAAACATATGGGGTCAAATAAATATCAGCACAGAGTGGTCCCCTGTAAACTAAAGATGAAAAAAACATGGCAACCATGCATAAACACCCCAGACAATAATAAGTCAATTTATGGATCACTGCTCCTACAAAAGAAAACCCATCAAATGGAAGAGTAAAATAACCTATGATAAAGGAAAAATTTTCCCAAAATGGATAAAGAAAATGGAATTAACAAAATTAAGGGGCACATCATGGAGCCGCCTGGGTGGTGCAGTCGTTTAAGCATTCAACTCTTGGTTTTGACTCAGGTCATGATCTCAGGGTAATGAGACTGGCCCCGTGTTGGGCTCTGTGCTCAGCGCTGAGTCTGCTTAAGACACTCTTCCTCTGCTCCTCTATCCACTCAGTATTAACTGCCTTTTCATTTACGTGTTCTTAGTGCAAGAACTACATTTTAACAATCTTCAAATTTTCCATTGTATTTTCTTATGATCAAAACTTATTGAATGACATTATCACTAGTCACATACTCCTAAACTTTCAGAGGACATCAGCTGCCATATGTAAGCTCTGAATGCTGAAATAATCCATCTTTCTGTGTGCTTCCCATTTCCCATTTATTTTATACGAGCTATATGAGTTACATTTTGAAAGCCCAGATCTCATTCTGCCATTCTGAAGCTTAACAGTCTTCAATGGCTCCCTATCACCTAGTCCTAGAAAACCAAGTCGACATTCCTCAAGTTGGCATATAAGGCTTTCCAAGATCTGATCACAGCCTAACTTCTAAACTTTCTACACTCATATCTTCACCTAAGCTTAATCCACAAAGGGCCACTGACTTTTTTTTTCCCTCAGGTTACATTTTTTAAATTTTATTATGTTATGTTAATCACCATACATTACATCATTAGTTTTTGATGTAGTGTTCCACGATTCATTGTTTGCGTATAACACCCAGTGCTCCATTCAGTACGTGCCCTCTTTAATACCCATCACCAAGCTAACCCATCCCCCCACCCCCCTCCCCTCTGGAACCCTCAGTTTGTTTCTCAGAGTCCATAGTCTTTCATGGTTCATCTCCCCCTCCGATTGACTTTTAATACAATTCCCAAGCTCCCAATATTGAATTCGTTGCTTTCTCTAAACATTCTTAACTATGATTATCAGCATTATCTCCTTGTGTTGTAATTTTTTTAATTTAATTTTATTATGTTATGCTAGTCACCATACAATACATCATTAGTTTTTGATGTAGTGATCCACGATTCATTGTTTTCGTATAACACCCAGTGCTCCATGCAGTCCCTTGTGTTGTAATTTTTGAAGAGTTGATCTTTCTTTCAAAACTGTGAACTTCACAGGATTAGAACCCAGTCTGGAAGGCTGGTCTTTTTATACTCATGTTCAATACCTAACAGCTTACACATAACCACTAACACATAATTCATAAATGCATACAGTATTGCATTGAAAACCTTGGACTCCAAGCTTGATTCAAGTAGTCCTCTATTCTCTTTCATTTGCCTCCGTAAGACTTCCCATTTTTCAAAGCCCTATTAAAACTGTAATTTTCCCTTCAGTCACTAGAGTTCTTAGAGAGTATATGATCCATCTTTGAGTTGGCAGATTTCAATTGTCAGATGCTTAGCAAATGTTTACTTGAACCATTAAGGAACAGAAGTTGAGATTTACACAGATCTGGAGAACTGATTGCAAACCTACCAATGTAGGCACTTGATCATTTTGGGAGATTTTAATCACTCACCAATCTTAAGGTTAATAAGCAGTGATGATTATATACTATCTTACACATATGACAGTCAGCAATTAAAAATGTGCCAAATATGAATTTGTAATCATCAATGCTACATACTTTACTTTCTAACTGCCTTACTACTTGCCTGAACTTTATGTATCACTTTCAACTTAAGGACTCATAGAATTTTATTAATGAGAGAATATGAGTGACCAAGTACTAGATTGACTATATTAGATGAGCTGAAGGAAAGGTAGACTCTCTAGCTCCATCCATGCCATTGCAAACGGCAAGATTTCATTCTTTTTTATGGCTGAGTAGTATTCCATTGTGTATGGTATATATACCACATCTTCTTTATCCATTCATTAGTTCATGGACATTTGGGCTCCTTCCATAATTTGGCTATTGCTGATAATGTTGTTATAAACATCAGGGTGCATGTATCCCTTTGAATTAGTATTTTTGTATTCTTTGGGTAAATACCTAGTAGTACAATGGCTGGATCGTAGGGCAGTTCTATTTTTTTTAAAGATTTATTTATTTATTTATTTGAGTGGGGGCAGAGAGAGAGGGAGAGAGAGAATCTCAAGCAGACTCCGTGTTGAGCAAGAGCCCGACACGGGGCTCAATCCCACGACCCTGAGATCATGACCTGAGCCGAAATCAAGTCAGACGCTCAACTGACTGAGCCACCCAGGCACCCCAGGACAGTTCTATTTTTAACTTTTTTTTTTTTTAAGGATTTTATTTATTTATTTGACAGAGAGAGTCACAGCGAGAGAGGGAACACAAGCAGGGGGAGTAGGAGAGAGAGAAGCAGGCTTCCCGCGGAGCAGGGAGCCCGATGCGGGGCTCGATCCCAGGACTCTGGGATCATGACCTGAGCCGAAGGCAGATGCTTAACGACTGAGCCACCCAGGCGCCCCCTATTTTTAACTTTTTTGATGAACTTCCATAATGATTTCCAGATTGGCTGCACCAGTTAGAACTCCCACCAACAGTGCCCTTTCCTCCTCATTCTCGAAACATCTGTTGTTTCCTGTGTTGTTAATTTTAGCCAATCTGACTGGTGTGATGTGATATCCCATTGTAGTTTTGACTTGTATTTCCCTGATGATGAGTGATGTTGAGCATCTTTTCGTCTATTAGCCATCTGTGTATTTTCTTTGGAAAAATGTCTATTCATGTCTTCTGCCCATATTTTAACTGGATAATTTATTTTTTGGGTGTTGAGTTTTATAAGTTCTTTATATATTTTGTTTATATATATATTTCAAATATTTTATTTATTCATTTGAGACACAGAGGTACGGAGAGAGAGAGCATGAGCGTGGGGAGAGGCAGAGGGAGAGGGAGAACCAGGCTCCCCGCTGAGCCAGGAGCCTGATGTGGGGCTTGATCCCAGGACCCTGGAATCATGACCTGAGCCAAAGGTAGACGCTTAACCATCTGAGCCACCCAGGGGCCCCAGTTCTCTATATATTTTGGATACTAACCCTTAATCAGATATGTCATTTGCAAATATTTTCTCCCATTCCATAAATTGCCTTTTAGTTTTGTTGATTATTTCCTTCACTGCGCAGGAGCTTTTTATTTTGATGAAGTCCCAAGAGTTAATTCTTGCTTTTGTTTCCCTTGCCTCCAGAGACATACCTAGTAAGAAGTTGCTATGGCCGATGTCAAAGAGGTTACTGCCTGTGTTCTCCTCTAGGATTTTGATGGATTCCTGTCTCACATTTAGGTCTTTCAGCCCTTTTGAATTTATTTTTGTGTATTTTGTAAGAAAGTGGTCCAGTTTCATTCTTTTGCATGTTGCCGTCCACTTTTCCCAGCAGCATTCGTTGAAGAGACTATCTTTTTTCTATTGGATTGTTTGTTCTAGCTCTGTGAAAAATGTTAGTGGCATTTTGATAAGGATTGCACTAAATATGTAGATTGCTTTGGGTAGTATAGACATTTTAACAATATTTGTTCTTCTAGTCCATAAGCATGGAGTGTTTTTTCCATTTCTTTGTGTCATCTTCAATTTTTGCCACCAGTGTTTTATAATTTTCAGAATATAAAACTTACCTCTTTGGTTAGATTTATTCCTAGATGTCATATGGTTTTTGGTGTAATTGTAAATGGGATTGTTATTAAACGATCAATAAAAAACATTTGTATTGGGGCACCTGGGTGGCTCAGTCGTTAAGCGTCTGCCTTCAGCTCAGGTCATGATCCCAGGGTCCTGGGATCCAGCCCCGCATTGGGCTCCCTGCTCTGCGGGAAACCTGCTTCTCCGTCTCCCATTCCCCCGCTTGTGTTCCCTCTCTTGCTGTCTCTCTCTCTGTCAAAAAATAAATAAAAGCTTTAAAAAATAATAATAATCCAACAGTGAATACTTTGAAATGAACCCGTTTATGTCATGACTCACTGAACCCTGTGTGAATATTCAGTCTAAATCTGCCACTTGCTAGCTATGTGACATTGGATAAATTACTTAACCTTTTTATGTCTTCATTTCCTTATTCCTAAAATGGGGATAAAAATTAGTATCCACACTTCATTGGGTTATTATATGGATAACATGAATTAGTATATGTTCAGTTGATGAAACAATCCCTGGAACTTAGTAAGCATTCAATTAGTGATGGTTCTTAAAATCTTATTCATGTTAGAAATATTTCTGCAACAATGGCTTCTAAATTTCTATTTCACACCCTTAAGAACAGAAGCAAATAAAACCTTTAATATTTTAAAATGGCTATAAATTGCTTCATTTATGAGAGTGAAATTCTATTAAAATTCAAATGTGTAAGTGATGACTTTTCATTTAAAACTTAGAAATGAACCATTAATAACTGTAGTTTTCAAATTTGTATTTATCCACGATTTTTTTTTCAAATAAATCTTACATAGAACAGTGAGGCCTCGAGCCTTGAGTGTTCTGTATCATCTTATGCCTATTTTCAGTGGCCTCTGAGTCATTCCAGAAACCCCAGGATTACAGGGAACAGGGTGTTGGAAAACCACGGCTCAAGCTCAGTGTACTCATTTTACAAATGAGGTAATTCAAGGAGAGGCTAAATCTTGTCAGCACACTGTTACAGGGAGATTGTTGGTCTGGAAATAAAAATGCTTGGGTCAGAGTCCCAGCTTTGCTCCTTTGGCTTTGGGACTTTGAACAAGTCAGTTAACTGCTATAGGGCCTCGCTTTTATAATTCCTAAAACTAGAACTTTGGCTTGCATAATTTCTGAGGTCCCTTACTGCTGAAAAATTATTTAATGCCAATAGTGGAATGTTAGGATCCAACCACCCACACCTCTGTTTCAGTGTTCGTTTCATTGCATTGATGTAGGACTTCAGTCTATTTAGAAGAAACATAGAATGGTTGCCACGTATGAAACTTCTCTATCTCATAATAACATTCCTACACACCCAGAGTAGCATGTGCATAACTTTTGGATCTGTGGCACTATTACCAACTACAGGTGGATATGCCACCAGGTTTCAGTGATTATTCAGTGTCTGTACTTAATATTGCACATTGATATTTAGGGAAATCTGCCAATTGTTTAATCATAGAATTCCTGGAACACAGTTTATTATCTTCAAACTTAGATAACCACACTTTGATTAACATGAGTGAGTAAAATACCAAGTTATGTATCTAGGGTGTGTTGGTAATGCTGGAGAGGGGTCTCATGAATAGAAAATATATACTCACCTCCAAAAAAGGCATCCAATGCATATATAATTTTGCACAAGATAAAGAATGGGTTTAAAAACGAAGATTTATTCATTATCCTTTTGTAGTGTCCTCCTTTGTTCTGCATTCATAGAACTGTTAAGTATTTTTAATGAATGTTGCTGATTGTTTGATTTTTCTTATTTTGAGCCTCATCAGAAAAATTCTGTAGAGGTATTTCTACAAGTGGAAACCTACAAACACAAGTTTTCTTTTCTAACTCTTCTGCATAAAAAGCACTTTGGAGGCACTTTCATGATATTATTTTTAAATATTTGATAAGACAATCATTTTCAATGTTATTTTTGGACTGATCCTCTTTGTTTTTATTCCTGGTGTGCTCTCTATAGTAAATGATCATTAATATTAATTGTTAAAGCATTTAACTTTTTATTTCTGCTATTGTTTATGTACTGTGGAGACATATAATATTAAACATGCTATTTTTCTAAATGTAATTAAGTGAGTAGCAAAATGACAATATATTTAATTAGAGCTGCTTTACTTGGGCTACTCTTGGTTATAGGAAGGACTGAAACATTATTAGGAAAGTAACATTATTATACTTTGATAGCCTCAGAACTTTGGTTAATAAATTTATAGTTGTTAATTAATAGTACTATATATTTACCTTAGAATTTTAGCATAAAATTTAGTAGGAAACATATTTTGGCTATTAAGTATCTCCTGTTTCTTTAATACCAGAGCATAATTAATATATATTCATTGTCATAACAAAAAGTAAATACTAAAGCCAAAAAATTTCAGCTACTCTGCACCCCCCTGATTAACCCAGCAAAGTTGGGCAGTAGACAAAGGGAAGGCAAGGATACAGAGTTTGATAAGGATGTGCTTTTTTAGCCTTTGCATATACTTGGTATCTGTTCTCTTCTAAAAACCTCTCTATTGAGGATGAATTCTCAGAAATAGAGAAATCCAAAACATTAGACAAGACAAACATAGGTGAGTGTATATATATACTGTATTTTTCTTTCTCCTACATTTTTGGTAGAAAATATAGGACATGGTTACACATTTGGAGTTGATTAATTTATCATTTCTTTCACAGTGACTATTCCAAACTAAAGAATGCCTGTTTACCTATTAAGATATTTCCAAATATCTTGGAGTCTGGACCTTTATTCAGCGAGACTTACCCCAGTTGTGTATTTCCAGTGAGACAGAATTCTTACAGCCTTCCTTCTAATTCTTCTGTATTTCTCATGTAAATTATATCTACCTCCTCACACTGCATTTCTCTCATGATTTACATCTACCCACCACCTAATTTGCTTCCCCAGGCAAAGTAGATGAGCATCACAGTCAAGAATACAGTGTGAATACCTCCCCAACATGTACTAATCATCATAAGGCAGAGTTGAAATCATGCTCTATCCCTGCCCAACAACTTTCCATAGGTTACCACTCATTGGCTACTGAATGCGGAATTAATACCTTATCTGGGTATTTGGAAACCATTATCTGCTCCCAGTCTGATTTCTAGCCTAACTACCACTCCACATTGCCCCTTATACTCTCTATACCACAACCAAACTAAACTACTTACTGTTTTTCAAAGGAGCCCCAAATTTTTGTACCACCATTTTGTGCCTTTGCTCTGTGTTCTCTCATTCTGGAATTTTCTACTTCTCCTGTCTTTCTCCCCAAATAGTCACATACTCAAATTTAACCACTCTTTAATATCAAGCTCAGGTTATACTTCATTCATAAGACCAGTCAAAAGTAATCTGTTATAGCATTTTATCTTGACTACTATTAAGGCATTTATCATTCTATAATATATGCATAAAATATGAACATGCATGTATATCCAGTAAATTTTTTAAGTAGGTACATAAATGAATGTATAAGCAAACAAAAAAGATTATAAGACATATCATGTGGATAGGGTTCAGGATTCAGAAAAGAATATATTTTATTGGTTTTTGGCTAGAACTTATATTCTCAACTCTTCTATTAAACTTTGTTGATTAAAAATTTTTAATCAAGTTCACCTTACTTGGATGGCAACCTTGGTGAAGTAGAAAAAGCATGAGCTTTGTAACTGGGCCAACCTGTGTTTGTAGGCTAGCTCTGCCTATCACTAGCTTTCTCACTTGGTCTGTTTGTGACTCTGCTTTGTCTAGGATTCTGGGGTGTAATGGTGGTGGTGATTGTTGTTGTGTTGGGTATTGTTTGCACTATCAATCATTCTAGGAAGAGGACATGCCTGGGAGGATAGGAAATGTGACTGTGTTTTGTTTTTCTTTCTTTCTTTCTTTCTTTTTTAATCCAGGAGGAGGAACTCCCTCCTCTCTCTGGAACTGGAAATGAGTTGCTCTAAAAATCTCAGTTAAAAAAGTAGGGATCCGAAGGGGTACGTGCACCCCGATGTTTATAACAGCAATGTCCACAATAGCCAAACTGTGGAAAGAGCCAAGATGTCCATCGACAGATGAATGGATAAAGAAGATGTGGTATATATATATAATGGAATATTATGTAGCCATCAAAAGGAATGAGATCTTGCCATTTGCAACGACGTGGATGGAACTGGAGGGTATTATGTTGAGTGAAATAAGTCAAACAGAGAAAGACATGTATCATATGATCTCACTGATATGAGGAATTCTTAATCGCAGGAAACAAACTGAGTGTTGTTGGAGT
>NC_138372.1:121382522-121428422 GCF_054177405.1 Leptonychotes weddellii | reverse complement strand
AAAAAAAAATAAATCAATCTTTTAAAAAAAAAAAATCTCAGTTAAGAGGACTAGAGACCTTTTCTAATGCTAATGGTGACCATGTGAAAGTGGGGCAAAAGCGAGCCATAGATTTTCATTGGTAGAGTCAGAAGGGGGGGCTGTTTTTAGAACAGCCAGAGTCCAGAATATTAGTTATGAAACCCTTCAGGCTGAAGAAGGTATGTCAGTTAGTATGCTTTCACCTACAAGTAGTAGAAAACTGAACATAAATGAACGTCAACATTAAAGAGTATTTATTGGCTATTTTTAAACGAAGTATAATTGACATAAAATATCTTGTTAGTTTCAGGTGTACATAACAGTGATTGGATATTTTTATACATTGTGAAATGATCCCCTGGTAAGCCTAGTTGCCATCTGCTACCATACAAAGTTATTGTAATATTATTAACTATATTTCCTATGTTGTACATTACAGTTCCATGACTATTTTATAATTGAAAGTTTGTACCTCTATTTCATCTGCTCCCCCCTAGATCTCTCCTCTGTTAACCAACAGTGTGTTTCCTGTGTATGTGAGTCTGTTTCTGTTTCATTATTTTTTTTAGTTTTCTAGATTCCATATATAAATGAAATCATGTGGTATTTGTCCTTCTCTGTATATTTCACTTAGCAAAATACCCTGTAGGTCAATCCATGTTGTGGGAAATGGCAGGATTTCATTCTTTTTATGACTGAGTAATATTTCAGTGTGTGTGTGTACCATATCTTTTTTATCCATTTATCTATCAGCTTCATTTTTTTACAGTTCTTTTCACTCTGCATTTCTCTATGTGTCATTTGGCTTCATGCTGTGGCTTTCCAGTAGCAACCAGAGTTTATTGCTTCTTTCAGATCCAGAAGAATGATCACTCTCTTGTGTATAACCAGTTAGTTATGTTTTTATTGGATTACCTATGAAACAGTTGTTATGACTGTAGAACACCAAGGACCTGAATGCTTTAGATCTTGGTTATTTGAGCCAATTACTTTGACAAGGAAGATCAGGTAACTCTTACCGACTTAGTGTCTAAGTCTTAAACCAATTAAAGTCCAACCCAGAAGTGGGAGCGGATTAAGTCCCAGAAATCATGTGACTGCTAAATAATGAAGAGAGAGAGGAATTGATAAGATAAGGAAAGAAAACACAGTATTCACAAACACAATGTGTTTGGAGTTCCAACAGCCAGAAAAATGCTTTGACACAAAAGGCTGCGATTCCTCTCCACAGCTAGAGGGGGGAACATTACTGGTTCTCACTAGCTCTACCCAAGAAAAGTGGTGAATTCATGAACATCATCATTTCTAGAGGAAGATCTTGACAGCAAGTTGAGGAGATCAAGTGGAAGAACTGAGGAGTTATTACAGAGTAAACATTAGATAATACCATGAGGACTTTCAGAAATAACATGGCAGGGGTGCCTGGGTGGCTCAGTCAGTTAAGTGTCTGCCTTCAGCTCAAATCATGATCCCAGAGTCCTGAGATCGAGCCCCTCATTGGGGCTCCCTGCTCAGCAGGGAGTCTGCTTCTCCCTCTGCCCCTCACCCCACTCGTGCTCTCTCTCTCTCTCTCATTCTCTTTGTCTTTCTTTCAAATAAACAAAATCTTAAAAAAAAAGAAATAAATTGGAAAATGAAAGTTTATCTCACTAAGATAGGAAGGTAAAGGCTTATATTATAATAATGTGTGTGTAAAAAAGAATAGCGACTTTACGTTGTAATCTTTTCATGGACACACATGTAAAGATCTCCCAAAAGAAAGGAAAAGGCAAAGACTTTATGTAACTATACATATTGTAAGAAAAATATAACAAATAAAATAGAAGCAAAAATTCCAGAATTGAAGAGAGATCTCTTTTTGAATTTTAAAAATATATATATAAAGTCTGTTGATAATGTCAATAATAATAAGAAACAAACACTAGTATATTTCAAAGAGAAATTTTGCAAACAAGCATCATCCTGGAAAAATAAAGAGAAAAGGTTTCCAATAAAGGAAAATAAAATTGGGCTACCCTCCAATTTTTCACCCATTTTTACCTCCAGTTGACCAATCTCTACTAAGATTTATAATAACAGGAGCATGAGTCCACAATCCTACACATAGGCAAATTTTAATCAATGTGCCAAGGAAAATAAAAATACACAGAGCTCAGTAAGGGTACAACTTTCTTATCTAAAACAATCACAACAAAAAATCTGACTGCAAGATTAGTCCAGCCAAACAAGGTATTAATATATTTCAGTAACGAAGAAATGACGCTATAAAATGACTACTATTAAATACTGAACTGTTTTGTGATGTCTAGATAGTTATTATAAATATAAAAACACAACAATAACATGTTCTACCTAAAAACTAATAATATGCAAAACATGTAGTTACAGGAGGACTGAAAGAAAGTAAAAAAGATAATAAATCCCTCTTCGTATTTCAGAATGAACATTTATATGAGATATATTTACCATTTATATTGAGAAAGAATATAATTTTAATAGATTTTTGGAAAACACTTTTTAAGAATTATCTTTTATATGTCAAAGTTATAAAACAAATGAAAAGGAGCATAAAGAAATAATAATGGATATCTAACAATAAGTAAGAATTAAGGTCGGGCTGCCTGGGTGGCTCAGATGGTTAAGCGTCTGCCTTCGGCTCAGGTCATGGTCCCAGGGTCCTGGGATCGAGCCCCACATCGGGCTCCTGACTCAGCGGGGAGTCTGCTTCTTCCTCTCCCTCTGCCTCTCCCACTGCTCATGCTCTCTCTCTCTCCCTCTATCTCTGTGTCTCAAATGAATAAATAAAATCTTTAAAAAATAATAATAATAAAATAATAAAAAAATAAAAATGTTAAAAAAAGAATTAAGGTCTGAAATTAAGACTAATTGTACAAAAAATACACATTATATGAGAGATACAACTGAAATAAAACATGGAAAGCTTTAAAATATTTCTTATATAAAATGTACAAACTGGTTATTAAAAGACAACCTAAGAATGGATAAGAACTGGCTAGTCATATAAAAGGAAATGCAAATTGTCAACATGAAATGATGCTCATTTTCTAATAGTAATAGACATGCCAATTTAAGCTGCAATGAGGCACAGATTTTCACATATCAAGATTGGTAAAAATGTTAGGCTGATGACATCTGTTGCTGGCAAGGGTGTGACCAAATGGGCTCCCTTATTTGCTGGTCAAAGTGTGACTAATTTTAAAAATGAATATACCATTTTCTTAAGCAAATTTCAATGAGGGGAAACAATTCTACAGAAATGTAAGCATTCAAGTCAAAGGGGATAATATGCACAGACAAATATATATGTATACACACAAAAAGATGCCTATTGTAGAACTGTTTGTAGGAGCAAATATTGACTGTTCAACATTAAAAAACTTTTGAATAAACCATAGAATACACTGGATGTGGAATATAATACAGTAATGAAAAAAATTGCTCAGATATATTTGACCTAGAATGATAGTCACTATATAAAGTGAAAATAATACATAACAAGAAGAGTAATAATATATATACCCTGAACGCTTTTTTAAAAAATGGTAAAGGAAAATATCTTCATATATCTTATATATGCAGATATATGAGTGAATTTTGTAGGCTTATATGCACATTACATACATACATAGGTTTTCTTGAGCAAGAAGGATATTTTCATCGAACTGCTAATACTTATCACCTCAGGTGGGTGATGCTAGTGGGGACAGTGGAGAGAAATTAAAAAGGTTTTCATCATATATCTCTGTATCAATCGAATAATGGCAAGCAGGTAATATATTTGACATTAAAAGTATTTTTTAGTTATGTTCAAAGTAATTAAAAAACAAAAAGTTAGGAAAACTCTATACCATGCAAACCAATAATCAAAGTACCATAGTACAAATAGGGTGAGCAAAAAATTTATTGCCCAAACTAGAACACTTTTAAGAATGCAAGAGGAAGCTAACCAATAGGCTGCCATTCTGGTACAATCCAGAATGGGTCCCAGATATCTGGGGTGTGTGGTCACCCTATGAATAAAATAAACTTCAAAAATATTATCAAAGTAAACAAAGAAGAATATTAAATTCCAGCCAGTTAACATCCAGTGCAATATTAGTTTCTGTTGTAGAATTTAGTGATTCATCACTTACATACAACACCTGGTGCTAATCACAAGTGCCCTCCTTAATGCCCACCACCTGTTGAACCCATCCCATTGCCCACCTCCAGTAACCCCCAGTTTGTTCTCTATAAGTAAGAGTCTGTTTCCTGGGTTGCCTCTCTCTTTTTTCCCCATGTTTGTTTGTTTTGTTTCTTAAATTCCACATATGAATGAAATCATATAGTATTTGTCTTTCTCTGACTTATTTCGCTTAGCATAATAAATACTCTCTAGTTCTATCCACATTGTTGTAAAGGGCAAGATTTCATTCTTTTCATGGCTGAGTAATATTTCTGTGTGTGGATGTGTGTTTGTGTGTGTGTGTGTGTTATACATATAAACCACATTTTTTTAATCCATTCATCAGTCAATGGACATTTAGGCTCTTTCCATAATTTGGTTATTATTGATAACACTGCTATAAACAGCAGGGTGAATATATCCCTTTGAATCAGTATTTTTGTATCCTTTGGGTAAATATCTAGTAGTACAATTGCTGGATCGTAGGGTACTTCTATTTTTAACTTTTTGAGGAACCTCCATACTATTTTCCAGAGTGGCTGCACCAGCTTGCATTCCCACCAACAGTGTAGGAGGGTTCCCCTTTCTCCGCATCCTCGCCAACATCTGTCGTTTCCTGTTTTTAATTTTAGCCATTCTGACTGGTGTGAGGTGATATCTCATTGTAGTTTTGATCTGTATTTCCCTGATGATGAGTGATGTTGAGCTTCTTTTCATGTGTCTGTTGGCCATCTGTATGTCTACAAAGAATATTTTATTTTTTTGAAAGATTTTATTTATTTATTTAACAGAGAGAGACACAGCGAGAGAGGGAACACAAGCAGGGGGAGTGGGAGAGGGAGAAGCAGGCTTCCCACGGAGCAGGGAGCCCGATGCGGGGCTGGATCCCAGGATCCTGGGATCATGACCTGAGCCGAAGGCAGACGCTTAACGACTAAGCCACCCAGGTGCCCCAGGAATATTTTATTTTATTTTAATTTAATTTAATTTTATTTTTTAAGATTTTATTTATTTATTTGAGAGAGAGAGAGCACATGAGAGGGGGAGGGTCAGAGGGAGAAGCAGACTCCCTGCCGAGCAGGGAGCCCGATGCGGGACTCGATCCCTGGACTCCAGGATCATGACCTGAGCCGAAGGCAGTCGCTTAACCAACTGAGCCACCCAGGTGCCCAGGAATATTTTATTTTAATAAAAATTATTGTAAAGAGCAAAGAGACTAGTCACAATCTTTACATACAATATATGGCAATATTAAAGCAAAAATTCTTAGAAGTATGTCAATCTTCTCATTCCCTTCTGTCTTGGAGAAAGACATAGCCTCCTGTATCCTTAAAGTAACAACTTTAAAAATGCACTTGAGATTTTATTCCACATGGCCTCCTCTTAGACTCAATTTGATTTAATTAGTTATCTATTCTTTTTCTTGAAACATTGGCGTCTCCACTGAGAAATTCCTATCATATAACAAATATGTCATGTAACTGTTCCCAAAGAAAGCAGTTACGGCATTACAGTTATGAAAAGGGCTCTGGAGTTAGATAGCCTAAGCATAATTTTTGATTCTAGCATCCACTAACTGTGCCTTTGGACAAATTACTCTGTCTCTTTATGCCTCAGTTTTTTCCTTTGAAAGAAATTGTATATTATGTCCCGGTGTAATAAAGGAGTAATGATAGCAGTGAACTCAAAGGATCTTTCTGAGAATAGAGAGATATGTAGTTAAGCTTTGTGTGTTTTACAGAAGCACACATTCAACACTGTGATTGAAAGTACCATAGGAGTACTTTTTCATCTGTGAATCTTCAGTGCTGAGAACCACACCTTAATCTTGAAGTTGTTCAGAAAATATTTATTAAGTTTAAAAAGTCAATTATATCATCATTATTACTAAGATACCATTCTTTATTTCCCTCTTTTTCTCCTTTTTCCATAAACTTTCTTTTTTTTAATTTTATTTTATTATGTTATGTTAGTCACCATACATTACATCATTAGTTTTTGATGAAGTGTTCCATGATTCATTGTTTGCGTATAACACTCAGTGCTCCATGCAGTACGTGCCCTCTTTAATACCCATCACCAGGCTAACCCATCCCCCCAGCCTCCTCCTTCTAGAACCCTCAATTTGTTTCTCAGAGTCCAATGGATAACTTCTTAATTAACATCTCTACTATAAATATGACAATGCATTTCCTAAGATGTTTTTTAAGATGCCCTCAATGCAGGCCTATAACGTGATATCCTATGATTCACCAAAATTTGTTGTGATATGTATGTGTTACATATAATTATATATGTTGTCTGCTTTTTAAATTTTATTTTATTATGTTATGTTAATCAACATGCATGACATAATTAGTTTTTGATGTAGTGTTCCATGATTCATTGTTTGCATATAACACCCAGTGCTCCATGCAGAACATGCCCTCCTTAATACCCATCACCGGGCTAACCCATCCCCCTACCCTCCTCCCCTCTAGAACCCTCAGTTTGTTTCTCAGAGTCGGGGGTGGGGGCGGCGGGAATATGGGTGAAGGTAGTCAAAAGGTACAAAATTCCCATTATAAAATTAGTAAGTCCTGGGACTATCATGTAAAGCATGGTGACTATAGTTAAGAGTGCCATATTGTATATTTGAAAGTTGCTAATAGAGTAGATCTTATAACTTCTCATCACAAGAAAAAAATTGTAACTGTATAGTGATGGATGTTATCTGGACTTACTGTGGTGATCATTTTGAAATATACACAAATATTGAATCATTGTTGTATGCCTGAAACTAATGTTACATGCCAATTATATCTCAACCAAAAAAAATGTCTGGGGGGTCGATATGGGTAAGGCAGGAATCTGCCATTTGAATGTATGCTGAGCCACTTTATGTGACCTTGGGTGGAAAAAGAATGCTATACTCCTACATTGGTATTCATCTTATCTAGGTAAAAAGCACCTCTGGGTGGAACGGCATCATTTAAAAACACTTAGATTCTTAATTAGTTACTATGGCTGCAAGGCTAATCATAGACGCAGTCATTAGATGATAGCATATTAATCTTCTTTTGATTCCCTGCCTATCTATGTGAACAACCTTAGTAAACAAGTCTCTAAAAAAGTTTATTTTGCAAACTTTGTTTTCAAAGAGATAGGTGTATGTGTATGTCAATATAATATAATAAATATGTAATTATACTGCACACAGTGCTGCTATATTATATATTATATATTACATTATATACATATATAAATATGGGTAGTGCTACTATAATTACTATAATCAGGGGAAATATATATGTATATGCCTGTGTTTTGAAGTTTTTATTTTAATGAAATCCAGATTATTAATTATTTCTTTCATGAATCATTCCTTTGGAATTTTATTTAAAAAGTCATTACCACTGATGTTGAGTATCATTTTGAGTTTGTTGACCATTTGCCATTTGTATGTCTTCTTTGAAAGAATGTCTGTTCATGTCATCAGCCTATTTAATTGGATTATTCCTTTTTTGGGTGTTCGTTTTTGTTGAGTTTGTAAGTTCTCTATACATTTTGGTATTATGCCTTTATCAGATAAGTCATTTGCAGATATCTTCTCCCATTCCATAAGTTGCCTTTTAGTTTTGTTGATTGTTTCTTTCACTGCGCAGGAGCTTTTTATTTTGATGAAGTCCCAAGAGTTTATTCTTGTTTTTGTTTCCCTTGCCTCCAGAGACATATCTAGTAAGAAGTTGCTACGGCCGATGTCAAAGAGGTTACTGCCTGTGTTCTCCTCTAGGATTTTGATGGATTCCTGTCTCACATTTAGGTCTTTCAGCCCTTTTGAATTTATTTTTGTGTATTTTTTAAGAAAGTGGTCCAGTTTCATTCTTTTGCATGTTGCTGTCCAGTTTTCCCAACACCATTTGATCAGGGACATACAAATCAAAACTACAATATGAGATACAACATGAGCTATCACCTCACACCTGTCAGAATGGCTAAAATCAACAACACAAGAAACAACAAGTATCGGCAAAGATTCAGAGAGAGGGGAACTCTCTTGCATTCTTGAATGCTAACTGGTGCAGCCACTCTGAAAGAGTATGGAGGTTTCTCAGAAAGTTAAAAATAGAACTACCCTATGATCCAGTAATTGCACTACTATGTATTTACCCAAAGAATACAAAAATACTAATTCAAAGGGATACATGCACCCCAATGTTTATAGCAGCATTATCAAAGATAGCCAAATTATGGAAAGAACCCAATGTCTATTGACTGATAAATGGATGAAGAAGATGTGGGGAGTATATATATGTATATACACGCACACACACACATAAATATATAATGGAAAATATATAATATATAATAAAAAAGAATGAAATCTTGCCATTGGTAACAATTTTGCCTTTTGAAAGTGGATCCTCTAGTCCTAGTCAAGCCTTAGGTGATTACAGGCATGGCCAACATCTTAACTGTAGCCCCATGGAAGACAGAGTCAGAAGTACCTAGTTAAGCTCCTCCTAAATTTCTGGCCCACAGAAACTATATAGTAATAAATGTTTGTTGTTTTAAGCTACTAAGTTTTGTGATAATTTATTATGTAGTAATAGATAATGAACAAGCTGCTACCAGAGACTTATTCTCCTCATGTTGAAAGACATGAGTACAAGTAGCCAAACCCAGTTGGGCAAATACATTTCAAACCTCTGCTCTTGTCCAGTCTGCAAATGTCCACTATCCAAAGCACAGGCTTTTGGTCAAACTCAACATCAATGGTCAGAGAAATACTTCTCTATAGGAGGCCATGGCCACTTGAAGATATCAGGTTCAAATCTTTAGAAATTTATAGGGAAGAGGAGTCTTTGCAGATGTGATTAAGAATTTTGACATAATAAGATTATCCTGGATTATCTATTTGGGCCCTAAATGGCCATCACAAGTGTCTTTATAAGAGAAAGGTAGGGGTGGGAATGCAAACTAGTGTAGCCATTCTGGAAAACAGTACGGAGGTTCCTCAAAAAAGTTAAAAATAGAACTGCCCTGGGGCGCCTGGGTGGCTCAGATGGTTAAGCGTCTGCCTTCGGCTTGGGTCGTGATCTCCAGGTCCTGGGATCAAGCCCCACATCTGGGCTCCCAGCTCAGCGAGGAGTCTGCTTCTCCCTCTGCCTCTCCCTCTGCTTGTGCTCTGTGTGTCTCTCTTTCTCAAATGAATAAATTTTAAAAATCTTTAAAAAAATAGAACTGCCCCATGATCCAGCAATTGCACTACTAGGTATTTACACAAAGGATACAAAAATACAGATTGGAAAGGATACATGCACCCAGATGTTACACACACACACACACACACACACACACACACACAGGAATATTACTCAGCCATGAAAAAAGAATGGAATCTTGCCATTTGCAGTGACATGGATGGAGCTAGGGAGTATCATGCTAAGTAAAATAAGTCAGAGAAAGACAAATACTGTATGATTTCACTCATATGTGGAATTTAAAAAACAAAACAAATGAACATAGGGGGAAAAAAAGAGAGGCAAACCAGGAAACAGACACTTAAGTATAGAGAACAAACTGATGGTTACCAGAGGGGAGGTGAGCGGGGTGGGGGTATGGGTTAAATAAGTGATAGGGATTAAGGAAGGAACTTGTGATAAGCACCAAGTCTTGCATGTAAGTGTTGAATCACGAAATTCTATACCAGAACTAATATTACAC
The DNA here is from genome assembly GCF_054177405.1 of Leptonychotes weddellii. Taxonomy (NCBI): domain Eukaryota; kingdom Metazoa; phylum Chordata; class Mammalia; order Carnivora; family Phocidae; genus Leptonychotes; species Leptonychotes weddellii. The sequence goes on along the minus strand of NC_138372.1, from coordinate 121,418,509 downwards.
TGTATGTTAACTAACTAGAATTTAAATAAAAAACTTGAAAGAAAAAAAAGAGAGAAAGGCAGGGGGAGACTTGACACACACATAGAGAAGCAGGTGATAAAGTTGCAGGCAGAGACTGGAACCATGTGGCCACAAGCCAAGGAACACCAAAAACTGCTGGTGGCCAACAGAAAAAAGAAGAGGCAAACAAATGGATACCTTCCTTTTGGACTTCTGACATCCAGAACTGTGACAAAAGAAACTTCTGTTGTTTTTGGTAATTTGCCACAGCAGCCCTAGAAAACTGATACATCCTCTGATGGGGTAGAGGGAAGAGTTGAATACTAGCTGAAAAATAATCCAATTTAGTTTTGCATCCCTTCAAAGTTAACCAGAAAATAACACCTGCACCCCAGTGTTTATAGCAGCAATGTCCACAATAGCCAAACTATGGAAAGAGCCCAGATGTCCATCGACAGATGAATGGATAAAGAAGATGTTGTATATATATATGTATGTATTCAATGGAATATTACTCAGCCACCCAAAAAAATGAAATCTTGCCATTTGCAACAATGTGGATGGAACTAGAGGGTATAATGCTAAGTGAAATAAGTCAATCAGAGAAAGTAAATTATCATAGGATTTCACTCATATGTGGAATTTAAGAAACAAAACAGAAGCATAGAGGAAGGGAGGGCAAAATAAAACAAGATGTAACCAGAGAGGAAGACAAACCAAAAGAGACTCTTAAGCATAGGAAACAAACTGAGGGTTGCTGGAGGGGAGGGGGGTGAGGGGATGGGGTAGCAGGGTGATGGACGTTAAGGAGGGCACATGACATAATGAGCACTGGGTATTATATAAGGCTGATCAATCACTGACCTCTACCTCTGAAACTAATAATACACTATATGTTAACTAATTGAATTTAAATATATATATACATATATATATCTGCAGAAAATAAAAAAGACTATGCATTGATACTACCAAAATAAATGAGCAAATGAACATGTAAATAAGCAAATGAAAATGTAGATAAGGAAAATGAAGAATTCAGATCAAAGATTACCTATGAAAGCAGTAGAAAATGTCAGATTTTTCTTCTTAACACTCTCTAAGAAACCAAAGTAAAAAAAAAATCTAAAAAATAATACAGTATGAGGAGAAGAGATAACAGAGAAAATGAAGGTGAGCTCTTTAGGTTTAGGAAAAAAGTGGAGAATAAAATGGAAACCAGAAACAAGTGCCCCGTTAGAACAGGCATATGGAAGACATGGTGGAGAAAACCACAAAAAATGAAATTAAGAAAATCAAAGACAAATATATAAAAGAAAAGGTGAAATAGAAAATCCACTGTATACACAATTAGTGTTTCTGAAGAAGATACTGTTACAAGTGCAAGGGAAGTAATTCAAAGAAGAAAACTATGCTGAAATGAAAGACATGTAAATCTATGGATTGAAAAGACATTATATATTTTTAGAACAATTTATATAACATCATGTTTTATACTGGAAAATATTGCAATTCACAGTCATTGTGATCCTGGCTTTTCTCTTTTAATTTTCCATATCCATATTAAATATGAGGAAATCTTCAAACATGTCATGATGCTTATAAGAAATTATTATTGGTAAAGTAAATCAAGTAAAGTAACTCAAGAGATGGATATCTAAGGTTCTTTCCAACTCCCTGATTCTATTAACCTTAGTCTGAGCCATCCTTCTTATCAGGCTTGAATAAAAACAATTTCAGAAACCAACTGTAATATGCACTCATATATACCTGTTAATGTATACATAAAGGCACTGAAGTCAGTAATTGTTACCTCTATAGGAGTCAATCTTTTAGTGTATAGTAACATCTTTATATACTGTAGCAAACATTTGGCAAACAAATCAACTGGTATAACATTACTTTTCTGTATGTTATACATACATATAAGAACATATACCTACATATAAATGAGTTTTTTAAAAATTCATTGGAGCAATGGCTTAACCAAGTGGCTTTTTACATATTCATGTGCCATGCAATTTGTTAAAATGATCCAAGAAATAAGTACTAATTCTATGCTGTATTTTTGCATAATATTTTTGGTAAATTGGAAAACATGCACATTTGTCTATCTTCTTTTTATCCTAATGTTTCAAATTTTTATTTAAATTCCAGCTAGCATAAAGTGTAATATTAGTTTCAGGTGTAGAATTTAGTGATTCATCACTTATATATAACACCCAGTGCTCATCACAAGTGCCCTCCTTGGGGCGCCTGGGTGGCTCAGTTGGTTAAGCGACTGCCTACAGCTCAGATCATGATCCCCAGAATCCTGAGATGGAGTCCCGCATCAGGCTCCCTGCTCAGCGGGGAGTCTGCTTCTCCCTCTGAACCTCTTCCCTCTCATGCTCTCTCTCTCAAATAAATAAAAAATCTTAAAAAAAAAAAAAGTGCACTCCTTAATGCCCATCACCCATTTATCCTATCCCCTGCCCACCTCCCTCCATCAACCCTCAATTTGTTCTCTATAGTTAAGAGTCTCTCTTATAGGTTTTTTTTTTAATAATGGCATGGCAAAAATGAAATGCTCTATGTTTTATCAAAGAGAAATGTATGTATGATTTATTGTGGGTTTTTTTTTTTTTGAGTTAAATGGAAACCCATAGGAAGTTGATTTAATAGGTAAATGTTAATTCTTTACTACCTCTTCAGGAATGTGTATAATGGCAACATGAGGTTAGTTATAGAAAATATATCCATTTGCACTTAAGATATTTGCAGTATGACTGAGGAGACTGGCACTAACAAATATTTTGTTTACAAAAGCATACACTTAACAAAGATAAGTGATATAAAAGTGTCCAAGGGATGATGTAGTATCTGCCCTTTATATCAAATGGCAACAAGAAACTGGGACTGTGCTTTCTTAGTCTGTTTTTCTCCTCGGGCTTGGCAGGGATCTTGCACATTGACTGATAGTAAGCGTTGGGTGATTAAATGAATGTTCAAACACTAATTCCTACAGTAAAGCAGATAGTAAATACAATTAAAGTCAGGATAAACCCAGAGACCATTTACACTTTTCACAGGTGACCAGAGTAATGCACACTTTTCTGAGAGACAGATGAAGACTAGAAGCCCGTGACTAAAGCCATTCTTCCACTTACCCTGTTTGTTTGGTGACAACATACAGGCTAAGATTGCTTGAAATCCTTCTGGAAGCTCTGATAGCATGGCATTGTTAATTTGCTTGACAGAACTAGTCCAGTCCTGTGTAGAACAGAATCTGAATCCTTAGGAAATTCTTCCTAATACCTCAACTAGATTCCAGATTCGGGTAATCCCCACCTTCTACTACATTCCTTAGAAATAAAAAATGAACAAGTATTGTCTGCTTTCCTACTCCTATGTAACAATACACACACACTTGATCCCATTGTTTCTTAGCAAAGTTCTATCTCAAACATCCCAGACAAATTGGATTGTTACAAATGCTGTAGACTAGGGGAAACTGGGTGGCTCAGTCGGTTAAGCGTCCGCCTTCGGCTCAAGTCATGGTCCCAGGGTCCTGGGATCGAGCCCCGCATCGGGCTCCCTGCTCGGCGGGAAGCCTGCTTCTCCCTCTCCCGCTGCCCCTGATTGTGTTCCTGCTCTCACTATCTCTCTCTCTCTTTCAAATAAAATAAATAAAATCCTCAAAAAAAAATGCTGTATAATAAATTTCAACTTCACTCTGTCAAGAGGTTTTCTCTTATTCTTATGTAAATTCTTTTTGTTGCTCTTTTGTAGTGGCAGGAAACTGGACTGGAAAACCTCTTAAATGCATCTCAACTTCATGATTTCAGAATTTATTGTACTTTGTCTACATAGTATAACTTCTAAAATAGGTACTTCTATTTCCCCAAATGAACCAGATCCTCTCAGTGATTTATGGGATTAAATTATGGAGTCTGGGAGAAGCTCTAAATATGTGAGGGTTTGTGTATATACTTGTTTATTCTTTAACTATAGAAAACTATTCTTTATGCCTAGTCAGCTGAGCCATGCTAAAGTTATTTTCCTTAAAATGCACATATTAAGACCAAGTATTATAACATTGTTGTTTTTAAAATTGTTATATATTAGAAAAGTCCCCAATTTAACCATACTATTATATAATTACTTTTTACAGGACACTATGATAAAAAATCGTACCAATTGCCCGAATAATGAACCTCAAGTTTTAAAAAAACATGCATGTGATGATAATAAGGTAATAATTATTTGGAATTTATATGTCATTTAAGCTTGATTTTATAGAAGCTTATATTATTTGTATGTGTTAGATAATTATATTCATTATATTAATAACATATTCTTTTCGTTCTAACCAGACAATTCCCACTGACCTATTAAATTATACTATTGTCTTCTTTTATACTTTTATTTTACAAAAAGCCCTATGCTTATTTTGTAAATATTTTTTTCTATTTTAGCATTTCAGTTTTCACTTTGAAAATACTAAAACTGCTGAATTCAAAGACACACATATCCCTTATTTGTGACATTCTTATGCAGGAAAATGCTTGTTAGAGTGATTGCTTGCACACACACACACAAACATCAGTCATCAGCATAATTTACTTCTAGGACTTTGAAATTTTTTCTTTCAATATTTGCTTATTTTCAAACAACTACTACCTCTGGTCAGTGGAATATTAAAATTTACCAACCTTACAACAAAAGTTTGTGTCATTTCCTTCTAGAGAAACTAGTATGATATTCAGTAGTCTTTTTAAAACTCATAGTAGCTGAGTTAACCTCATAGTATCACATTGTATATTCATAAATTCTTTTTATTTTAATTTCTTACTTTAAATATTTGAAAGACTTGTTTGAGGTGAATATGGACCCTTTTTTATCATTGTCAGCTATTCATCCATAGCTCAAAAGGTACAAAAATAAGAAGAGAAATTACATACCTTTCATTATTGTTGCCTCCAGAAGCCCTCTCCTTTGGTTGTCTCATTTAAAATGGAATAATCTTGTTAAATGTTCATCCATAAGTGATAAGATCATAAATTTATATTATAAAGAAAAGAGACTTCAAAAAGTCAAATAACCATTAAGCCAAATTCTAGGCCCTTCAGACTGTCACTCAGGAGCTAAACAGTTTTAGTCTAGTTACTTGTCAGTCATGTGATTAACTGGAATGGAAATCTGGGGTGGAGGTGGGGCATTATTTGGCAATACAGCTCTGGCTTTTGGCTCTTTAGGAAAGCTTGTCATTTTTTAATATTTTATTTGAACCACAACGCTTCTGATTTTTTTTTTCCTGTAATAGGAAGGTATGTTTTTATATCGTGCTGCTCGCAAGTTGAAGCAGTTTGTTAAAATGAATAACAGTGAGGATTTTAATCTCCACTTATCAAGAGTTTCACAGGGCACATTACAATTGTTGAACTGTACCCCCAAGGTAAGTTGTTTACTTTGAACAAAAATATCAACTAGTCCTGTGATAGGATACTATAATTCTCTAATGATCATTATCTATTATCATAGAATTCTAACTGCTTATTATTACCTAAAGTTGAAATAGATTATGGAAGCAGAATAAAAATAAGTGAGTGCATACCTCATTGCTATGATAACTTTGAAGGAGCTTAATGTGATAACTTGGGTGGGAATGGTAAATTTTTACCTCTAAATCTCATTAATAATTTTAACCCATATGTACACATTTATAAGAACTCATAGACAATAAGACAGATAATCAAATGTATTTAACAGATATCTTTACATGTTAAAACTTTACATGTTAAAACATATATATATCTCCAATTATTTTTTTTGCTTCAATAATTTTGTTAAGTATAGGGCTAATTTTTCCTACTTGTCTGCTAGTGGTTATGAAATATAACAAAACAAAATTTGGAAGACACAATCTTGATACTAAGCCACAGTATGGAGAAAAATATAGTATCTACTTTATAGGATGGTGACAGGGTTAATTAAATAGCATAATTCATGTAAAGTGCTTAGTACTAGAAAGGTTTCAATAAGTGATATATTATTATTACCACAACCCCCACTTCAGAAATTTTACCAGCTGCCTCACAAAGCCAAAAGGTTTCTTATGATTTTTTAAAAAGAAATTTTTAACATTTTCATGACAGAAAAAGGGTCTTGTGTGTTTTTATTTTTTTTAATACCAGTAGTTGCCCACAGGAGGTAAGATTTAAGATTATCCTTGAGTCCTGTTGACAATGATGAAGATGATAGAATGTGAACCACTTCATTTATCATCACATTATCTATTTGATGCAAGCCAGTCTCCTCTTGGTGTCCTGGATTTGCCAAGTTTATTTCCAGTTTTGCCCCCTTACTTATGTCAGTCCTCTATATGAAATTTCTACTGTTCTCTTTTCTATAAATCTGTAAGGGAAGAATCACTAAATTCTACACCTGAAACCAATTTTACCATATATGTTAACTAACTTGAATTTAAATAAAAACTTTGAAATAAAAAATTTAAAAATAAACATCCTAAATTGTTAAAAAGAAAAAGGAAAAGAAAACTAACCTGTCTTGCTTTTTCCTTTTCCCTGATACTCTATTTCTAAATGAAATTATTCTTTTTTCATACTATCAAAAAATAAAGTAGATTCTCAAAGAGATTAGATGAATTTGACAGCAATATAAAATTTAGCAATGCCATTAATGAAAGGAGCAATAAAGGAGCAATGCCATTAACGAAAGGAGCAATCTAATAAAGATTAGATGAATTTGACAGCAATATAAAATTTAGCAATGCCATTAATGAAAGGAGCAATAAAGGAGCCATTAATGAAAGGAGCAATAATATTCAATATTATAAATGTGACTTTGTTTTTAAGGAAGGGATAAAACTACCTTCCCTGGGTGAAGTCCAACCCACTAAAAACTTGGTGAGAGTGATTGTATAATTTTCTTTCTTCATCAGCTTTTTATTCAACTTAATTCCTTTATGTTTCCCTTTGAATTTTTTCCTTTTCTACGTTTCCCTTTTCCTTTTTAATGGTTCGGTTTGAAAATATTCATTATAATGTTAATAAAAGGAGACGAGAGGTACCCCTTAGAAATTGGATCCCTTTAAGCTACATTTTTTAAAGCCACTCCTTTATTTTTTATTTTTTTGGAGTTTTATTGATTTATTTATTTGAGAGAGAAAGCATGCAGGGGCGAGAGGTGGGGGAGAGAATCTTAAGCAGGATCCACATCCAGTGCCTGAGCCCCATGTGGGTCTGCATCCCACGTCCCTGAGATCATGACCTGAGCCAAAATGGAGAGTCAGACACTTAACCGACTGAGCCCCCCAGGTGCCCCTTAAAGCCATTACTTTAAAATAAAAGAAGCTAGGGAAAATATCAGAGCACCAATTTTTTTATAAAGCAACAAAGTTAGAACATCAATAGGTAATAAGCAAAAGACATGAGTGAACTACTTTTATAGAACATAAACTAGAAAACAAGTATATGAAGAAAATAGCCATCCTGGTCAGTTAGTAAACCTTCAGCATAACCTAACATGATGGAAATTAAAGATTGAACATTTTAAAATGTGTATTTTTTAAATAGAAATTTAAAACTTTTTTTTATATATTTTTCTAGGAAGACAATAAATCTGTAAAGGAACAGAGAAAACAAAAGAGCTTGTGTTCCCTAGGGATACTACTACAAAAGATAAAAACTTGTTGGAATAAAATTTTGAGGGGCTCCAAAGAACATTGAAAAATATGGAGTGGCAATATAAAGACATATGAACTTCAGTTGTATCCTTCAAGAATCTATCTTCTCGTACAATTCTTGGGGCGGGGGGTAGAATACCCTAGAAGTTATAGAATGCATCCTGGTAAAAGCGGATTAGAGCAATTTCTCAATTGCTACTAGAAGATGGATATAAACAGTGGAAACCAAAGGCTGCAATCGACAAACCTTCGTATGTTTTTGGACCTATATCAATCAGTATTAATTCTGTGATTTTTGTAAGACAATCCAAGTAAGGTATTAGTTGCAATAATACTTTTTAAACCTGTTTTAAAATTTCAGAAGACATATAAAATCTGTGAAGTATATAAGCAGGAATTAAAAATTAACATTGCTTTATTATCAAAATAATTGTATGCACCAGCATACTACGATGAGAGTGGAAATTGTCTTCTGTGCTGGAAATGTTTCAGAGTTAACAGATGTGGATAATGCCAATGAGAGTAAGAGTTAGATACCTTAAAGAAACAGTGGTATGAAGGAGTCCAAGATCCTTAAGAGAGATTAAGACACGTAGTTAAACTTGAATGCATAAGACAGTGCCTTCATTAATGGTATAGCAAATGTTTTAAGATGACCATAAAGAATGATTTCACAAAATAGCAAGTCACCTGTTCTAAGGATGCTAAACCATAATACTGAGTTACTTTTGTCATTTATGTGTAATAAAATTTGTCGAAATGAGTTTGCAATTTGGGAAGTATATTTTTAACAGAATAATATATGTTGTCCTTTTAATTAATGGAATGTGTATTTAATTTTGACACTGTATCTGTATTATATAAAAATATTTTCATACCGTATTACAAACAAATTGCTGACTTTGGATAACATTTCTCTTTTGATAATAAATGACCTATGTAGTAACACTGTCAGATTCACTTCATGAATTTTTAAGAATTTTTAAGACAAGATTTTTAATACTGCACTACTATTTGATCTCTCACTGTCATCGAATATGTGACTTTTAAAACCTTATTAATACTCAGAATGTAAATGAGACCAAAACTATATAAGAACAGGAACATTACTTTCTATGTTAAATTTTAACCTTTTAAAAGAGACTTTTGTATATACCAGATCCAGTTTAGAAAGGTCTGTCAACAGTCTTCACTTACTTACAAAGGGAAATGAAAACCCTAGTCGAGAGTCAGAGTCCTCCCGCAGTCATTCAACTCACATCCTTCCTGCTCTTGTACACCTTCATCAGCACCTGACCGGCTTGATTTGAGCTTCGGGTGATGCACTGTGTGGTGGGGAAGACCTTCCTCTCAGTCCATGTTTATGTCTCACTCTCCCTAACCCTTATGCCCTTCACCCTCACTAGTGCAGATTCCTGTGTAGAACTATACAGAAAGTTGTACAGAGTTCACGGATTGCTCCACTCACAGGGCTTTGAATCAAGTATGTTTTCTGTTTGGTTTTCATTATTGACTCCAGAAAAGGGAGCTGACGAATACTTTTAGGAGCAAACGATTCTTCACCACGCTCTTTCTTTAGAGGGACTTTTCCAAGTAAGCTGTGCTTCCTTCTACCATAAAACATGGTCAGCTGTGTGATACACCTCCACCCTGATGAACTGGCACTGTTGGTAAACCATTAGCTATAGAAATGAGGGAACTTTACGTTTCTAAAGGTAAACTCTTAAAACTGTCCTTGAAAGTGTTTCCATAAAGGCTGTCTAAAACATCCCTAACAAGTGTTGAAATAATTCTGAGATTGTGGTAAAATAAGGAACAATATCTTTAAATGCTTGCTAAAAGTTATTAAAATTTTCTTCCTTGATTTTCATTTGTTTATGGTACATCTGAATTTCAGAGAAAATTCACACTCAAAACAGTATTCAGCATACACTGTTGTCAAATGCTTGGGAAAAAAAATAGCCACACATTTATGGTTATATTTGCCTTCTTTGTTTCCTACCCACTAGCCAGGTAAGTAGAGACAGGCAGGCTAATTAATAATGAACTTGGACATTATACTTTTATTATTTATACTCCCCAATTAAAGACTTGGTTTTTTTTTTAAGATTTTTTATTTATTTATTTGACAGAGAGAGACATAGCGAGAGAGGGAACACAAGCAGGGGGAGTGGGAGAGGGAGAAGCAGGCTTCCTGCGGAGCAGGGAGCCCAATGCGGGGCTCGATCCCAGGACCCTGGGACCATGACCTGAGCCGAAGGCAGACGTTTAACGACTGAGCCACCAAGGCACCCCAAAGGCTTGTTTTATTTCAACGAATGTTTTCTTTCAAATATGTATGTGGATGCTTTAAATCAGCATTTTCTAAAGTTTGTCCCAAGAAACCCTAATCCTCATCAATGCTACAAAAAAAGAAGACAATGACAACAAAGAAGATGAAGAAGAAAGAGGAGGAGGAAGAAATGAAAAAAGGACAAAGAAAAAGAGGGAGGATTCTGTATTCTGGGGTCAGATAAATTTTCTCTTGGAGAGTCACAATTTATATAAGCATATTATTAAAGGCTGTGTAAACTCAATACCGCTTAAAAAAAAAAAGTTTAACACTAACATAACATTTCCAAAACTTGACTAGAGAATGCTAGTTTTATGTAAAAACCATTACCTAAATGTACTTCGGGGAATATTGCATTATACAAAGGGACTCAGTTAAAAGTCTTTTAAAATAGGCTTTCAAGGAATCTCTTGAAGGAAATAACTCCTTTCAGGATTAAGATAGTTCTATTAAAACTAGAAAAGTTTCTTTGCCTTAGGCCATATTTTCATTGACAGCTTACAAAGGACATTTCATCAAATCTACTGTAAATATTTCTCTAGAAACATACATCCTCTACTCTAAGTCAGATAGTCTTTATGGTACTCTGTCCATGCAGTCTTCATGTCTTTAGTTATTATGCTTATTGCTTAGAAAGTTCTTCCAAATTCTTTCCAGATCCTGCTCAAACTTCAAGGGGCATCTCAATTCCTTTCTCCTCAATTGCTATGGCTTCCATGATAATTCTAGATAATGTTAATATTTCTTCCTTTAGTTGCCTAGCACTTACTTGTATGTATCATGCATTATTATCAGATTCATCTTAATATTTTATCTTAAATACAACTATTATTTACATTATTCTATTTATGTTTTCTCCTGAAAGAGTGTATGATCTTTTATGTTCCCTTCAGCTCCTAACGGGAAAAGCCAGGCATATTATGGTTAATAAGTAAAGACAAATTGCGTTAAACCAGTGTATTAATAAAATGTATTTAATTATCAAAACTTACATTAGAATAATAATAGAAAAATAAAATCTGTGGAAATATAATAGGACAAGAGAAATAAAATAGGTAGGTACATTGATAATCACCAATTCCAACAGTTTTTAACATCTCAATATCAAAATATATGTATGCACCTAGATTCATGAGTTATTTAGTATTTAAGAAAGATGCAAAATAGTTACTTTTGTTTGGGAATAACTTGGGATTTATTTTCACTTGTTTGTTTTACATCTTCTCCATACAAAATGCTAAGAAAGAAGTGCGTTTTTTCTGTATATAAGTGGGGGAGAGGTTAGATACACTTTAGGATCTTATTCTCAAAGTGAATCCATTTTTTTAAGTGGGGCTTGAACTCACAATCCTGAGCTCAAGACCTGAGCTGAGATCAAGAGTTGGACACCCAACCAACTGAGCCACCCAGGTGCCCCATCAAAGTGAATCAATTTTCTATCTATATTTTACATGAATAAAATTAAGACATGGCAACATTTACAATTTAGGATTTACTGCTCTTGCTTGCTGATTTTTTCCTTAAGACCTAGTCTACGGATTCCTCCTTTTTGATGCCTTCCCACACTTCCCAGGTGGGGTTAAGGATTCCTTCATTTGTGCCTCCATTGCTAAGCTCAACAAATAGCTCAATAACGTACCAGGTACGACCATGTGAGAGACGGAAATGTGTTTGTTAATTTCTACCTCTGATGTTTATCACAATTTTTTTTAAAGATTTGTTTATTTGAGAGAGAGAGAGAAAGCAGTGGGGAGGGACAGAGGGACAGGGAGAGAGAAACCCTAAACAGACACCATGCTGAGCACAGAGCCCATCATGAGGCTTGATCCCATAATCCCATGACCCTGAGATCATGACCTGAGCCAAAATGGAGAGCCTGATGCTCAACAGACCACACCACTCGGGCACCCCTGATGCTTATCACAAACTTTATGTTTGAAATAATCTGATTGAAATGGGAACATTTTACTTAAAAAATTAATTGGGTAGGAACTCTTACAAATTGTTCTGGAAACGGTTCAAATACTATCACAAATAAAAGGACCTTGGTTTGCAGAACATCTAATCAGGTAAAGTAAAGCTTCCTAGGAGAATCAGAAAGATCTGCCAGAAAAGTACAGAATGACCGTTATCTACCCTATCATCTCCTTGCCTAGCATTCCCAGCAGAAAGGAAATCTTTAGCTGTGAAAAATCTTAAATGTGTAGACAAATACATCTTCCTACTTAAAAAAGAGGTATTACTTTCACTAAGGGTAAGTCAGATACCAGGGTTGGGACTTATATCTTCACAGCCAGTGGGTTTAAAGAAGTTCCAGCTTTTGAATACAGACCACTTAATGGGAAGATGCAACACAGATACAGATAATTAAATCATTCAACAAATATTTATTAAGTATCCATCTCCAATGTGCCAGTTCTGGTCCTAGGGGTACAACAGAGTCCCTGCCTTCAGGGAACATATATTCCAAAAGAGGAGACAGTCCACGAGTGAACAAAATTATTACAGAAAAGAAGTTCTATGGAAAAAAAAAAACAACAAAAAAACAACCCGAGATAGACTGACTGATGGAGACAAGGGGTATTTTAGGTTAGATGATCAAAGAAGACCCCTTTAAAGACATTTGAAAATATTTTATTGGTCTCAAAAATCTCAACATATATCACTGGCAATAAAAGTTTCATTGAAGGATTCAAGTGTTTTGCAAAAGATCAAAACAATACTTCAGCTATAAGACATAGTACACTGTCATAGAAATAAATTACGAAAACATCAAATGTTTGAAGTAGTATGTTGGCCTTAAGTAGTAGTAATGTACAAGCTTTACTTACATATTTTGAAATAATTTCAGATATATGGAAGACTTGCAAAGATAGTACAGAGTGTTCCTGTATGCCCTTTACCAAATTTCCTCTAAGGCTAACATCTTACGTAACCATGCCTACTAGATGCCAGTACCATCCTCCCCCAGGTATGTCTGCAGACATTGCCAAAATGTCTCAGGGAAAAAGTTGAAACCAATGTTCTAGAAGTTTTTGGTTTTACATTTTACAGTTTAGGTCCATGACTCGTTTTGGGTTATTTTTGAATATAAGGTATCATAGGGGGGTTTTGTTTTTTTATTTTGCTTTTCTGCATAGGGACATCCAGTTGTTCCAGTACCGTTTGTTGAAAAGACTACATGCAGTTGGCCTTTGAACAACATGGCCTACCGTCGACCGAAAGCCTTACCAACAACAGTCGATTAACACATATTTTGTATGTTATATGTGTTATATCCTGTAATCTTCTAATAAAGCTAGAGAAAAAGAAAATGTTAAGAAAATCATAAAGAAAATACATTTACAGTATTTGTAAAAAAATAATCCATGTATAAGTGGACACATGCAATTCAAACCTGTGGTGTTCAAGGGTCAACTGCACTTTGTCAACTGAATTGTCTTTGCCCTTTTGTAAAATTCAGTTTATTGTATTTTTCTGAACCTATGGATGCTCTATTCTTTTCCAATGATGTGTCTATCTCCAAATACCACACTGACTTGATTACTATAGCTTTATAATATCTAGAAATTGGGTAGAATAAATCTTCAGAATTTTTTCCAGAATTGTTTTGGCTATTGTAATTCTTTTGCCTTTCCATATACATTTTAGAATCAGCCTATCATACCACAAAAATCTTGCTGAAATTTTGATTCAGAGTGCCCTGAATCTATAGATTAAATTGGGGAGAACTGACGTCTTCACTACGTTTATTCTTTGAATTAATAAACACGGTATTTCTCTAGATCTTTTGAGTTCTTTCATCAGTGTTTGAGTTTTCGGCATATGTATATTTTGTTAGATTTATGTATAACTATTTACTTGTGTGTGTGTGTGCATGCCCACAGGCTACTGTCAATGGTATTTAAAGTTCAAATTCTACTGTTCATCACTGGTATATAGGAAAGACTTATTTTTTTATATTTTCCTTGTATCCTATAATCTTCCTAAAACTAAACTTATCAGTTCTAGTTTTAGATAGATAGAGTCCTTGAGATTTTCTACATAGACAGTCATGTCATCTGCAAATAGACATCGTGTCTTCCATGAACATAGAACTTAAAATCTCATTTTTTAAATTCTTAATTTACTTTTAGCATAGCCCCACCAGCAGAGATTTTGTCAAGCATTACTTTCTGATGTCTGTATTATGAAAATAATAGGCATAATGAATTAGCCTTTTAAAACTATCCAATGCTCCATCTTCACAAATTTTTGGCTATATATTTCCCAGGGCTTTATCTCTCCCCTGCCATTGAGAATCACTGCTCTAAATTAATACTAATAGTTACTGATACATTTCTGCATAAAACACTTTCACTTCAATTTTCAGATTTGCTAGTTTGAAACTATTACAAATATAAACAAATCCTTGTTTTCTAAATATGTCAGTCATTCCCTGCAATGTCCATACCTCATGTAAGGAGTTCTCCAACACCTACGATTTCTTCTAAGGGGCTATGTTCTTTGCCATGTGAACTCATGCCTCTATCCCAACTAATGAGAAGGGAGTAAAAGGGAATCTGCCCTAAGTACAACAAATTGATAGACTGACTAATGATCTGTGATGTAGGTCATAGAGCTTGAAAAGATGGAGTAATTCGGGTGCTCTGTGTCAGAAATTTGAATCACAGTCCTAAGTGAATTTGCCCAAAATGAGTCTGAAAAAGAAAGTTGTGAGGTTTAATTAAGCTGGATACTGACAAGGTGAATGAATGGGAGACCCAAAAAGATACATAGCAGTGAGTGAGGAAGATAGACAATAGATAATGGACAAATGAGCTCTGAGAAGAATAGAGGTTGGCAGTTAGACCAATTAATTCTTGGAGCTGCCTCAGCACCTAATGACCTTCCATTTTTAATTCACATGCATCTTATATTAAACCCCCTTTCTCAGGGTAACTTAGAAGGATATCTGTCCCTTACATTTGAAGGTTCTATTCAGATCATTTGACATTGATGAATAAGGAAATAAGAATGAAAGCCAAGTTTATGAATATTAGGGACTAAATTCAGAAAGTAGAATTAATTGCTAACTTCTGCCTCCTTAAATGAGACAAAGGAATTGTCAATAAAAAAAAAATAGAGTTTTACTTCTAATGAGTGGGACATTAGGGAACTGGATGGTCATCTTGAGAAATGAGGATACTTCTCCTTTTGTTACACTCAGGTGGGGTTGAAAAGTCTGTTTGTTTCAATCTAAATTGTACATAATCAAATACCAATCTACGCTGTAGAGTGTGACACTTTTCTGAGAGCTGAGTGTTAAGACTACTTAATTTGATCAATACACAGACACTTTAGGGTGAAACAGGCAACAGCTATTTCCTCTTGCCTTTTATTTTGCACTAATTTAGGGGTCAAAGAACATATACAGAGATTATATGTCTAAGCCAGATCATGTCATTCCCTGATTCCTATCTTACTGAGTAAGCCAAAATCATTTCAGTGGCCTCTAAAGCATACACAATCTGGCTGCTGCATTACTGGACTTAATTTTCTAATCTCTTCCTTCCTCAAACCATTTTAGAGGTACTGGGCTCCCACCTCAGAGCCTTTGCACTTTTTACCCTCTGCAAAAAATACTCTTTCCTCTCTTTCCCACTTGCATGCTTCAACCATATTGAATATTATTTTTAGCAGAAAACACTGAACATTAGGGTGAACAGTTCAATAAACTATGCAATACACGAAAGAGATGAACAATAATGCCTCACTCCTCTTTCAGGTCTGTGCTCAAATACCACTCTCTTGATGAAATCATCCCTGAACTACCCTATTTAAAATTGCAACCCACTTCCACTCTCCCTCGTCTCTCTCTAACCACCTCTTCCCCATTTATTTTACTCCATAGCACTTGTCACATTCTAATAGTAAATATGTTTACTAATTTATCTACTATATTTTCATATTCCTCCACTAGAATGTGAACTTCAAAGGGACAGGGATTTTCAACTGCTCCATTCACTGCATGTAGAACAGTGCCTGGCACATCACAGGAATTAAAATATTTGATGAACATGTAACATACATATATATCCAAAATTATTACTACTACTAAATAATTGATGCCATTTACTGATAGCCTGTTAAGTGTCAAACATTGCACAGAGATTTTAGACACATTTCTGATAATCCTCAAATTAGCCCTGCCCAATAGGTATAATTATGCTTACAGCATATTTCTTAAAATTCATTTTCTGCCATGAGAAACTCTTGACTCCAAGAAACAAACTCAGGGTTGTGGGAAGGGAGGTGGGTGGGGGGATGGGGTAACCGGGTGATGGGTATTAAGGACGGCACGTGATGTGATGAGCACTGTTACATGCAACTGATGAATCGTTGACTACTACATCAAAAACTAATGATGTACTATATATGTATATATGTTGGCTAACTGAATTTATTTTTTTTTAACATATACTGTATTATTTGTTTCAAAGGTACAGGTCTGTGATTCAACAGTCTTACACAATTCACAGCGCTCACCATAGCACATACCCTCCCCAATGTCTATCACCCAGCCACCCCATCCCTCCCACCTCCCACCACTCCAGCAACCCTCAGTTCCTTTCCTGAGATTAAGATTTCCTCGTATCAGTGAGGTCATATGATACATGTCTTATACAATGGAATATTATACAGCCATCAAAAGGAATGAAATCTTGCCATTTGCAATGACGTGGATGGAACTGGAGGGCATTATGCTGAGCAAAATAAGTCAATCAGAGAATTTAAATAAAAAATAAAAATAAATTAAAAGGTTTCTATCTTCATGAAAAAAAAATTCAGTTTGTGATTATTTATCACCATAATTGGGATAAGGTTGCTCTTGGGACCATAATTGGGAATCAGCTGCTCTTAATTCAATATGTTGAAGATTCCCTCCTGTAGAATATGATTGTAAGCACTTTTCCCATTGCCATGGCCATTATAAAAGGGAAGCATGAGGTCAGGTCAAATTTTATCACTGAAGAGTTTTAAGTACAAATAAGAAATCTCAGTCCAGTTAGCTTAAGCAAAAAGGTATCTATTAAAAGCTGTTGGGTAATTCACAGAATCTCTAGGAGAGCCAGATAATCAAGACTGGTGGCTCCATAGCCAGAAACAAGGCCCAACTTAGACTGCTAGACTACTCCAGAGTAGGAAACTCAGCTCAAGTGCTACCACAGGGCATAAGTCACATCTTGACTCTGCCACTGCTACCCTGGAAGCTCGCTGCCTCTCCAGCAGACTTCACCATCCCCACTGGAAAAGAGATATTGCCGCTTCTGTGGCCGCTTCTTCACGTTGCTTGTTTCAGAATCCAAGTCTGTTCAGTTGTCAGATGATATGACCACTCCCTAGCTGCGAGAAAGGATGGAAAACTAAACTCTGGCTATGATCTTCTTGAGGCAGTGGGATTCAAAACAAAAAACTTAACCACACACGGAGGAGAATTTCCAAAAGATGCTAGCCACAAATGTAAACAATGCCTATTACAGACAGTAACAAAATTTAGATTGAAAATAGGTCAAAATCTCTCACTACTGGGTATGACTTGGACAGTTTTTAATTTCTAGTATTGTTCAATGTTTTCTACTTAAACTATAGTTAAGTATTTAAGGCAATGAATAACTGCCCCTCGTCTTCATACAAGTTTTCTGGTAATGGCATCAGTGAGATACACTGATACAAGAGGGAGAACTATACCAGCGCTGACCGAGGGAAGGCCATGGGGACACAGTGCCTCACCGGGGATAGACAGCTGCTCTAGCATACATGCTGCTCATTCAAAAGGAGTTTTGATTTTATCTGTAGTGAGACATATTAAAAAACAAACCTATTGTTCTAAATTTTCAAATTAATTGTTAATTGAACAGTATGTTTCCAAAGAGAATCACCCTTGAGGAATTAGGGTTTAAAATAAAAAATTCCAAATGTTTCTTGTGGGGTTCATATGAGTTTTCCCCAGGAGTATAAGTTTGGCAATATTAGCAAAAATTTTTTAAACTTACTGATTCTAAAATTATTGTTCTTGACTAAAATAACTACAAGAAAATAAGAAGATAACATTAAATACATTTTAAAGTTTAAAAGATAAGCCTATAGGTAAATATGTGAAAATGGATGTACTTCAGATATATACATATATATCCCCCTCCAGCTCAACAATAAAATGGTCTTAAATATTTAGACCAGTTTAGTTTTTATGTTCTGCGAAGTAAAAATTCACTTGCATACCATGGACTCTTCAAATCATATGGGTAATAATTAGAAAGGAGGAAGGGACTATGTTAGAATGTTGTTTGGGGCGCCTGGGTGGCTCAGTTGTTAAGCGCCTGCCTTCAGCTCAGGTCATGATCCTAGGGTCCTGGGATCGAGCCCCGCATCGGGCTCCCTGCTCAGCGGGAAGCCTGCTTCTCCCTTTCCACTCCCCCAGCTTGTGTTCCCTCTCTGTCTCTATCTGTCAAATAAATAAATAAAATCTTAAAAAAAAAATGTCCTTTGCGTGAAATACAGGAAAAATAATCTCATGAAAATTATACCTGCAGTTAACAGATACTTTCAGCAACCAAGGTATTATAAAAACAAACTAGCTTAACTTGATCACAAGGGTTACCATCTGTATTTTGTGAATGCTATAACATAACTGAAGATGAGGTCGTGACTTTAAACAAACTACTACTATCACATGCAAGTGATTTTGAAAACATAACCCTATTTTTAAAAGATTATTATATTAACAGTATAAAAAACATAAAGAAAATATAAAAACATCGAAAAACCTTCCAGTAGAAATAAGTACAATATACTGAGGAATGTATTTCAAGCCTTCATCTGTGCAGTTCTTTACATATGCACTCTTTTAGACTGTTTGTCTTAGTGGTAAAACATAACCTTGTTATACCATTAAAAATTATTTGAAAGTGCTTTAATTATTAACTTACTAAATGACTGAATTTTTGTGGTTTCAATTGGCCTTTTATTTTTTTATTTTTTATTTAAGTATGGTTGACACACAATATTACATTAGTTTTAGGTGTACAACATAGTGACTCAACTTCTCTGTCCATTATGCCACGTTCACCGCAAGTGTAGCTACCGTCTGTCACCGTGCAACACATCGTCACTGACTATATTCCATATGCTGTCCCTTTTATTCCTGTGACTTATTCATTCCGTAACTGGAGGCCTAGATCTCCCACCCCCCTTTACCCATTTTGCCCATCTCCCCACTCCCCTCCCCACTGGCAACTATCAGTGTGTTCTCTGTGTTTATAGGTCGGCTAAATGGTTTAATTTTTGTCACAACAAATAATAGTACTATTAAACACAGTCTGCCTAAGTATTTTTCTGTACTTCAGATTACTTCCTCAAGAATCAGTGTCTTGGAAACAAAATTACTAGGTTATGAGGCATGACTATTTTAAAGGCTTTTAAAAAAGATAAAATTAGTCAACTTTTCAAAAAGTATTATCAATTTTTATTTCCACCATTAGTGGATAAGGGCATTCATCCTGGTGCACCATGAAGTTTTCGGTTTTATTATAATTTAAGATTGTTGATTTGATGAATGAAAATCAGCATTTCATTGTTAAGCATACTCACCACTACTCAGAACTATCGGCAATCTCCAACCTTATCAGTGCAATTCAAAACAGGCATAGAAACAAGTATTGGGGCAGAGAAAAAAGGACAATGAAAGTGGAGAGTTACGTGAGGTGAGATGAACAGTTGGGATTAGTAATTTTTACTCAGCATCATTTTTCCTCAGTCTTCAGGACAGTCCCGAGTAGTTCACACTTTACATTCCAACAGACCCCACTGCACACACATCCTATCCACTGCCATTGCCTTTTCCCCAGCAAAGGTGGGGAAGTGCAGCTCTTGGTCCCATTCTACCAGTCCTCCTCTTAAGCACTGGGATAGGGAGGAAAAGAAAAAAAGCAAGAAATGGTCAGCTGTATAACTTGTGGTGATGAGAAGCTCTATCTTCAACATTTCTGCAGTATTTTGTTGGTACTTTATAATAAAATTTCATGAAAATGAATCCTCCTGTTTGTCCTGAGTTGTAATTGTATGTATATCGGCTTCTCCAAATAAGTTACATCAACTTTATAGCATAAGGACTTAATCACATCTTACTTATTGCTCTCAATCCCTAGTATATCAGAGAATGAAGAACATGTAAAGTTTTTTTTAATATTTGTAAGTACAAAGTTTTAGTTTAAAGTATAAAGTAAGTATAAGTTAAAGTTTTAGTTTTGTGCATCTCATATTAGTTGGTCTAACAACTTACTTAGCTCTTACTTTAAATAGATGAAATATTAAAGTAATAGTACAAAGAGTATCTGGTAATATTTGAGTAATATGTTTGAGATGCACAAATTTGCTAACAAAATATTGTGAAGAGTAAATATTAAACATTTCTATTAATTACTACCACCCTGGTACCCAAAACAAGCTAGACTAAAGTTCTTAAAAATCAACATATGAGGGGCGCCTGGGTGGCTCAGTCGTTAAGCGTCTGCCTTCGGCTCAGGTCATGATCCCAGAGTCCTGGAATCGAGCCCCGCATCAGGCTCTCTGCTCAGCGGGAAGCCTGTTTCTCTCTCTCCCACTCCCCCTGCTTGTGTTCCCTCTCTTGCTGTGTCTCTGTCAAATAAATAAATAAAATCTTAAAAAAAAAAATCAACATATGTATTGTTAAAATCACAACAAAATAAAAACAATCTTTTATAAATTTCTGTAAGGCCATGATATATATATATATATATATCTATAGCTCATACTTCTACTGCTGAGAGGGCTTTAAAATAAGAATTGAAAGCTGGCAATATTAAATTATCTAAAAGCACCCTCTAGTGGCAAAAAAGCAGTTCACCTGTAAGACAGACAAAATTATCTATGAGTATCCTGACTGTAATAACCTGAAAAATTTCTAAATGAAAATAATGGCTATCATTAACTTGGTTTTAACAATTTTTCCACTGCTCTATTCAATATAGTCAGTTAGAAAAGTTAACCTATCTTAGTACTAAAAATGTATCCACCATATAAAATACATATACCTGCAATGCAAATAAAGACACAGTTCTGCTGACTCTTTGTAGTTATGTACCTCTTCTATTATTTTTCATTCTCTGAGCTTCTATTCATGGTAAAAGTATTTGTCTCTAGAACAGGGAAGATTGAGTACAAACCAAACATGTCTAATTTGATTGTATTTTTACTAGAGACAGCTACTGTTTAAAATTTTAAATATCGGGGCGCCTGGGTGGCTCAGTTGGTTAAGCAACTGCCTTCGGCTCAGGTCATGATCCTGGAGTCCCTGGATTGAGTCCTGCATCGGGCTCCCTGCTCGGCAGGGAGTCTGCTTCTCCCTCTGACCCTCCCCACTCTCATGTGCTCTCTCTCATTCTCTCTCTCTCAAATAAATAAATAAAATCTTTAAAAAAAAAAAATAAATAAAATAAAATAAAATTTTAAATATGATAGTCTAAATCACTAAGTATTGATCACAAACCAATACTATTTGCTATTAAACTGTATATTTCCTAACTAGAAATATCCACAATGTTTCCTAACAACCTTGACTTCACTCATGTTTTCAACTGCTATATTTTACTGGACATAAAGAGAATTTTTCTAGGTCTTAGAAATCTTGTAATGAAACATATTTATAATACTTTGATGCCATAAAACGCTTCAATTCAAAAAACAATAGCAATTTCTTTAAAAGCTGATGGCACAAAAAACCTGCCAATGAAAAGCTATTATCTCATTTAAAAAATCTGTATTTTAACTTTGAATATTTTCTTCATATTTCAGTGTGCTCTCATCTTTCTATTACCTATGTCTGGCTAAAAGCTAAGACATCAATAAAGACCAATTGAAAATTTTTTTGCTATATGTCTTTATTGAATTGTTTCAGAAATGAAGACAGTATTTGTAATAAAAAACAGAGTGAACAAGAGACAACAGCAACCATAATAATCTTACTTCTTCAAGCTAATGACTTTCAGAATAATATATAAGCAATTTTTACATTTTTAATTTAAGCTTACAATCATTTTTTTATTCTACCACACTAGCAAATACTTGTGAAAATAAATAAAAATAAAGTAAATGATGCATAGATCTAGGAAAATTTCTTATAAACTGAACTATTGCACAACAAATCAATGTGAAAATAATATATGTAAGTAATACAAAAATGCATTTAAATACATTGTCACAACATGTTTCATAATTCATAAGTATACTTCACCTACTTACTGTTTATAATAATCTCTGGGTTCTAGAATTGGATGATTTTTATACCAACTCATTTTCCATGTAGTACATTACAACATTTACTGGCTACCACAAAATTCTGTGAGGAACAAACATGTGCCACTGTGTTTAAGTTCATTTACCTACCCCTTCCTTGGGCAAAAATTACATGGTCTTAAAAAAAAAAACTTGGAAAAAGAAAAATAATGCTCAGTTCCAGAGAAAACAAAGTTTAAAGTTCTTCATATGATTTATAACGGGACAGAGTAACATGTATTATTGAAATGAAAATCTAATATGTACATTATTCTCCTAAATTAATTACAGCTTATTCTAGCTAATGGATTCCTTTTTTAGACCAATATGACTGAATAAAGACAACCAGATTTTAAAAAGTTAATGAAAAGTCAGGAAAGAAACTATAAGGTAAATAAAACGACAATTCCCATTACCTCAAAGTTTATATCCCCTACCTGAATGAAAAAACAAAACAAAACAAAACCACAAAAAAACTAATGATACAATTATAAAGTATAAGCATAAATAAATTTCAGAGAAAATTAAAAGCCACAAATTTCTACATTAACCCTTACAGTTGATCACAATCATAAACGAGAAGCTAAAAATGGCCTACAAAAGATTTGCTTACACCTTTATAATAAGATCAAAGCTCTTTTCTTTCCATTCAACAGAAATTACTAAGGAGTTACTGAACCTGGCTTGCACAGGCCATCAAAGATTCTACTACTAAATACTGTCACACTGAAAGTGACAATGATTAAAAGCTATATTTTAGCCAAAGTTAAAGTATAACTTTTTGTGAATGTTTAATTACATAAGTCAGCTGTGCATTAAAGCAGTGCATTTTCAGTAGTTTTTTTTTACTGTGATGTGAATGGTGTTTCAGTATTAAACACTAAAAAGAAAATATAAGAGGAAACATTAGATAGTCTCTTAACCAACTCATCACTACATCTAACTATACTTCAAGGGAAATTAAAATTAAAAAATTAAAATACTTTTTACCTGCATTCCCTGCAGTAATGATTAATTATCCAAATTATTTATTAGGGTGAGGTGGTTTATTTTAAAATCCATTAAAATAATTTTTTCTAAATTCAGACACAGAAATAAACATGTAGAATTTTGCAAGGAATTTTGTGCCTCTTCTATTAAATAATTATTTTCAAACTTCGCAAAAATAAGGAAGTAGTAAATTAAAACTCCTCAGACATGAGGGTATGAAAAAGAAAAAAGTGAAATATGGAGACACAATTAGAAATAGAATATACATTCAACTAAACACACAGAGGTAAAAAAAAAAAAAACCTTCAGTTATAACTGGAATAAAATACATTTGTATTTTTCAGTCTTGTGTCTCTGAAAAGGAAATTGCATAATTACATTTTAAGGAATGAATAAAGATCTCTAAATTATATAATTAATGATATACCGAGTAAAGGACATCATAGATCTGTAGGGGTTTAATTCCTTTCTTTTTTTAATATTTATAAAATTAATTGTTAAAGAGCTCTACAGGAAAATGACCTTACATAACTAACTGTAACTGAAAATACTCTCTTCATTTCCAAAATTCCAAGCATCCCATCCTATACTATGTGAAAATAGGCACCGATAATAAAAATGTTTGTTCTGATTTTTTGCTCAAAGTAATGATCATCCTAAAGCTTGAAGGACTGAGCACTAGCATTTGATTTTGTGAAGGTATGCTTAATGTGCAATAACAACAGTAACAGTTAATGATTCCACTTGAAATTATTTTCTGACAGATGAGTATTTCCATAAATGGCACAGTTTGGGGTATCAGGTATTTATTATATACAGTATATGTACACATTTATATATACACACACATTACACAGCCAAAGAATTATGCTCCAAAAATTGCTGAAAAAAGTATTTCGAATAATTTTAGCATAAAATCCCTAAAGGAAATGTCTAGCTGTCCAAGGTGCAACAGTCATAAGATTCTGGACTTAGCTTTTTCTTTTGGGGTCTATTCACAGAACCATTCTTCGAATGCCACATTCACAACAAAACTTTGCCCATTCTACAGGGTATTTAGTCCCACACTCATGGCAGAATTTTGGTAAGTGTCCTGTTGAATTTCCTTCCATGCCTTTAACATTTCCGCCATTAAGTGAAGATATATAGTCTCCATCTGGCCTGAAGGAGTACAGGAAGAAAAGTAGAAACACAAAGTTCTTGTCAGTAGTTTTCATAACCCTTAGAAAACAGTACTTAATACTAAGTATAAGCAAAAGCCTGCTTAACCTCAGTTTTAATATTTTTCTAGTTCAGATTTTAAAAATCCCTTTTAGTTAATAATGAAATTCTAAATATTTTCTTTGGCACTATATTTGTCCCTGTTTATGAGAATTTTTTTACCACCACACTTTCCATTTGTTCAATGTACTAGGCATATACTACAATGGGGATAGAATGGAAATTTATAGTGTCCCTTCTGCAAAACCATCTCTAAAGAGAAAACTAGAACCTCGCCCTGAGGAAAGATGGATGTCTTTCCTCCAAATATATACTGTAATAAATATGTACATATTATTATACATATTATAAAACAACATATACATAACTTCTCCCAATGTGTCATGCTATTTTCAATGTATCCATGGAGTCTTTTCACTCGAATTCTCATCACTATCATCAGGCTAAATCTTGTTAGGTCCTTTGCTCTAATTTAGTTATATACACTCAAATTCTTTCATCCTTCATCCCCTGTACTGTAACCCTCATGGCTCTGGACACTCTCCGTGCCACCCTAAATTGTGTCACCCTTTGCTTTCTTGTTTTCCATCTGACGTGCGGTGTATGTCATTTCTGTTACATCTTGTCTTCTCCATAAGACTGTGAGCTCCCCCAAGTGCACTGATTTTTATCTGTTTTGTTACTGCTCTATGTCTAGGATCAAGAGAAGTACCTGACATAAACTCATCTCTCAGTAAATATTTTTTAATGAGTCAATGAATGAATGAGTAATACATGAAGAAGATAAACAAAGCAAAATATTTAGTCCTTTTAAAATTGATCAACAGATCAACTTTTTAAGATTGATCAACAGAAAAGGAATAAACAATATTCAGAATGAAAGAAGGATATAACTACAGATATAGCAGAGATTTAAAATTATAAGCACAAGGGGCGCCTGGGTGGCTCAGTCGTTAAGTGTCTGCCTTCGGCTCAGGTCATGTTCCCAGGGTCCCGGGATCGAAACCTGCATCAAGCCCCACATCGGGCTCCCTGCTCTGCTGGAAGCCTGCTTCTCCCTCTCCCACTCCCTCTGCTTGTGTTTCCTCTCTCACTGTGTCTCTGTCAAATAAATAAAATTAAAAAAAAAAATTACAAGAACAATTCTATGCTAATAATTTGAAACTTAGATGAAATGAAACATTTCCTAGAAAAATATCTTATGAAAACTGATTTCAAACAAACTGTAACACTAAACAGACATAATCATTAAAGCGATTGAATCAGTAATTAACATACTATCCTTATCACATGGGCACGTGCAGACACACACACACACACTGGACTCATGATAATTTTACATCATAAGTTCTAGGGGTGCCTGAGTGGCTCAGTCGGTTAAGTGTCTGCCTCTGGCTCAGGTCATGATCCCAGGGTCCTGGGATTGAGCCCGGGATCAGGCTCCCTGCTCAGTGGGGAGTCTGCTTGTCCCTCTTCTTCAGCCCCTCACCCTACTTGGGTTTTCTCTCTCTCCATCAAATAAGTAAATAAAATATTTTAAAGAAAAAAACATGGTAAGTTCTACTAAACTTTTCCAGCAGAGGGAGGTGAAAAACAACATTCTGCAATTTCTTTTCAAAGGTCGGTAAAACCTTGATATTCAGACTAATAAGAGAACATAAAATTATAATCAATTTTACCTATTAACTTGGAAATACATATAAATCTCCAAGAATTTTAGCAAACACAATCTACAGACATATGCAATTCAAAACACTTTAGATTTATTCCAGAAAATAAGATTGACTTAACATTAGAAAATCTACTAATATAATTTAAAACACAAATAGATTAAAGGATTTAAAATACTGGTTTTATATATATGATATCCAGTAAGATTCACCACCTATTTTTCATTTAAAAAAAAAACACTTAGAAAATTAGGAATAGAAAGGAATGGCATTGACAAAATGTATTTAACAGAATCCTTTATCAGTCTTCATATATAATGGTGACATTTAAGAAGCATTTTCTTTAAAAGCAGAAATGTCACAAGAATGTCAGCTATAATCATTTCTATTTTAATCTATAATATAACGTAAGGAGAATTCTTTCTCTGTTTCTGTGGACACATCTGACATTGGGATAACTGCCTAGCTTTCTTTAATGAGAACCTTTAAAAAGGTGGAATACCAGCTGTGTTTCCAGGCAGCAGTGCTTGTACGCAATCCACGGGAATTAGACATCCCTCAGGACAACCTGAAAGCTACGTCTACGGGGCTGTTACAAAAGAAACTGGTTCCCTTTGGGGACATAGAATTTCCAATTAAACTATCCTACACCCACCTATTAAGATCTTGTTCTCTGGGGCGCCTGGGTGGCTCAGTCGTTAAGCGTCTGCCTTCGGCTCAGGTCATGATCCCAGGGTCCTGGGATCGAGCCCCGCATTGGGCTCTCTGCTTGGCCGGGAGCCTGCTTCTCCCTTTCCCACTCCCCCTGCTTGTGTTCCCTCTCTAGCTGTCTCTGTCTCTCTCTCTCTGTCAAATAAATAAAATAAAATATTTAAAAATAAATAAATAAAATAAAATAAAATAAAAAGATCTTGTTCTCTCACATCCACGCTGTCACTTGGACGGCCAAAGAAAATCATCTCCAGGACTGGGGCAAGGGCTCCCAGGAAAGAGAAACACCCGACACTGCCTGCTTTCATTCCCTATTTCCTGTAAATAATCCCACTGTCATATTTTAGCATGCGATTACCTCTAGCCGAGCCCAAGACAACCTCTTGATGGACATTTCAAGAGTACTGGCGTAGAGGAAGAGGCATGAGGAGAGGGGAAGGAAAAGTTGAGTTTCTAAAGCTCCACTCTGCCCAAGTCCAAGAAATCACCTCCTCTCTCCCACAATGACATTAAAATCCAAGACTTTAAGTAGGGAAGATCAGTCAAAACCTCAAATGTAAGTTCAGTGTCAGGGTTAATTTACCAATCTGACCCCTCGTTTCCTTTATTTACTTACCTGTGGAAGTTTCTCTAACTTTTCTGAGAGCTAAGCTACACATTCAAAAGGATATCTGTTCCATTTTGTGTAGCATTTTTAGGTGTTCTGGGTTGGAAGGGCCATCCAGAAAATGTAGTCTATCACACTTCCAGAAAAAGAAATCTGTGAGATTTCTTCATCTGTTATGGTTATAATTATTCCATCTGGGTAGGGTAGTAAGTCAAGTGAACAAGGTTTACTATCACCTATCAACCATTTAAAAAGAAAGAAAGAAAAGAAACAAACTAAAAAAGAATTCAAACTCATTTTTAATGTGATTTTTGCCCCTGCACTTCTTTTGTTGTCACTTCTTTGTCTACCTCTTTAGAAAGATAAGATGATCTTTTTATTCAAGCACATGTATTTATTAAGTTTTCCATTTTGTAAGAGAATGTTAATCCTACATTCAGCATGTATCCAAAATACATGGCTCCACACATATACAACATAGTACAGCTAACTTCAGGACTCCAAGAAACATTACTTCTTTAATATTTAAAATGTATCAAAACCTTAGGTGAAACAAACAGTATTCATGAAAGAATCTACCTGCAAAGGTAGCAATTCACCTATTCCTTTATGGTTCTCATCCCTTGTTATGCATAAGCATCACTCTTAAAATTTTAAGAATGCAAACCAAAGAAATCAAAACCTCTCTGGGAGGCACGTGGACATGTTCATTTTTAGAAAGTCCCACAGAAGAAAGAGGAACCCTCTTACACTGTTGGTGGGAATGCAAGTTGGTACAGCCACTTTGGAAAACAGTGTGGAGGTTCCTCAAAAATTTAAAAATAGAGCTACCCTATGACCCAGCAATTGCACTCCTGGGTATTTACCCCAAAGACACAGATGTAGTGAAAAGAAGGGCCATATACACCCCAATGTTCATAGCAGCAATGTCCACAATAGCCAAACTGTGGAAAGAGCCAAGATGCCCTTCAACAGATGAAGGGATAAAGAAGATGTGGTCCATATATACAATGGAATATTACTCGGTCATCAGAAAGGATGAATACCCAACTTTTACATCAACATGGATGGCACTAGAGGAGATCATGCTAAGTGAAATAAGTCAAGCAGAGAAAGTCAATTATCATATGGTTTCGCTTATTTGTGGAACAGAAGGAATAGCATGGAGGACATTAGGAGAAGGAAGGGAAAAATGAAGTGGGGGAATCGGTGACGGAGATGAACCATGAGAGACTATGGACTCCGAGAAACAAACTGAGGGTTTTAGAGGGGAGGGGGGTGGGGGGATGGGTTAGCCCGGTGATGGGTATTAAAGAGGGCACGTATTGCATGGAGCACTGGGTGTTATATGCAAACAATGAATCATGGAACACTACATCAAAAACTAACGATGTACTGTATGTTGACATAACATAATAAAATTAAATTAAATTAAAAAAAAAAAAGAAAAGAAAACCAAAACGGGTGGTATCACAATTCAGGACATCAAGCTATATTACAAAGCTATAATCATCAAGACAGTATGGTACTGGCACAAAAACAGACACATAGGTCAATGGAACAGAATACAGAACCCAGAAATGGACCTTCAACTCTATGGTCAACTAATCTTCAAAAAGCAGGAAAGAATATCCAATTGAACAAAGACAGTCTCTTCAACAAATGGTGCTGGCAAAATTGGATAGCCACATGCAGAAGAATGAATCTGGACCATTTCCTTACACCATACACAAAAGTAGACTTAAAATGGATGAAAGACCAAAATGGATGAAAGACCTAAATGTGAGACAGGAATCCATTAAAATCCTAGAGGACAACACAGGCAGCAACCTCTTCGATCTCAACCATAGCAACTTCTTACTAGACATATCTCCGAAGGCAAGGGAAACAAAGGCAAAAATGAACTATTGGGACTTCATCAAGATAAAAAGATTTTGCACAGCAAAGGAAACAGTCAACAAAACCAAAAGACATCCAAATGACATATCAGATAAAGGGCTAGTATCCAAAATCTATAAAGAACTTACCAAACTCAACACCCAAAGAACAAATAACCCAATCAAGAAATGGGCAGAAGACATGATCAGACATTTTCTCCAAAGAAGACATACAGATGGCTAACAGACACATGAAAAAAGTGCTCCACATCACTCAGCATCAGGGAAATACAAATCAAAACCACAATGATATATTATCTCACACTGGTCAGGATGGCTAAAATTAACAAGTTAGGAAATGACAGATGTTGGAGAGGATGAGGAAAAGGGGAACCCTCTCACACTGTTGGTGGGAATGCAAGCCAGCACAACCATTCTGGAAAACAGTATGGAGGTTCCTCAAAAGCTGAAAATAGAGCTACCCTATGACCCAGCAATTGAATTACTTGGTATTTACCCCAAAGATACAAATGTAGGGATCTGAAGAGGTACATGCACCCCAGTGTTTATAGCAGCAATGTCTACAATAGCCAAACTATGGAAAGAGCCTAGATGTCCATCAACAGGGGAATGGATAAAGAAGATGTGGTGTACACACACACACACATGCACACACACACACAATTGAAATATTACTCAGCCATCAAAAAAATGAAATCTTGCTATTTGCAATGATGTGGATGGAACTAGAGGGTATTATGCTAAGTGAAATAAGTCAGTCAGAGAAAGACAATTACATGATCTCACTCCTATGTGGAATTTAAGAAACAAAACAGAGAATTATAGAAGAAGAGAGGGAAAAATAAAACAAGACGAAATCAGAGAGGGAGACAAACAATAAGAGACTCTTAATCCTAGGAAACAAACTGAGGGTTGCTGGAGGGGAGGTGGGTAGGGGGATGGAGTAACTGGGTGATGGACATTAAGGAGGGCACAGGATGTAATGAGCACTGGGTGTTATATGAGACTGATGAATCACTGAACTCTACCTCTGAAACTAATAATATACTATATGTTAATTAATTGAAAGTAAATAAAATAAAATTTAAAAAATAGTAATAAATTTTCCAGTGTCTCTTTATGAGAATTCATAGGCAGATTTTTGAGGTCTCAGGACTAGGTGTGCTTTCACAGAGAAATGATTTTTTTTTTTTAATACAACACGAATCATGTAACTAACTACTCCTATCTTCCCCTGTACTCTGGCCGCTACAAAATTTGGACCCAATTTATGGCCAAAGGCTAGCCTATATACAGCGTATTATGACACATATTTTGTGGACTACACATATTTTGTGGGCTAAATTCATTCCTTTTTTTCCTTTATCTTTTAATTCTCATTTTTTCTTTTCATATTCTTTCATTTTTATAAAATATCGTATCTCACTGCATGTTGTGAATCTCTGTATATTGCCTTATACTTTCTGGAATAAGGATATATATAATATCTATACTAGAATGATTTGTTTTATGCTTAAAAACAGAGTGAATGTCAAAGTTGCACAAATACTGTGACAGATAAGAAAGGGAAGTACATGGATAATCACAAGCTCAGCAGGGAATTTAAATATATTTAAATGTTGCTGAAAATTACAATACCAGTTTAAAGGGTCTATTACTCAATTTGCAGAGGTAAAAATAATCATGTTGCACTTAAAATTAAGATATAAAACACAAATGAATGCAGTGAAACTGAAAAACTGTCCTCAAGCATTTACAACAATAATAACTACAAGGTCTAGAAAAATATTATTTATGCCCAAACTATTTAGTGTACAGCTTAAAGCCAAAATAAATCATATAGCAAAGGAGAAATCAGATTTTCTATTAATAGCCTGATAAATATTTTTGCATTTGGTCCTTAGAAGACTATATACATTATTTTTATTTTAGTTATTAGAATCTCAGAGCTAAACATACCTGGCTATGTAGCTCTCAGAATATGTTTTTCTTTTGTTTGTAAGAACACCTGAGGAAGGATTTCGTGCCAAACTAGGTGGTGTGGAATTTCGAGGTTTGATGTTAGTTCTAGAAGAGAGAAAGAGATGGCATAATGAAAAGGTATTGAATAGCAAGCATTTATTTCTTATATTGCTTATTTACATGATTAAAATAATAATTTGAAGCTGTAGAAAGGTGAATTCAAAAGAGTAAAATCCAAGTAATTATTTTAAATCTGAAAACAACAGTAGTTTAAACTAAGGATAAACCAAAGCATTTTGCATTTACTAACAATAACTTGATGGTAAATTAAATCAACAACAAAAAAATATATGCTTTACATGAAATTTTAAGTTAATAATTCTGAAAAGCTTCAGGTTTTTAAAAGTTTAAATCTATAATTCCCTCAAAATAGGTGTCTTGTTAAATGCCTATGAATAACTGTTAAATGTTATACATTATGAGATATGGTTAAAAACAAACAAAAAACATTAGCTAACCACTTCAATAATTTTCAATTTATGAAAGCCTGTTTTTGGAAATAGCAACTAAAATAAATGGGTTAATATAATCTCCCCTTTTAAGACTTAATCTCACCAATTATACAGCCTAGGCTATCTGCTATCAGTAGAGTTGTTCTGGTTGGATCATCACTTAATTCCCTTTATGAAACTTCAGGAATCAAAGAAAGCTTAGAGGGCTGAATGATGGTACAATGGTAAAAGCATAGGATTTGGGATTCAGATGAATCTAGATTCAAATCCCAACTGCTACTGACTAATGTGGAGATACTGGACAAACTGTATCAAGTGTCCCCCATTTCTAAAATATGACTATCATCACTTACCTTAGAGGAAGTTATGGATACCAATTGCAATTTATATAAACATTCAGAATAGTTGATGATGATGGTATTATTACTATTATGGCTATTGTTACTGTTCCTAGTTAACATTTACAAAATGGTGCTTATTACTACATTTGGTATAGATTTCTAATTGCTTTCATATATAAACTTACTTAATCCTCATAATAATCCAATGGATTAAGCAGTATTAATAACTCCATTTTAGAATGAGGCAACTGAGGCAAAGAGTTGTTAAGTAACTTAACCAAGGTGACATCCAGTATGTTGCTGAACTAAGGGTCATATGGTGAATAAAGAGCTGGTTCCCTCCCAGTCTTTAGAGATTTAGTCAAATCTTTTCATTTCAGAGATATGCAATACTGTGTTATATGAATAAGCAGAATACTTTTTAAAATTCCTTTAGATTGTAAGTTCTTAAACTATGGCTGAAATTCTTCCTCCTTATAAAGCAAAGTTGGAGAGTCTGAAAATTCTAAATAGCTACCTCCAAAATATATGCAGGTAATAACTACATTTACTATTTTTCAAATGTCAAATATGATGCCAGGTACTACGCATACTTCACTTGGTTTAATCTTCACAGGAATCTAAGAAGATATTATTCCCACTTTGAAGTTGAAGAAGAAAATCATATTAGAGAAATTAAGTAAGCTGAAAATCTATTACAAGGCCACAGTATTTGAAATTAGGTGGGTCATATTACAAATCTTATTATATTCAATATGCAATGCTGTCTGTTGTTCAGAGAGAGGCTGCTTTGAATACTTTAAATTTTTTCTAAACTTTGACAACAATCACCTTGGTGCATGAATGGGTTACCCTGGCCCTCTTCAAATGGCCACTGACAGTCTAAGCATGAGGTATACTCTACTCAACTCTTAAACAGCCCCCCTAGGGATGTTGTTGAATTGCTACGTACTTTTTTAGGAATTCAATCTCTAAAAAATCATTGCCAAACAATGGCGGTTCCTCCAGTAAGAGTCATTGTTAAGAGGAATAGGAAGGACACATTTTTTAATTTTTTGGCTCTAGAACAAAGCCTTGTTAGAAATCCTATCACTTTCATTTAATATGTAATGAGATACACAGATAATACAAATACACCTATGGATATACACACATAACCTCACCATATCAATGAAGTTATTCAAATAATTAGAATATAAAAATTAGAGAAAAATAAGATTATCAACAGTAATGATCATTACTAAATACCTATCATGTACTTTTAGTAACAATTTTAAGAGGTGGAATCTGAATGTCAAGAACCATTCTTAAGAGATTGGGAAGAACAGTCTTTTTTTTTTTTAAGATTTTATTTATTTATTTGAGAGAGAGCACATGAGAGGGGGGAGGGTCAGAGGGAGAAGCAGACTCCCCGCTGAGCAGGGAGCCTGATGCGGGACTCGATCCCGGGACTCCAGGATCATGACCCGAGCTGAAGGCAGTCGCTCAACCAACTGAGCCATCCAGGCGCCCAAGAACAGTCTTGATTAGTACTTAAAACATGTTGTCCCAGTCTCACATGGTCAACACATTTTTGCTCCTGTTCAGATTTTGAAAAGTGCTACCCTTATTCTGTATCTGCAATCTGCTTGTTCTAGGTCAAAAATAACAAAAGAAGGTTTAATTTTACTCTACCTTACCGCTAATCAGTGTTTCTTTGAAATATGCTTCAGAGGGAATAGAGAACAACAGTACTAAGAAAAATGGCTCAGGGCACAAATTCTTCCTTCTATGATTTATCACTAACTACTTAAAAATAATGCACGGGTGCTGCTAATATTTTAAAGACTTCTCCCATCTTTATTTTATATTTAGCTAAATTAACCCTTCTTTTCATATGTGATAAGACAATGCTGTAGTAGGAGTTGTTTTAAAAGTTAACTAAGTGAACTCTGTTTAATAATATATTTTTCAACTTTAATAAGTAATTAACCTGATTCAAATTTCATCATTTTAATCAGAGAGCTAGACTTGGTATTGGAGCCCTAAATCTAGAAAACCCTGAAGACTTTTGTGGAAGAGTTCCAAGGGGACTGTCATTGCCCCTCACCTCTCTTTACAGCTTTTTGGGCCAGTACAGAGAGGAGAGTGTCCTTGGCAGTATCTTATCCTTTCCCTGTTTTATGTGGAATTTGTAGCAATTTAACCAAAAGACTGAGAATCCCTGGATTGAATGTTTTCTAAAATCTGTTTTCTGCCTTTTTATAATAATTAATCATCCTAACTAAAAAATAATAGAGCAATATTACATATTATGTAGGGCATAATATCCCCTATACTCTTCTTTTAAAACATATTACTCCTAAGGGGTGCCTGGGTGTTGCAGTCAGGTAAGCATCCGACTCTTGATTTCAGCTCAGGTTGTGATCTTGGGGTTGTGGGATCAAGACCCACGTCAGGCTCCGTGCAAGGATGGGGTCTGCTTGGGATTCTCTCTCCCTCTTTCTCTGCCCCTTTTGCCCCGTGCTCTCTCTCAAATAAATAAATCTTTAAAAAAATATATATATATACACTCCTAAAAGAAAGCTTCATAAAGATAACAATCATTGAAGGTGACTGCTATTTCACCCCTCTACAAGTTAAAATTTAATAGAAATGTATGCTAAAAACAGCTTTATTTAGAACAGAAATGTTCATCTAACATCAAAGTGTTTTAAATCCTATAAAATTATTAAGCACTTCTTGGCTTATAAATGATTAAAGATTTTTTTAAAATATAGGAATGTATAAGTTTATAGTATTCAATTATATAAAGCCTTTAAGGAAATATCTGAAAAAGATTAACCAAACTGAGTTACAAATACTTACTTGTAAATGGGTAATAACTCATGTCTTTTGATGGCACTGTCTGATTTTGTATCACTGTCATACAACCTTTGCACATGTCTTCCAGTTCGAAGTGGAGGGCCTAACTTGTCCATCTTACTATTAAAATATATAAAGGTGTACCCATAAGGAGATTGCTACTGTTTGTTTCTTTATATTTAAAAAAAAATTTTTAAACATTATTCTGGTTCATCAAAAATCTACCCCCCAAGCTCTTAATTATTGGACTGCCAGGGTAAGGGCTGTGAAAAAGAATCCTAATCCTCAGATAGTTCAGACAATGTCCACTATTAGATATGAAAATTCTGACGATGCAGGCACCTGCCAGTTGTGATGAACATCCAAACAAATGCCACATTTATACACAGCAGGGCAACGGAATTAACAAAGAAACTTAAGAAGGACAACACTGTTTAAAATAAAATTTGTGAAGCTAGAAGTGAACTTAAAGTTATTACCCTGGTAAGTAAGACTGATCTGATGTTTCTTCTCATTGAGTTCACAAATAATCTAATTTTTCTCCTTCCCTGATTTCATAGTACCTTTCTCTTTTTTCTTATTATTTTATGATCTCCCCTGCATTTAAAAATTCCAAATATAAAGCAAGGAAT
The DNA here is from genome assembly GCF_054177405.1 of Leptonychotes weddellii. Lineage (NCBI taxonomy): Eukaryota > Metazoa > Chordata > Mammalia > Carnivora > Phocidae > Leptonychotes > Leptonychotes weddellii. The sequence goes on along the minus strand of NC_138372.1, from coordinate 121,382,769 downwards.
CAAATAAATGATATTTATATCTTTAATTCTGACTTTCTAACAAAGAATGACTATTTATGAAATTTATACAGAGAAATATAAAGCATGATGGATAAAGAAGATGTGGTACAGGGGCACCTGGGTGGCTCAGTCGTTAAGCATCTGCCTTCGGCTCAGGTCATGATCCCAGGGTCCTGGGATCGAGCCCTGTATTGGGCTCCCTGCTCTGCGGGAGGCCTGCTTCTCCCTCTCCCACTCCCCCTGCTTG
>NC_138372.1:121336208-121382022 GCF_054177405.1 Leptonychotes weddellii | reverse complement strand
AAAGATTTTATTTATTTATTTGAGACAGAGAGAATGAGAGAGAGAGAGAGCACATGAGAGGGGGGAGGGTCAGAGGGAGAAGCAGGCTCCCTGCCGAGCAGGGAGCCCGATGCGGGACTCGATCCAGGGACTCCAGGATCATGACCTGAGCCGAAAGCAGTCGCTTAACCAACTGAGCCACCCAGGCGCCCTATAGTTAAACTTTTAAAGATTATGTTTCATCAAGTTCCATTATTATAAATTAATTTTATTAACTTAAAATTAATAAAAATTCTATCAATATTTTCTCTCCATATGAAAATTTCTGTCAACAATATTCTACATACCAGGATCATAAGAAGGTGGAGGAGGAGGAGGAAGTTTTCCACCCTCTTTAAGTGCCTGATCAAGGCCTTTAGCTGCTCTTATGGTGGCAATGAATTCTTCATGTTTTCTTCTCCAATTAGATGGTTTCTTTGGTGGTTCAGGCTACAAAGAAAGAAAAGCCCATTTCAAAACATTTTTATTTATTTATTTATTTTTAAAGATTTTATTTATTTATTTGACAGAGAGACAGCAAGAGCAGGAACACAAGCAGGGGCAGTGGGAGAGGGAGAAGCAGGCTTCCCGTGGAGCAGGGAGCCCGATGCAGGGCTCAATCCCAGGACCCTGGGATCAGTACCTGAGCCGAAGGCAGACGCTTAACAACTGACCTACCCAGGAGTCCCTCAAAACATTTTAAAAAAATTAATTGAAATAGGGCGCCTCAGTGGCTCAATCGGTAAGCATCTGCCACTGGCTAAGGTCATGATCTCAGGATCCTGGGACTGAGTCCTGCGTCAGGCTCCCTGCTCAGCGGGGAACCTGCTTCTCCCTCTGCCTCTCCCACCGCTCGTGCTCTATCTCAAATAAATAAATAAAATCTTTTAAAAAAATTAATTGAAATAAAACTTGAGGAAATGCTATGTTGTTTTAAATGTTCTCTTATTAGGAGTCCTTAAATTGCTTTCCTTAATTAAAATTTATAATTTTAAGAAACTTCATGTAATTGTATTATATGTGATTTTTAAAATGCAATTATAATTGTGATAAACACTGCTAAATTAACTTCTGTAGGTGCTGCATCCATTTAAGCCCCCACTAACCTGGTGTAATTTCCCTATTTTACTACACTTTCAAGTCCAACAGAGTATGTTAAACTTTTGGTTTTTTAACTGACTGGAGAGGTGAAAAATAGTTCTCTCTCTGGTTTTAACCGGCTTTTCTCTTATAATGAGTGAGTTAAGCATCTTTTTGTATCTTTAAGAATCATCTGCATTGCCTTTTTTTTGTCAACTGTTTATGTGCCTGGTCAACCTACCTGTTGGTTACTGGTCTTAATTTTAGCAATTTCTAGTTAATTCTTTATAGACTAGCCTCAGCCCTCCCCTACAATATGGCTGTCTTATGACCTTATCTAAGGATCTTCTGATATGAAGAATTATTTTTAAAATATAGTTCAATTTACTTGTTTCTTTTATGGTCTCCAGATTTGTAGTCACTGTTAGCAAGGCCCAACCTCACATCATGGTAAAATGGAATTTTCCCATGTTTCCCCCCTGGAATTTTCATGGTTTCATTTTAAAATTTTAAATCTTTTATTCATTTGGAATTTATCATGAGTTATAGTGTGACATATAAATTCAACTTTATTTTTTGTCTTTAACATGGCTATGCAGCTATCTCAGCTCTTTATTGACTTTGCTCCCCACTGAACTGTTAACACCTTTACCATATTCTCTTTTGTATTTGGGCCTATTTCTGAACATTCTCTTCTGTTCCACTGTTCCGACTATCCTTGTGTTAGTACCAGTGTTTTAAATATTGAGACTTTATAATAATATTTTAATATCTGATAACCCTACTTTATGCTGCTTCTTTTTCAATTTTTTCTGGTTATTCTTGTATGTAAATTTTTCCATATGAACTTTAGAATCAGCTTGTCTAATTTTTTAAACTATATTTTAACTGGAAAACTTAAACATTACATTCATAAACAACTTAAGGAACTTAATACCTTTATTTTGTTGAATCTACCTATCCAAAAATATGATATAATATTTCCATTTGAAGAAGTATTTGTGTCTTTCCGTTTTTTTAAGTATTCTTTGTGGAAGTCTTATACCTTTAAAAGGTTTATCCCTAAATATTTTTTATTTTGGTTGTTCTTTTATAAAGAGTCTTTTCTTCTTTTTTATGTTTCAAGGGGTTTGTTGAAATATGAAACCTAGTAATTTCTGTGTATTATCATTATATCTCATTATTTCACTGGCTTCTCTTATTGTTTGTAATAATTTAGCAGTTGATTATCTTGGGTTTTCCAGGTATATCATCTCCTAATAATGATACCTTTACCTCCTCTTTTCTAATCCCTACTCCCTAATATCTAACTGTATCAGTTATAGCAGTTACTATATTGCTTGGAGCTTAATCTTGTTCCTGTCTTTAATGGCTATCTCTAAGTATCTTTCCACTACGCATAATGCTGACTCCTGTGCTACCATACATTTATTTTGTCGTATTATTCAAATACCCAACTATCCTTATTATGTCTTTATTTTTTAAATCAAGAATATACATTGAATCAGCAAAGTCAAAAGATGATTCTTTAAAAGCACTAATAAGGCAGGACTAATAAGGGAAAAAAAGAAAACACAAAATACCAAGGGATGGAAAATAGTACACAATACAGTTCTTATAAACATGAGGAAAAAAGAAGACACTATAATGGACCTTTATGCTAATAAATCTGACAACATTAAGTGGACAATATCCTTGACAAACACCATAAAACAGATAACAGAAGAAACAAAATCCCAACAGTCTTAATTTTTTTTAGTGAATCTATTATTTAAAAACCTAAAGAAAATTGGCCCAGATGCCTTTACTGTTGAATTCTTGCAGACATTTAGGAAGAAATAGCAACATCTTTTAAAAACTCTTCCAAAAAATAAAAAAAAAAAGAACAACTTTTTTTTAAAAATTTTATTTATTTGAGAGAGAGGGAGAGCACAGCAGGGGGAGCAGCAGAGGGAGAGGGAGAAGCAGATTCCCCGCTGAGCAGGGAGCCTGACGTGGGGCTCGATCCCAGGACCCCGGGATCATGACCTGAGCCGAAGGCAGACGCTTAACGACAGCCACCCAGGCACCCCGAGAACAACTTTCTAACTAGTCTTAAGACAGCAACGAACGTTTGATAAAAAGAAAAATTACAAGCTTACCTCTCGTAAATATAGATACAAAATCTTAACTAAATACAAGCAAATTCAGATGTTGAATATGACTGATTGTTTTTAAAGTTTCTTATTTTATGGTGAAAGGTCTGATCACAACATTCATTTGCTGTGAGTATAACTCATCTACTGATAGGGTCTGCTGCTCTCATCCATCTTTCTTCTCACAGCATCCTTGTGTCAATGCTAAATTAATGCTTTTTATTACTCATCATTGAATGAATTAGGTTTTCCTGTTACAGCTATTTACAAGAGGGTCTGGGGAGAAGGAGTGGTGCACAGTCCCAGGCCAGGCTACACAAACCAACAGCTAGCTCTCCAGCGTTGTACCAGATTCAGATGCAAATAAGGCCTCTCTGGGATCACAGGGACACACCTCTCGTGCTTCTCTAAAACAACGTGGGTCCAGGAAGGCTCCTGCTGCCAACCATGCTTCCCTCAGTAACCACACTAACCACTTCCCAAAAAAAAGGACCTAGCCCTTTAGATGGGCCCCTTACCTTCAGAAAGGGTATTTTCTTTTCATTAACGCTTTTTGGAGAGCTTCTGCCATTGGGCCCCCTTCAACTCTCTGTGCCTTATCTCCCTACTTCCTCTTCCTGGTTTTTGTCCAGTTTCAGCCAGGCTCATTCCAATTCCTGGCATTCCAAGTTCCGATACTCACCCCAATTCCTGCGTTGGCTGTAGTAAACAAGGGATCTATACTTCCTGATTAGACCCCTCACATTTAAGGAGTCACCTTTAAGGCGAGGAGACCCTTCACCTTTAAGGTGACAGGTTCCCATCCTGGGCCATGGGTCCTTCAGCAACTTTCTGCACTTCCTCTGTAGGTAGGTTCTTCTGGAACTCAGTTGCTTTGGGCAGCCCTTACACATATTTTGTACTCTGTGGATTAGGCCTGCCTTTAGTTTTTTCCCCAAATGGAGTTCGCATCTGCTTTACTCCACTCTGCTTGTGATTTTGTAGGATTTCCTTGATACAGATAAAGATAGAGAGAACATCACTATGATGTTAAAATCTTCTAATACAGGGGCACCTGGTGGCTCAGTCAGTTAAGCATCTGCCTTTGGCTCAGGTCATGATCCCCAGTGTCCTGGGATGGAGCCCCGTGTCAGGTTATGATCCCAGAATCCTGGGATCGAGTTCTGTATCAGGCTCCTTGCTCAGTGGGGAGCCTGCTTCTCCCTCTGCCTGCCGCTCCCCCTGCTTGTGCTCGCTCACTCTCTCTCTAACAAATAAATAAATAAAAGCTTTTTTAAAAAATCTTCTAGGGGCGCCTGGGTGGCTCGGTCGTTAAGCATCTGCCTTCGGCTCAGGTCATGATCCCAGGGTCCTGGGATCGAGGCCCACATCAGGCTCCCTGCTCCGCGGGGAGCCTGCTTCTCCCTCTCCCGCTCCCCCTGCTTGTGTTCCCTCTCTTGCTGTGTCTCTATCAGATAAATAAATAAAATCTTTAATTAAAAAAAATAAATAAAAATAAAAAAATCTTCTAATACACAGTTTTTCAAACTTTAAGGTGCATATGACTCACCCAAGGATTTTTTAAAATGCAGATTCTAACTCAGTATTGATGGGTGGGACCTGAGATTCTGCATTTCTAACAAGTTGCCAAATAGTACTGATATTACTGCTCTATGAACCACACTTTTAAGTACCAAGAAATTAAACTACTTCATGTAAAGCAATGGTTTTTACTTTGCTTTTATCTGAAGATTAATTTTTTTTCACTATTAGAACCCTTCTCCCTTAAAAAGAAATAAGATAGAGGCACCTGGGTGGCTTAGTTGGTTAAGTGTCCAACTCTTGATTTCGGCCCAGGTCATGATCCCGGGGTTGTGGGATTGAGCCCCCCCTCAGGCTCTATGCCCAGCACAGAGTCTGCTTGAGATTCTCTCCCCCTTTCCTTCTGCTCCTACCCCTGCTCGTGCACACTCTCTCTCTAATAAGTAAATAAATAAATAAATCTTTTAAAAAAATAGTATAACTAACATTTATTGAGAGATCACTGTGGATAAATTCAATAAGAACCAAGACAGACACTACCATTACTATCACCATTTTACAGATAAAGAGATATACAGATTAAGTAACTTGCCCAACACATCACGGTAAGTATCAGAGCAAGGGTTAAATCCAGGCAATATGACTCTTGAGCCAGCTGTCATTTTCACACCCACTATATTACACTGTTGAAAAATTTCAATAGTTTATCTCTTAGCTAATTAAAGCCAATATAATCATATATCTGCAGATGTACTAAGAAAAATATCAAATAATGGTTTATGTACATTATTCAAATTTCACCATCCTTCACTTATACATAGACTGAAAAAAAAGATGAACATTCAACTTTTCCATTATCAAATGATTTTATTAGTAAGATTAATTACCCCACAGGGAAATGTTTTCCTGTAGCAATGGGAGAAGTTATTATCACTGACGCAGGGTTTATTTCAAAAACCTATTCAATAAGGTACTCAAATTTCGACTATTTCACTGAACTAACTCTTTAAAAGTATGTTGAACAAAGTATGTGCTTTATTCTTAGCAATATAACACATCACAGGTAGTATTAAAGAGAGATTATTAAAGGAGATTCACTGCTTTCAAAGAAAATAAACTGACAACGGCTATACATGGACAGTTGAGTAACTGACCAAACTTCCCCAGAAAGCGTAAGATCACAATTACTGACAATCAATCAAGCTAATCAATATCTATTATGCTGAGGTATCTGTAAATTATAGCTTTGCTTTTGTAGAGAGGGACTATACTACTAAGAGGCTTAAACTTATACACTGCACTTAGATTAGGCTTCAATAATTAACAATGACTTAAAAAGAACATGTGAGGACTTTTTAATTATTGCCAGCCCACAGCTAAGCAATTGGCGATCCAAAGCTACAAAAACCTCACTGTAACAGGATTTGAGACAGTAGTTTGGTTTCCCCTTAGCAGAAGTTTAAAAATAAACAAATTTCTGATCATTTCTAAACTGAAAACACGAAGCAGAATTCTCGTTATTCTTCAATCTTAGAACAGATAATTTTTTTTCAATATATAGCAGCAAAGTTCATACTATTCAAAAAGCTATATAATTACCCTAGGTTTAAGAGGCTTTACTGTTGGAATATCAGTTCCTTCAGCTCTCTGTCTGCTTGAATCAAAAGTCTTCCGTTTTTTAGTGGCAGTTTTCTGGCAAATGGGTCCATGTTTTTTCTGTTAATATAAAGAAATGCAATGTATCATTTTCTTTTCTATAGAAAGGAAGTCTATAAAACTTCAAATTGTCATTTGAGACCAATTTAAAAACTAGAAGATGAAATAATAGTAATATTCAAGTAAGACATACTTTGCTTTAACTAAAATCATTAGAAAGTGTATATATAATGCATGCTATAAGTTATCTTTCTCAAGAAAGTATGAATACTATATACAACAAGAAAGTATAGATAAATACTCTTCCAAAATTTTATTAAGAGTTATTGACTATTCCAGTTTTCACACTGCTAAGAATAAGGAAAATAATGTAACCAAGTCAAAATTATTTGAGTGAAAAAAAAGTTATCTTCATTACTAAATACTTGAAAATAGATACTGGAAAAATGTAAACAGAGACTGCATTAGTGTGAGGTTACAAAAGTTAACACAATAGTAGTAGTCTGGGTTACTAAAGTTATTAACATAACCGTATCATGTTACCATAAAGTTAACATAAAATAATAGGACTTGGTGGTCCGATTTGTGTCCTTCCTCCACAATTATCTCCTTCTTTCCTCCTGGAACAAGTTTACCTTTCTTTACCCATGATTTTTCTTGAGCTATCTAGCGTTCCACTTCTATAGGTTTTTTTAATATGGCTGCCAACTCATTCATGTATTCATTTTAAGGACATTACAATGGACGCTCTCATAACTGACCTCCAGTTAACCTACTGGATAAATAATCATTCTCCCTCTTCCAAATAAAACATGTTAATGGATGACCTAAGTGCACTATATGCACTTTTTTTCTTTTGTATTTTGATAAACACTGAACAAGCTAGAACTGTTAAACTTTATCTGAGAAAAGAGGAAACCTCAGAACTGGTTGGTTTGATATCATGCAACCTCTTACATTTTCAATACACACTTAGAAATTAATTGTTTTACATACTTGTTTTCAGTTTTCATTTTAACAAGCAAGTACTATTAATTACAGCTATTAGAATAAAAATCTCTTAAATATGAAAAAAAATTAGAAGCGTGGCTAACAAGCAACTTTCTAATAGATGTCTGTTCTTACATTGAGTTGCGTCTAAAGTATGTAGTACTTGTTCCCAAATCTGATGTATTATATAAGTTGTAGCTGTATAGTGATTACATTATTTAATTAAATATTAAATAAATAAGGGCAAAAGAAGGCATTTTCTTTCCTATGTAAACTGAGCTGAATGTTTTCAAAATGGTTTGAAAAACAGTGAGATGACACAAAAACAACAACAAAAAATCATTGAGTTAAGTGTGGGGAAGATGTTTTTAAAAGACAAAGGAAAAAAAGCTGTCATTATTTAAAAGGAGTCGATAGTCCAACGGACACTTAAGATCATTAAATCCTTGCTTTGCTTTAAAGAAACAAACTGGAAACAGTAACATGCATTCTGGATTGTGACAGAACTCTAATCAGCAGATTCATATTCAAAGAAAAGTCCTTATTCTACATCAAAATATTAATAAATGTATTTTTAGATTTAAAGTAAGAATAAAATACTTTAGGTACATGGGCATTTTTTCCCTTATTCTCTAGTTAATTGGCTATTTTATATTAAAATCAATTAAAAGTACTTCTATTTGTGTTACTAAATATAAGTAAAGAATGCATAATATGTTTTAGGTACACTTTTAATTGAAAACAATTTTTCTTTGAATATTTCAAATATACGTAAGAATTAAGAGAATAGTGTCATGCACTCCAATTTACTCATCAACAATTATCAACAATTTAGCAATCTTGTCATCCATCCCAGCTTTTTTTCCTGAGGTACTTTAAAGCAAATCCCAGACACATATCATTCTTTATCTTTAAATACATAATTATGCATTTCTGAGTTTTTGTTTTGTTTTTGTTAATATTCCCACAGAGAAACACTTTAACACTTTAACAGAGTAGTTCTGAAGACTAAACTATGAAGGAAAGAGACCACTCTAGAAGAAAGACATAGATGGAACAGATGCTCTTGAACAAAGAACACTGGCCAGTATCTCTTTAAATTATTCCACAGAGGTTCTTTCCATGAGAGTTGTCTTGAAATATCAAATAATTACAGATCTATCATAATCCAAAGGAAAAAGGTACTCACTAATGCCACTGGAAAGAACGTTCTTCCACAAATCTTGCAAGGTAACAATTCTCCCACTTGGACACTTCCATTTTCTAAAACAGAAAAGAATTTAATTAATAAATTCTTTGCTCAAATTGTGAAACTTCCGAATTTTAATGTCTTCGTATGTAAGTTGTCAGTTTTTGTGGAAAATATCTTGTTTCATTTTGGAATAAGCAATATTATTAAAATAGGCACAAGACTTAGAGTTATCAGTGGTCAAAAAGGACACACCAAATACTGAAGTCATGATTTAAGTATCACCAAACTGATATTGTTGGAAATCTTTTGTTTTCTTTAATTTTAACCAAACCAATTTGTTATATTCTCTGAACTTATAGCCTCTCTCTACTGTAAATTACCAAACTTTAAATACCAAGTTTACCTTAAGGTTAATATTATATATTATTATTATTATTATTATTTTTTAATTTATTTGACAGAGAGCACAAGTAGGCAGAGCGGCAGGCAGAGAGAAAGGGAGAAGCAGGCTCTCTGCTGAGCAGGGAGCCCGATGCGGGGCTCGATCCCAGGACCCTGGGATCATGACCTGAGACGAAGGCAGCCGCTTAACCGACTGAGCCACCCAGGCGCCCCAATATTATATATTATTAATCTTCAAAGCATTAGGATATAACATTGGCGATCAGTGAGATGGCTTCCTGAGATGATCTAAGGATTCTAAGATAAAAAGAATCTTGTTCTGTTTAACAGTAGACAATAGGAAGTATAATGCCTTAAAGAATCACCTAGTTACTATGCTACCTTTATTATATGAATTGTTATTTTATACATATAATATTATATAAGAATTCAATGGACCAGCAAACAGATATTATGTCCTATGGCACAATTCATTAAATAAGGGACAAGTAGCTGAAACTTTTACTCAGTCAAAACTTAATGCACCTATCATACATTTTCATACAACACATTTTGTTACTAAATTGATTTAAAAGAAACAACTACATTCTTTGGAATTCTACATAGCTGAGTCAATTTGTCATTTTGTTATCTAGCCAATTATCAAACCTAAATTTATTTCCATACCTGTAATTTTCTAAAAATGATACTTGAATCTATACCTTAAACATTATTTTCTGCTGAATATTTTACTGTTAAAATTCCTTTATCACATGAAAGACAAATAGAAAGCCACTTTGTTTTATAAGTAGCCTAAAGAAACTCATGAGAAAAGTCCAATTATGACTTCATATAACTTGTTCCAAAGCAATTAGTGAGTTCAAGAAAACTAACAAAAAATCAAAATAAACATGGGTGGGAATACAATCAAACTGTAACAGAAAAACTGTTTTGTTCTCTCATTCTCTTATCACTCCACTGCTCTATTTTAATGGTAGATAGTGACTATCTGTCATCTTAGATGGAGGCAATGTCTCTATGGTGGCAGTTAAGCAGTGGGCACTACAAAAGCAAAGATTTGCCTGAATTGTTCTTCTCCAATACCAGAGGTTAGGTTATTTAGGGAGAGCAACCTCATTTATAGGGACTTAATTCCACTAACTATCTAAAAAGTTGAGGCAATTGCTGGATAGAATCTGTAACATACATTAAGAATGTCTTCATATGGGGCTCCTGGGTGGCTCAGTCGTTAAGCATCTGCCTTCGGCTCAGGTCATGATCCCAGCGTCCTGGGATCGAGCCCCACATTGGGCTCCCTGCTCAGTGGGAAGCCTGCTTCTCCCTCTCCCACTCACCCTGCTTGTGTTCCTTCTCTCGCTTTGTCTCTCTCTGTCAAATAAATAAATAAAATCTTAAAAAAAAAAAAAGTCTTCATAATGATAGGCAAAGTGATGCCACATGATACATAATGTATTAAGTTTATTTATACTTTTCATATATTCCTTTAAATTCTAAGGAATGATTTAAAAATTCATCAGTACAAAATGTTAAAGAGTATCACATATTTTACTTACACTAAAGTATATTTCAGTTGAATAAATGACAAAGCAAAATTTTAAAAAATTAACTATTGAGAAAAATATTTTCAACCCATGGAAATAAAGTGAGTGCCACTTGGGCACCTACCACTTGCCAAGCACATATCAAGTAATAACACTAGGGTGGAATAACACAATTATTGTTCTTATAAAGCTAACAGTCTACATAATTTACTTCTTCACACTATATCTAAGAACCAAATCATCTCCCGGTTTTTAATGTAATAGCATCTACAATACTAGCATATAATAAAATCTAATTCTTGGTATTAATTCCTACAAGTTATCAAATATGTTCAAATTGTCTTTAAAGGAAAAGACAATCTTTATCACTAAAAGGCATACAAAAGAGGAAACAGCATTAAAGAGAAAGCATTTAAGAACAATTATCTCAAAAAAGAAAAAAATTAAGTCATTACTTCATTCAAAATAAATAAAGATATAAATTTATAATTCCCTCCCTCTTATATTAGCTGGTCATACAGTATAGCCCTATAATTCACAAAATATAACATGTGCATGTATGTTAGTGTCAACACCCCCTTCTACCAACAGGTCATAATAAGCAGCTTAGGTTCAGAGTCACAAAGCTACATTTTGTTGTAATGTATTCATTAAAAGACATGACAGCTTAGCAAAAAAGGCACTGAAATTTGTCTTATAAGTCCCAGCTCTATCACATAGAACTGTAACTCCCTGGGCAAGATATTCAACCTCACTAAGGGTCAGCTTCCTCTTGTATAAAATTTGGAAGGAAGTTAGGTTAAATGACCTACATGGCCCCCTTCTATCTCCAATACACCATAATAAATATACTATATGTATTTAATAAAATCTACCTTAAGATCACATTAGCAAGAAAAGTACATGGATGATAACATACCGCTCTTACTGGTATTAAATTAAACAAAAATTTGGTCATATATAAGGATGATTAAACCAGTTGACCAATTGCAGATGGTGGAACGAATGCTTCAGGCAGCATGTAGAATGTTGAGAAAATCACTTCCACTGTCTACATACAGAACTAAGAATCTGCAAGGAACTATAGCAAAGAACAAGATGTCTCTCTCCTTGTTGGAAAAGTCTTCACTACATGAATTAGAAGATAATGTATGACTAATCATATAAATAGCCTCCGTTTAACATTTGTTAAATGAGGATATTATCTGCTCAATCTACCTTAAAATTTAAGGGATCATCTGAGATGTTATACATGAAAATGCTTTACAACCAATGAAATAAGAAAATACTACTCTCCAGCACATGCAGGCAAACTCCACTAATCTCTCCTGTGTGGCAAAAGCTAGCAAATTGTGAGGCTTATAAAAATATAGTAGAGACAATACGCAAAGGGCTGACTATTGTAGTAGAGAGCAAGCACTGTTGAAAGTAGCACTCAAATGCACAAAACCACGTAAATAAAGTACCTTAATATTCTAAAACTTTCTAGAAGCTAACCTCTCCTGATAAAATTTATCTCACACACAGTGTTGATTCTGTTATGCATTACTGTATTTAGCAACTTCAAAACCTGCACCATAAGGCTTGAAATGGTATCTTTATATAATACTATTATATGTATATATTATATATAGATGTGAAATAATATGCTGTTATCTAAATAGTTATGACATTCTAAAATGGATATATTTAAGAAATAGGAAAGAACATTTTCAAAAGAAAAGTAATCTTAGAAATTAAGAACAGTTCTGGCCTTTATGTAGCATGTCTATTTCTTCACCACAGGTCACTGCTCATCTGAAGTCAACCTTTAAAACAAACCTTCATTTTGAAGCATAGAGCATCTATTATACCATCCTCTTCCAACAATCCTTCTCAGAATCTAATTACTCTCAGGTCAACAATCCCTACTAATCTCAAAAGATTTTCCTCTTTCAGCTCACCCTAGATTTCAACATTCACACTTAACCTACTCAACACATAGCCTTCACACTCCACTCCTCTTTAGTCTATCACTCCAGTTCAACAAAAATAACGACTGTTAAAATAATTTAGTAACAGTCCACCTTTGGACTCTTAAAATACCCAAGCACCTTCTCTGATCACATACTTCCACCTTCTACCTCTCTTTAAATCACTTCTTGATCTCAGAATGATTTACATCTTCTTGATAACCCATTCCTGGTTGAGCTTTCCTTCCTTCTCAGTCTGAACCTGACTAGTCATTTCCACTTTCGCCAATCATCCTCAAATCTCTTGCTCCATGGTCACATGTTTGGCAAATGCTAGATTAAACGAATGGATTTTCTTAGAGCAGAACTTCCTCAGTCTTAAAAAAGAGATTTAGTATATTATTATTTCCCTAACATAAATCCTGACCCTAGGATCACCATGATCTAACTGCCAAATCCAGAGGCACCTGGCTGGCTCTACTGGTAGAGCATATGATTCATAATCTCAGGGTCATGAGTTCAAGCTGTATGTTGGGCATGGAGTCTACTTAAAAATAAATTAATAATAATAATAATAATAATAATTGCCAAATCCAAAGCCCTCTTTTGAATCCTCATCTACTGGACCTTTCCATAGCATGAGGCACTACTGATCAATCCCTTCCACCTTTAAAGTGCTTTTTCTCTTGGCTTCAATGACAATTCTCCCCCCTAAGCCCAAGTTTTTCAGATCTCAGAAGGTAAGCAGCATTTGACCTGGTTAGTATTTAGACCTCCAACTATACCTGGTGTTATATAGGCTTTTTCTGGCACATATTCACTACTCAGTAAATATTTTCTCATCACTTTCCTTTCTTGATAATTTCTAAAACACTTTACAGACTTCCTGCTCAATCCTAAAGCATCAATTCCTCCCAAGCTGCTTTTCTCATTTAATTACATAAAACTTTCCTAGGTGAATGTATCCACTTGCTGTCACTTTTATGTCATGGCTACCAAGCTAAAACTCCACATAAACATTTACAAGTAGCTATGAGACATTTCTATTAGATAGCCCCCAATCTGTACAAACACATTTCTAAAGCCAAACTCGTTACCTCTTCTTCTCCCACACTTGGTCTTCCTTCTTGGTTAAAAATATTAATATCACCTCTTAGTCAAAGCTAGACAGCCCTTTATCTTTGATTCTTTTTCTCTCTCATATCCAACAGTCATATCTCACCTCTCTAACTCAGAAATATCTTCTAAATCTATCCTCCCTTTTTAATTCCCACTATCTGTGCCTTAGTTCAAATCCTCATCCCATATACGTATTTCCAGTCTCTTCTTTCTCCAGCCTATCCTGCTGCCATAGCCATCTAGTAAGATGCCCACAATCCCTTCCAAGCATGCTGTTTTACCCCTACTGAATCACTCCTAAGCTCCTAACACACTTCCTATGAGTTTCCCCATCCAATAAACAAGTACTGAGGGGGCCTCCTAGGCACTTCACTGAATGCTTTAAATATATGACATCATTTAATATTACTATAGTTCAGGTAGACTGGTATTTAATAGCTCCAGTTTTTATAGCTGAGGAAACTGAAGCTCAGATTTACCAAATCACAGAGCTAAAAAGAAACAAAACAATGATCCAAACATAGGCCTCTCTAATACACTGGCTTTTAAAATAACCTAGCATCCAACTCAGCACCAAAAAATAATGGATGCTAGATAAATCAATAAAGATGAAGAATTATTCAGTAAACTAGCATGTGTTTGGACTAGAGAAAAACAAAACAAAAAGGAAACCCTAATGGGACAGGAATGCTTTCTTCAACTAAATCTAGGGTACACTAGAGAAGAGCAATTAGACTTCCAATGAGGTTTTAGAGGGCAGTATACTAAGATCTGCTAATTTAGTAAACCAAAAAAGGAATGGGCAGCCTGATCTCTGTTACAACTGTTAATAACCACTTATCAAGATGTTATGAAAGAAATGACAACAGTGTATTTATTAAATCTGCTTAAAGTTTACCTCTCTCCATTTTACAGATGAAAAGCTTAGGAGAGATTAGAACTCTCCCAAGTCTAGAACTAATTCTACTGGCCTTAGGTATACCTACAGGGCACAAGAGTTAGGTGAAAAGGAATTAAAGGTTTTGCTCCAATTACACACAGAACACAGAAGTGCTCAAATATAGGTTACACAAAATCATGAGCGATAATTTATATTTAGTTTTTTCTTTTAAAAGATTTTATTTATTTATTTGACAGAGAGAGACATAGCGAAGAGAGGGAACACAAGCAGGGGGAGTGGGAGAGGGAGAAGCAGGCTTCCTGCTGAGCAGGGAGCCCAATGTGGGGCTCGATCCCAGGATCCTGGGATCATGACCTGAGCCGATGGCAGATGCTTAACAATTGAGCCACCCAGGTGCCCCTATATTTAGTTTTGAAATACAGTGTTCAGCCTAATACCTCATCTCTTAACGACCAGGAAGCATGAAAAGCCCCAGAAGACCAAAAATAATATAAGTGGTACATGCCTTATACACAAATAATTTTTAAAAGAGTATGATAATCTTCAAAAGAATTTTTTAGGGGTCCATATATTTTCTGGTTTTGTAATCAAGATTAGTCCGGTAACTGGTTTCAACTAGAAACATGGGTCTAACACCAAACAGTACAATATTTGCTCAATTACTATGACATGGTGAGCAAATTCCTGGAGATTTTCTACTGGACATTGCAATATAAGCAATATACCATTTATTAGAGACTTTAAAGTGCTAGACTTTAGGGGCACCTGGGTGGCTAAGTCAGTTAAAGCCTCTGCCTTTGGCTCAGGTCATGAGCCCCTGCATCTGGCTCCCTGCTCAGTGGGGATCTGCTTCTCTCTCCCCCTCCCCCACCCCTTGCTCTCTCTCACACTCTAATAGATAAATAAAATCTTAAAAAAAAAAAAAAAGTGCTAGACTTTAACTTCCAATAAGGGTAAAACTTTATCTTATTTATCATTGCATCAGTGTTTATTAAATGAAGGCATGGATGAATGAATTAATGAATGGAACCTTAAGATTCAAACTTTTGATCTTTGCAAAATGTGACCTAACAGGGACTGATTTTAAAAAAGAAGAAAAGAAAGAAAGAAAGGCACTGTTCTAACTTCAACAAAAACTCTCGGATCTTTTATTTTATTAGTTTAAACCTTACTAATAATTTTTTTGCCCTACAAAAAAACAATTTCATATTTTTTAACCTAACCTAATTAAAACTAAACACATTATAGTTAATGATAGAAACTCATTTTGTTAAAAACAAACAATAAAAAAAAAAAAAAACCGAAAAGTAAGGAGCAAGTACTGTTTACTATGATACATCACAAGCTGGGCCCATAAAACATACCCCTCATAACATATGATATTACATCAGAATACATGTATTTTTCCACCCATGTAATTGAATACTATACTAGGTTTTCATTATATTTTAAAAACATTCTTAGTAAGATTTCAATAGTAATGTCTTAGTATTGCTAGAATATAAGATTCACTATAACATAGACTCAATGAGAGCAGGGCTTTTGACTGTATTTTTTTTGCTACGTCCCCAGGGCCTAGAATGGTGCCCATCATAGACAAAGTCATTCATCTAACCACAAATATTTATTAAGTACCTACTCTGTGTCAGACACTGTTTTACGTGCTTAGCATACATAAGTAAAAAACAATGAAGATCTTTGCCTTAATTACAAATGTTAAATAAAATAATAAAAATCTGCAGAAAAGTTGTTTTAAAGCACTTAATGTGTGTTATGATAACGTCACAAGAATTCCAGAACCCATGATCCTACCCACTATGCTACAAGACCACCACATATTTTTAAATTTATTTAAAAAAATAAGGTGCCTCCCGGAGTCCTCTAAAAAAAATAGTATCTTGAAAGTAAAGAGTATGATCATTACAATTCCTATTTCATGGAAACTTAATGATCTCCCTGAAATAAATTAAATGATCAGAGAACAGGACCTTCATTTGTCATTATACTGCTGCTGCCCACAAATGGAAAATTATCAGAATTCTTACCTATCATTCTCCAGCTGTTTACTATGAGAATAAAAGCGTGAAAAACTATCATATTCATCATTACATTTGTTTTTTGGTATGCTTTGGTACCTGCAAAAAGTTACCAGTTATTACTTTTCACTTCATAACACAACCTGAAATAATCTGCTCTCTGGCATGCAACAATACAAGGCTCAATGCCTCTGTTTATTTTTAATTCCACCTGAATCTATGTAAAATAGGAGGGGGAAAAAAGAGCTAAACCAAAGCAACACGATCTTTCATCGGAAGGATTAACCACAATTTGAAAAATAACCTTGAAACTGTTGCCAATGGTAGCTGGGTTTTTTTTTTTTCCTTTGTTGTTTTTAGGTAAATGTTACACTACAGAGGATAAAATGGACAAAAATAATAGAGAAGTGAAAGAATTGGGAACAAAGCAAAATCTGGAGTCATGGTTACAGCACAAGGATTAACTCAAGATAAGGAATCAATGCCGGCTCTTCCTTACTGAGTCGTCATTAATAAGCTCTTAAATCCTTCTGTTACTCTATTGTCCCGGCTCTGAAGCTGGCCAGTGGCTCTTCCTTGGGAGATGCTCTTGGCATCCCTCCGATAGAAGATGCGGTAGAAATAGAAAAACGGTTACCTAGGGAAACTGGCCAAGGAAAGTGTCAGGAGCTAGAGGCTGAAAACACACCCAGCAGAGGCTGGCAGTCGGGAGGCCATGGACATTAATGAAGAGTCCACTTGGCAAGAAAAATAAAATCTGCCCGGAGACTGTGATTACCAAAAGGACACTCAGGAGTCAGGCAAGACCAAAAGATGGTAGGAAGAGAGCTGCAGGCAGATGCCAAAGGCAGTATCAGGCTCCCGGTGGGGAACCCCAGCTGAAGACCGTCTGAGGCGGGGCAGCCAGAGGATCATTAGCTCCACGGTGCTGGGGGCTGTAAGGCTACTGCCCGCCAGGGCCTCCCGAGGAGCGGCGGGGTCCACCACTTCGGTCCAGCCCTCGCCTCCCGGGCACCGCTGTCCTGGGCACCCCGGGTTGCTCCAGGCCCGCTCTAACCGCCCGGCCCACACCTCTTCACCTCCTCACCTTCCAGTCCCTCCATTGCGCCACCGCCCCTGGTTCCGCGAGATGCCTCCCCCAGCACCCGCCGCCGCCACCGCCACCGCCACCGCCGCCACCGCCCAGCTCCGGCTGTAGCAACCCGGCCGCACCTCCCACCCGCTAACATCCTGGACTCTCATTGGCCCGACGTTGGCGGGGCGGGGCTCAGGAGAGGCGGGGCCTCACGGGGAGGTGCGCCTTCTGCAGCAGCCTGGACTGAGGTCTCCTGGTCGTCCTCCCGGTAAGCCTAAACCGCTTCAGGTTGCGTACTGTCGCTAAACGACGCCTTTGTTCTACTGACTGTAGACTTGTTTCCCTCACACACTATCCTTTCATTTAGAATGTCTCAGCACCTCGTGGGCAGCCCTTCACCAGTCCCTCAGTGAGTCAGTGCAGTTCTCTCTTCTCGTCTCTCCCTGAGGGCTCTAAGCAAACAAGCAAACCAAACACACGCCCTACTTGCGTATATGCAGCGCACTCTCCATTTTCCGCTAGTTGGTCACACGACGTTACCTGAGCGTATGCCCTAGACCTGATAGTCACACACAGATTTAGGAGTTAAGGCACTCCCTCCCCCCCGCCTCCCGAAATCATACTTTGTGTCTGGGATTGTAGAACTGAGATCGCTCTAAACACTTGGAAACAATTTTTTCAGCATGAAAGCTTGGGCGGAAAATTAGAAGTGAAACCCAGCCCTCCCTTCATCTTCATCTACTCTGGGACTACCCAGACCCTATACTTTATCATCCTTTAACTAAAATAGTCTGCTGGCTTCATAACTTATGAACTAAAACAAAATTATGTTTGATCAAGGAGTTTAAGGGCGGAACTAACTTACGGAATGAGGCCTATTTCTGTCAGAGTCAAAACCTTTTGGGGATGAAGGTAACTTCAAAACTAGCTAAAATTTTTATTTAACAGTCTAACACATTTCACTAGAACTAAATTTCTTTGAAAATTTGATTTAGCAGTGATAAACCATATTTGTTAACTCTAGTATATCTACTGGCAAGTTATCAGTATTAATATAATTTCTTTAACAAATGTTATATTAATTCTTTTATCTGTTCAGTTGCAGAGTTTTCACATCACATTTAACTTTGTCTACTGTTAAAAGTATGTATCTTACAAAGCAGTAGCCTTTAGGAAGCAAATGGTCCTACTCCTCACTCAGATGAAGGTATTACAGTTGACCCTTGAATAATATGGGGGTTAGGGGTACTGACACCTGCAAGTGGAAAATCCACACATAACTCTTGACTCCTCAAAAACTTAATAGCCTGCTATTGACTGGAAGCCTTACCAATAGCATAAACAGTCAGTTAACACCTATTTTGTACATTATATGATTTATATACTCTTCTTACAATAAAGTAAGCTAGAGAAAAAATGTTATTGGGAAAATCATAAGAGAAAATACATTTACAATACTGTATTTATAAAAAAAAAATCCACGTGTAAGTGGACTCTCACAGTTCAAACCTGTTCTTTTCAAGGGTCAACTATATAAACTAGAAACAAACACTAGAGGGGGACATCACCTCTTATTGGGAAAGTTATCTAAGTGCAGTTGAATGTGGTATGGTTCATCTCTTACACAGAGTCATGTGAAGGAAAACTTGAACCATGCCTGTTTCTATTCCTGCCCTTCCCATGGTTCTGCTCTGACTTTTCTGTTCCTCTAACATCTGAGATCCTAGGCCTTACTGGCCAGACCACAGCCACCTCCCACTTAGCCTCCCTGGCCTAAGTGGAAAGGTCCTTTTTCCTTGGTGTTTCTAAAACAAAGCTAGAATTGTGGGGGGGAGTGGATGGGGAGGACTTTTAAAAGAGCACAAAGGAGGAAAAAACCACACTTGGAAGAAAACCCAAAAATAAAGAAGCAATTTACTTTACAAATTACAAGTTCTTGAACTGAAGTCAAGCTAAAGATTGAGTTGGCTAATACATACTCTATTATGCATAATAGCTATAGCAACAACAAAAACAATAAGGCAATAATAATGATAACAATACAATTTTTAAAATTATGTTAGGCATATTTTAAGTCCTTTTCATATGTTCACTTATTTAATCTTCAAAACAGTTCTTCAGAGTAGATACTATAATTTTCATTTTTCAGAATTCTTCATTTTCTAGATGCCTCAGATTAATTTGTTTGCTATATTTATACTACTAGTGTATGTCTGATTTTACCTATGGCAGTTTCATGGGACTCCTCACTTCCCTTCCTCACCTTGCCTTCTAGCTGCTTTAAATATATTTCTAATTGTTCAGACATGTTGTTGAAGGTATACTTGGGTAGGCATTACTACTGTGAATCTTAATTCTTTAAAACATGCCTGCTAATCTCCTGTATAGATAACAGGCTCTCAGTACTTTTATGCTACAGCTATACTGGCTCCTGCAGCTTTTTTCCTGGTCCTGACCTCTGCGCAAAGAGGACAGTTTCTTATCTGCCTTCCGAAGTTCCATCCTCTGTCTCCTATATACCTGGCCTGGGAGTCTGGTCTTGGTGTTCTCTTCTGACTTTACTTCCTCTTGATTTATTCCATTTTTCTGATGTATCCATTCAACAAATATTTGTTGAGTACCTACTATATTTCAGGCCCATTTCTTTATTAGCCAGTTACTAAAATGATTACTAGCCAGTTATTAAAATGAATGAAGCTCAGTTCCTTCTCTTATGTTCCTTATCTGTTCATATTTTTTTTAGCTGCCAAGTGATCTTTTTAGCTGATGGTAACATTCATAGATGAATACAAAATAAAGATTCACCTCTTTATCATACAAAAAAGAAAGCAAAGGTTCAGAGATGTTTATTGACTCAATACAGGTGACAAAATTAGTAAGTAGCTGAAACAGATATTGGACCCTGTCTTATTACATCATATCCCTGATTCTTTATGCCTTGCATTACTATCTCTTCAACCATTATTTCCTGGAGCCAATCCACTTATCTTTTGCACCTTCCAAAGGGCTGAGCAAGCCACATATATCTTCTTGTTTCAAAGCTCCCACCTCCTGTTGGATCTTACTCAAAGATCAATTTCCCTTTCAGAGACAACATTTGGCTCTCATTGAAATCATTTTCAGAGCATAGCTAAATGTGATTCTAAATCTCAGTGAGAATCCAACTCAGTTTATCAACTCCCACTATGTAAGGCATTTCTTCTCTCCACAGCCTCCAGAGGAATGGCCCACTATAATTTAGTAATTCACACATTTAGTAATCATAACAAAATGATAATTTTCATCAAAAACAAAAGAAGCATATTTCCCCTAAAAGGGGAGAAGGAGCTGTTGAAGAGTTTTCTGGATAGAGGAAGCACATCCTGAGTTGGCTCTTACTAGTTTTATTTTGTAGATTGAAGTAAAAACAAATTTCTTTAAGTGTTCAGGGAAAAATATAGTGATAGTCCTAAATAAGGGAACACTGAGAAAAGGGAAAAAAAAAAAAAAAAAGGAGGAACTTAAAGCAAGCTTCATCTCCTTCATTGATTGGAAGGCTACTCCATTCACAGTATGATAGTGATTATTCCACTCTTTCTCCTCTAGTTCCAAAAGAATCTCCAGTTCCAAAGGGAATCTCTATTCTCTCCACCTTCAAAATTAATTCTCAGCAGCAATGAGATACATTTTTTCAACCTTCAGTTAGGATCCCATCTATCCATCCCTTGCCACCACAATCCCAAATCTTATCTGAAAATTTGTTAATCCAAATACTCTCACATATACAACTCTGTTCTCAGCACAACAGGAAGCTCCAAAGACGTCTCTCTGCTTTCTGTGCAGTTAACATCTAGTAGAGGAAGCCCTGGGCAAGACATAATACAGTGATAGAGGATAATATATTCAACATATTATTAAGTCTTAGATGATTTGGCACAGCTTATAAAAGTAATTGGTTTCAGGGAGACATTTGCATGAATAGAACAATTTAAAAGGTCTTATGAAGAAGTAGAACTTAAATTATATCTTGAAGGGTATCACTGGATAGGTAAAGAGCACCAAGGATGAGGGGGACAATGGCATAAGACTTAAGAAATTAATGGAAGTCTGGCATGTTCTGGGATAGTCAGTAAAGAAACAAGAAGAGTAATTAAATATATTTATTCATGATGTACTATTTTTTCCTAAGTTACAAAGCATAGGCATTATAGTTATATAATTCATATATTTTTAATCTCAGATGCAGGGTGTTGAGTTAATAATACTTACCAGTGTACAACACATATGTCAACTGCCTACACAAGGGCATCTTTCTTCCCCCATTTTATTTCTTAGACTTTCATCCACCATTTTAACTCTGTTTACCAACCTCCTCACTATAAGCACCATTATATTGCATTTAAGTTCCAAAGCTCACAGATATCTTTGGATATATGTGGTTCCTTGAAACATATGTGGTACTGTTTTATATGTGCATCTGTTCTTAATTTATATACATGACATTATACTGTAGCCTTCGTTCAGTTTGTAATTTTTAAATAAATATTCATTTAGAGATTTACCCATGCTCCTGTATATAACTTGTTTATTGCTTCTGCATGCTGAATTACTGTATGTATACACCACATTTTGTTTACCCATTTCTATAGTGATGGGCACCCAAATGCCTTTAACCTGTTGCTACAGTGAACATCTTTGTGCCTGTCCCCTTATGCACCTGGGCTTAAGTTTCTCTGGGATGCATCCCTGGAATGGACTACTGGACCAGGTTCATTTCTAGTAAGTACACCCAGCTTGTTCTCTACAATGGCTGTACAGTATGCACCGCCATTAGCCATGTGCAAGAGCACTCATCTTCCTATAGCTTATTAATAGCTGGCTTACCTCAGTTTTTACCAATCTGTTGAAAATCAAGACTTGGGCATCTCTTTATATACTTGCTAATTCAGATTTGATTTTCAGTGAACTGCCATATTTTATTTTGGGATTCTCATTTATTCTTATGGATTTGTAAATTCCTTGTATATTTTAGATGTTGGCTTCTTGGTGTTTTGGTTA
Organism: Leptonychotes weddellii; assembly: GCF_054177405.1. Classification (NCBI taxonomy): domain Eukaryota; kingdom Metazoa; phylum Chordata; class Mammalia; order Carnivora; family Phocidae; genus Leptonychotes; species Leptonychotes weddellii. The sequence goes on along the minus strand of NC_138372.1, from coordinate 121,359,367 downwards.
TTTTGATAATCTTTTTCCAGTTTGTGACTTATTTGATAACTTTGTCTATTATACCTTTCGTTGAATGAAAATTTTTAACTTTAATTCTGTGAAGTCCATCAATATATTTTTCTTATGAATCGTACATTTGAGTTTTTATTAAAGTTCTCTTCACCTTTAGATTATGAGAGTATTTGCTTACACATTTTTCTATTAGTGTAACCAAATCTAATCCGAAAGAAATGGAGACAATGTAGATACAGATTAGGGAGGACAGCAGAAACATTTTTTTTCCTAGTGTCCTGTGTGTTATGGAGTAACTCTAAAAATTCAAATAAGAACCAATGCCTAGAACTGTTTTGACACATTGTGAACTTGAGCTTTTTGCCTATTGTTGCCAGGAGAACCAAGTTTTCTTAGGTGCTCCTTTTCCCACCTGGAGGAACAGAAAAAAAGAAAAAAAAATCAAGAGTCCTTTCCCCCTTGCCTTATTATTAATCGTAGCAACTTGCTGGGGCCTTAAAAATGCTGTAACATATTGCAAATAAATATTATGTAATGTTAATGATGATGTTAGGATATTTATACTAAGGACAGAAAAGGAAAAGTTTCCCATTATAAATCACATAAGTGAATATCTTGGTACTTCTTTATGATTTTAAAAGCCTTATGAGTCTGCTTCTTAAAGCAATTATTAGATACTATAGTTTCTCCAGCTACCTTTTAATGGAAACAGCTGTATGAGAATTCACCTTATGAATACGTGTAATTACTAATATAATTGATTACTTGGTTTTAAGAACAAACAGGTAAAAGTGAAAAACTAAAGCTCTAATTTTCATTGTAGCTATGCATGTTATTAGAGTTATCTGCCATTAACTATTTATACAAATGTCCACATTTGCAAACCTATCTTTCTAGAAAAATTGCTTATTACAGTTTTACATTGAAAGTACACTATTCTATTTACTTCTTACTTAGAATAAATTTGGTATTTTGTCTATCTAATTTTGTAATATGAATCCAACAATTGTTTGCTTGCTGTTTCTAAGAAACAGAATTGCTTAAGCCTTAAGTACACTTGGGTCTCTTAGCAGCTAACAGATAATCAAGAAAACAGAAATAAGGATTTCCTCCGGCTCTGTTTTCAAAACAAAATGGAGTTTATATTTTCATAAGAAAGAGAAATTCCAGATAATAAAATAATAGTATTCATAAGAACTTAATTTATATGTAATTCAAGGAAGAACCAGTTTTCAAAACTGTAAAAGACTACAGTGAATGCCAGTCTTTTTTCTTTTTTTTTTTTGAGAATTCAGAGAGCTCTTAACACCTTTGCAGTGCCTCCGTTATTATGAACATCAGTGTCCTTTTGTAGCAGAGGTTGTTGTTGCCAGTTTCAAATTCCCTTTACTGGAAGTTGCAGTTCTCTCACTCAAGAGGAGTCATCTCTAACAAATCACTTATAGGAGAATTCCCCTCTTGGTCCCTGCTTCTAGGGAACCACCTAAGATCCCTTTATAGGTATATAGTAATGCCAATTTAATGACCTAGTGCTATTACTAAAAGTTATTCCATCCCATGCCTAGCTGTACTTGAGTTGATAATAACTATACAGAATATTAGCTGTTCAGTGTTTCTGATAATCTACATTTTCATAGGGTACTGTTGTTTTTGAGAAGCTTAGTGTAATACTACAATCATTGGTATGCAATAAATATTTGCTAAATGACTGAATAGATATGAGTGAATGGCGTAGTTTTCAAAATAGTTCTTTTAAGTAGGCAGAGAGGTTTTATTTAACACATAATGGTTAGGGTTAATATGTTACTATGCTTACTATTTTCCACAAACTCTCATGTTGTCCTCATAACCTACCTGTGAAGTAGATGTTATTCTTCCCATTTTCATGTTGAAGACACTGAGATTCAATAAGACTAAGTGACTTTTTCAAAGTTACAGTGAATAGTAGTGGGGTTGGAATATGTAAATAGATTATCTGACTTGAGATCCATATACTATAGCAAAACTGCTTTTTCTTAGTAAGAATAGTGAGCCTATTGAGAACGACAAGGGAAGGCATTGGATTTCTACTCTCTCAAGTTTCAGATCAGGAAAGAGAGGACTGATAAACTGTCCATGGAATGAAATAAAAGCAAATCATATGAATTACTCTTTATTTCTCTTAAGGACAGAATCTATGTGTGATGGTTAATTTTATGTGTCAACTTGGCTAGGCCAGTTTCTGGATAATTGGTCAGAAATTATTCTGGATGTTTCTGTGAAGGTGTTTTCTGGATGAGATTAACATTTAAATTGGTAATCTTTGAATAAGGCAGATTGTCTTCGTATTGTGGGTGGGCCTCATCCAGTCAGTTGAACAAAGACTGTCTTTCCCTGAGCAGGAAGGAATTCTGCCTTTGGACTCAAACTATAATTCTACCCTGGATTTCCAACCTTATGGCATAACCCTGCAGATTTTGAACTTGAAAGCTTCCACAATCATGTGAGCCAATTGCTTAAAATAAACCTTTCCTCCATATATATGTGTATACACACTCCATATAGACATGTGTTTATGCACATGTGTACATATATTGTGGTAACAGAGTTGGTAGATATAGGGGTATAGTTTTATAATATTTAATATTACTCATCTCCAGGGTACAAGTGTACACATCTTCTCTTGCTAATTACACTAGCCACCAAAGGGTGCCTTTAAGTAGATCACCCACAAAAAATAGTAGCAAAATGTGAAACAAAATGCTATTTTTTTTATTATTGGTTGGGTTACTATCCAATACTTCCATTGTTAGAACTACAGTAAAGCTTAGTTGAGCTATATAACATAAGTTATTTAGTCAGCTTGGGCTGCCATAGCAAAATACTGTAGATTAGGCTTAAACAACAGAATCTTATTTTCTCACAATTCTTGAGGCTGAAATCTGAGATAAGGGTGCCAGCATCTTCGGGTTCTGGTAAGGCTCTCTTTGTGGCTTATAAAGAATAAATTTATTGCTGTGTTCTTCCACTGGTAGAAAGAGAAAGATCGAGGCACCTGGGTGGCTCAGATGGTTAAGCGTTTGCCTTCAGCTCAGGTCATGATCCCAGGGGCCTGGGATCGAGCTGCTTAGTGGGGAGCCTACTTCTTCCTCTCCCTCTGCCATTCCCTCTGCTTATGCTCTCTGGTTCTCTCTATCTTTCTGTCACATAAATAAATAAAATCTTAAAAAAAAAAGAGAGAAAGATCTCCCTCTCTCTTTCTCTTCTTCTAAGGTCACCAATCCTATTGAAGTAGGACTCCCACCCTTATAACTTCATTAACCTTTGCTACCTTCTAAAGGACCTATATCCACATACAGTCACATTGAGGGTTAGGGCTTCAACATATGAATTTTGGGAGAATAAAATTCAGTCCATAGCAGCATTTATTTAGACATAGTATTGGAAAATTAAAAAGTGACATACCAATTTGTATGGCAGTGTAATTTATAGTGACTTACTGTTAAATGTCACCCAAAAAGAGGGTGTGTGCACAGGTTGACAGATTGAGGCAGAGTGTGTCTTTCCTTAATATTAGTATGGAAATCAAAAAGGATATAATAAATATTTCAAAGAGAATTCATAGGCCTTGTTAATGGGTCAGATGCATTTTTTTTCATGTCATCTGCATGCATTTATCTACTTCCAGTATTAAAACAACTTCTAATAACACCATTAAAAATCATTAAAAATCAAAAAAATTACATTAAAAATCATGGACAGGGCCGCCTGGGTGGCTCAGTGCATTAAGTGTCTGCCTTCAGCTCAGGTCATGATCCCAGAGTCCTGGGATCGAGTCCCACATCGGGCTCCTTGCTCAGCAGGGAGCCTGCTTCTCCCTCTCCCTCTGCTGCTCCCCCTGCCTGTGCTCTCTCTCTCTCTCTTTCTATCAAATGAATAAATAAAATCTTTAAAAAAAAAATCACAAAGAAATAAAATTATAATAAAAACTAGTTTTAACTTACTACATATAATACATGCTCATTAGGTATTTGTTGAATAATAATTTATCTGTCAGTTTTACACAAACTAGATAAAATGGCTATTATAATTGAGGATTAACCATAACTCCATGGCTTTCTGGCAATTAAGGTTACCCAAACTAAGAAAAAACAAACTGAGTCACAAGATCTTTTTTTTATCAGTTATTAGGAAGTATTCTGATTCCTCAGGAATTTCCTCCTAAAACTGAATTATAAAAGCAATTTATGGTGAGACCATCGAATTGAAGGCAAATTAGAAAATTAAGATGACTAGTCTGGATGATTAGAAGAATGGAAATGCTAATGGAAGAAATAGGAAATTGGCAAAGAAGTTCATTTGAAACAAAAATATGCATTTGGTAATTTATAATAATGGGAAACTTCAAGACAGAATATAAAGCTAAATATGGTATTTTCAATAATGCATAAGATGTATTTTGTCAAAGAAAGATTTGTGTTTCTTTTTAGAAATTATTAAAGTCGTTGTGTTTTTTACAGATATTTCTGTAGCAAGATATGAAGAACTAAAATTTGGGGGGCTTACTAACAAGTCAAATCATTTGTATATGCGAAATTACAGAATAAAGATAATGAGTTAACTATCACAAGATCAGGGTAAATTTAATCATCTTCAACTTAAGATTCAGCATTAAGTGAACCAACACACATTTCCAAACCAAGTGAAATTCCCTATAACAAACTGTCATTGCCTGAAAGTTATAAGTGAAAATTCCTTAAAACTATAAATAATAGTATTTTCACTGTTTTATGAAAGCACTTTGACTCTCTTAGCAAATACATAAAAATTAAATGGTAAATAATGGTAAATTAAAAAAACAACTTATGGTAAAAAAGATACAGAATAAAATAGATATAACGTAAATTTTTTTGATGTGGAATTATAAATACCCATAAACTTTTCTTTATCTATCTAGCAAATACAATGACTCTGTTTTTTCAAAAACAAATATGGCAATTGTCTTTCATTCTTTCAAGATTTGTCATTAAATTCCTAACTGAGGCTTATAGATTCTGGCTTCGATATATCTTTGCAGCCAGAGTTGAAATAATTAATATAGGGTTATACTTCCTACTTCCACATAGTAAAAAATAAATAAACATGATTGGGTCTGTATTGAGATATGTGGTATATAAATACAAAGTCTAAATATTTGAGGTTTCAATACTTTTTTTTACTATTTTTATTTACAGAGATCTAGTAGTACCAGTGTAGCCAAGAAATTTAAAGTAAATTTATTTTGAAATTAAAAATGAGGTTTTCATTATGTATCCTTTACAAATGGACCTTAGAAATGCAAAAATGGAAAAGAATATTCTACGTTGGAATTTTTGGGTTTTTACACAATGAAGCATCTTTATAACAAACACTTTATAGTTCTTCCTTAGAGACAACAATAGAGAGAAATTACAAAATTACATTTTGTGCTCCAACTGATGAGCACTTTGCCCAATAATTCTGTGAAGTCTGGCTAAAAATTGCAGCAGCATGACAGTGTTAACACAAGTCTAGAACAGAATTGACCTATTTGAGGTCAGTCTGTCCTTCGGAAGTTTATTTAAATTGAACACTCTTTTTTTCCCCAAGAACTTTGCCAATTTATATTTTTATATTCTCTTGGTCATATCTGACTCCAAGGACATAGTTTTGCTGAATTATCAACTTTATCCCTGGTGCTTGGTCCTCCTTGCCCACGCTCAATGATGATCCCAATGTGGAAGTCAGACCCAATTCTTTTTTATTCCCTTAATGTCATTCCCTTAAACATCTACATGTATAGTAGATTTGTGAAAACTTAGCGTTAAGAACAATACATTGAAACCACAGGTTTGATTATGATACTTAGAAACTAAGATATTAAAGATATAGTTAAAGTCTCTTATATAAGCTTCTCCAGTTTGCATTAACACAGATATTAAATTTTGGTTCTAAATACCAATTTTTAACAAACATACTACACAGGTGAACTTACTATTAGGTGAAATTAAAACAGATAGCTGAGCCACATCATAAATTAATAGCATTTTTTTATCACTGGAAATCTCCATTTTAAGTTAAATCACTTCTTCAAATTTTAAAAATGAGATGAAGAACTTATCAAATTCAACACTCAAAAAACAAATAATCTAATCAAGAAATGGGCAGAAGACATGAACAGACATTTCTCCAAAGAAGACATACAGATGGCCAACAGCATGAAAAATGCTCAACATCATTCGGCATCAGGGAAATACAAATCAAAACCACAATAAGGTACCACCTCATACCAGTCAGAATGGCTAAAATTAACAAGTCAGGAAACGACAGATGTTGGTGCAGATGCAGAGAAAGGGGAACCCTCTCACACTGTTGGTGGGAATGCAAGCTTGTACAGCCACTCTGGAAAATAGTATGGAGGTTCCTCAAGAAGTTAAAAATAGAGCTACCCTATGACCCAGCAATTGCACTACTAGGGATTTACCCCAAAGATACAAATGTAGTGGTCCAAAGGGACACCTGCACCCCAGTATTTATAGCAGCAATGTTCACAATAGCCAAACTATGGAAAGAGCCCAGATGTCCATCGACAGGTGAATGGATAAAAAAGATGTGGTGTGTGTATATATATATGTGTGTGTGTGTGTGTGTATATATACACACACATATATATATTTAATGAAATATTACTCAGCCATCAAAAAAATGACATCTTGCCATTTGCAACAATGTGGATGGAACTAGAAGGTGTTATGCTAAACAAAATAAGTCCGTCAGAGAAAGACAATTATCATATGATTTCACTCCTATGTGGAATTTAAGAAACAAAACAGAGGATCATAGGGGAAGGGAGGGAAAAATAAAACAAGATGAAACCAGAGAGGGAGACAAATGATAAGAGACTCTTAATCAAAGGAAACAAACTAAGGGTTGCTGGAGGGGAGGGGGGTGATGGGGTAACTGGGTGATGGACGTTAAGAAGGGCACGTGATGTAATGAGCACTAGGTATTATATAAGACTGATGAATTACTGAATTCTACCTCTGAAACTAATAATACACTATATGTTAATTAATTGATATTAAATTTAAATTTTTTTTTAAATTGAAAATGAGAAGGTTCTTTTTATTATTTTATATGTATTTCCAGATAGGAACTTTCAAAATATCCAAATGATTTTTCACATTTTTTCACATCTCAGTCTAATGTTTCACTCTTAAACAGCAGTATCTTTTATCCTTACTTTTAGTAATATGGGGTATAAAATTGAATAAAATGTAATATGTTTTCTAAGTAAAAAGATGAACATGAGGAAGACAGACTAATATGTTAAAGTCTAATATATTCTGTGAATGCTAGTACACTAAAAATCCATAAATTGATAAATTAGATTGAATACCATATTGAAAATAATAGAATTTAGAAAAACTTAAAAAGGATTAAGTCAGATAATGTTTCATGCTATTTTCTCCAGGGAAAGAAATGTTGAATTCACCTTTTTTTTCCTCTTCCATAAATTATTTTTACCATTTCTTAATCCCTCAATTCCCTTTGCCATTTCTCAGTTTCTCAAGGCAGAAATTCTATTTGGCTACTTGTCCAACTGCAGCTTCCAATGTAATTTTGTTTTGATGTTAAGAAGCATTGCCTAAAATCTCAGAAGGTAACAGAGTCAGTGACCATTTTTGCATAATATATTCTGGCTGGCTGTGTTTTTCTACAGAGGTACTTGACGGGCTAGAAATTCATCTCATTCAGTAAATTATAGGAATTGATATAACAAAAATAAATAGTGAAAAACAAAATAATGACAGAAATCTCAAATTAAAAAACTCAATCTGACTTTAAAAAGTACACATATTTCTAATAACATAATAATGTAATCACAACTAATTCTAGTTTTTTGTCATTAAGGAAAAAGGTCAAGTTCATAGAGCTGGCTGGTAGAAAGATGATAGTGTGGGAAAAAGAAATAGTGCAGAATAGTGATTAGACCTTTGGTCTCTAGAGCGGGAGTTGGCAAACTACAGTCCATGGATCAGTTGCCTGTTTTTATAAAATAAGTTTTATTGGAATATGGCCACCCACATTTATTTACAAATAGTTTTTTCTCCCCCACTATAATGGCAGAGTTGAGTGAGTATTTACAACAGAGACTGAATGGCCTGCAAAGCCTAAAATATTTACTGTCTGGCCCTTTAAGGAAAAGTTTATCAATCCACCCCTGCATAACAAACCTGGATTTGTACCCTTCCTTTCCTTGAAAAATGGATTAAGCTTCTCTGAGCCACCCATTCCACACTTGTAAGATGTGGATAACAATAGCTAATTTACAAGGTTACTGTGAAGATTAAATGTGGAAGTTCAGGTGAAGCACATAGTACATAGTACGGTGTTAACAAATAGCTGGAATTATGAGCTTGTGTTAGGCCATGTTTTGTTCTGTATTATCTCACAGATCTATTTATAGATACTAAAATTATTAGCCAACATAATTCATAATCTTTACTAATGTTATAATGGGTAAATTGTTAGCCTAAATAGAATTATTTTAAAATACCAAAAATATGCCATATTTATTCATAAAATTTAATGTATAATACATAATTATGTTTCTTAACACAAGTAGTTTTATTCTGATTTAAAATATTGTGGGGCGCCTGGGTGACTCAGATGGTTAAGCGTCTGCCTTCGGCTCAGGTCATGATCTCAGGGTCCTGGGATCGAGTCCTGCATCGGGCTCCCTGCTCCTTGGGAGCCTGCTTCTCCCTCTGCCTTTCTCTCTCGCTCTGTCTCTCATGAATAAAAAAAATCTTTAAAAAAAAATAATAAATAAAATAAAATATTGTGAAGCGCCTCCAGTACTGGTTAAGGACTTTCTCCCCTGTCTCTCCCACCTAATGCAACTAAAATCCTTGTACAGAGGTATGGAGCAGCTATCTGAAGACTCTGAAAAATATATGGTAGCAGTGAGACTGGGAAAGAAAGGCACTACTCGGAGTATTTACAATTTGGCAGTGAGTTTCCTGTTATTATTTTTGCTTTTTTTTAACCTCCCAGCCCAAACTGAAAGGCAGCCCAAATCTCAGAACTGTGCACCAACATGGACAAAAAAAGAGCTTCAATAGAAGTGCTATCTATCTGGTTTGAGGAGTGAGAAGGGGAAGGTCCATGGAATAGAGACAGAAGGGGAATCCACTGGATGTTTTCTCTTCTGGCCCTGCCATCAGGCAAACTCCAGTCTTGAAGCTACAGTCTCATGGTGGCAGGGCAGTTGCAGAGGCCCAGAAAGCCCTAAATCTGTGAAAGAGGTCAATCCTTGTCTCTGACTAGAGGGACTATGGTCGGAAGACTGTGGAAAGAATCCCCATTGCTTTTATTTTTTCTCTCTATCCCCTTGCCACTGGCCCTGGAGGTCAGCTCAAGTCACAGGATGAATGTGGTAGAGTAGAGAGACTGAAGCCAAGATTACTGAACATAAAAAAACACAAGGAAATTTCAAGAAACTTAAAGGGAAAAGTCTAACAGACCAACTCTGAGATGACCTAGATGTTGAAAATAATCAAAGACTTTAAAGCAACTACTCTGACCATGCTCCAAGAAGTAAGGAAAATTTCTATTGAATAGAAACATGGAAAGTCTCAGTAGAGATAGAGAAGCTATAGAAAAAATATCAACTGGATATTTTAGAAGGGAAAAAATAAATCACAGTCAAACTGCTAAAAGTGAAGCAAAGAAAGAATCTTGAAAGCAGTCAGAGAAAAATATGAACTACTATAGGGGAATCATGACTTGAATAACTGGATTTTTCATCAGAAACCATTGGAGGTCATAAAGCAGTAGAAAAACAATTTTAACATGCTGCAAGAAATGACCTGGGGTGGTTTGAAATTCTCTAGGAGCTACTTGGGTATAATCTGAAATTGTCCCCCAAAAGTGGAGTGCGGGGAGAGACCAAAGAAAGAGGCAGGCCACTTCAGGTTGGTAGGTGGCAGTTTTAATAAGCAAAGGAAACCTGAATACAAGGCTGTCTTGGGTGACAGCAAGATGAATGGATCCCCATACCTACCCATCAAATCTTAAAAATTTATGAAGAGGCCTTAGTCACATATGCTGTGTAGGTGTTCTCAACACCGCATCACTATCTCAAGGTATGTCCTTGGAGCAGCCTCTGAGAGCAAGAAAGGCAAGTGGAAATCTGCATTCCAAGGACAGGGAATGGGGGTGAAGAGACTCCCAAGTGCTCCTGTCCAGCTCATGGGTCAGTTGGTAGTCACGTCTTTTCGATGACATTCCTCAACAACCTGTCAACCTAAAATTCCATATTCAGCAAAAAATTCTTCTTCAGGAGCAAAAGAAAAATAAAATCACGTGTGAACAAAAACTAATAAAAGAATTTGTTGTCAACAGACCTGCTCTAAAAGAAATGCTAAAGGAGGTTTTTCAGGTGGAAGGAAAAGATATTAGAGGGAAAGTTGGAAGCTCAGAATTGCAGGAAAAGCAACAGATATGATAAATCTCTGGGTAAATATAACAATAGAGTAATTGTTTTCTTTTAATGTCTTTAAAATATGTATGATGATTAAGAACAAAAAATTATGGGCACCTGGGTGGCTCAGTCATTAAGTGTCTGCCGTCGGCTCAGGTCATGATCCCGGGGTCCTGGGATGGAGCCCCGCATTGGGCTCCCTGCTCTGTGGGTAGCCTGCTTCTCCCTCTCCCACTCCCCCTGCTTGTGCTACCTCTCTCGCTGTGTCTCTCTCTGTCAAATATATAAATAAATAAATCTTTAAAAAAAAATTACGACTGTTTTCAGTGTTTATAGGTGAAATAATACAACAATCACAATATTAGGGGGGAGTTAAGGGATCTCTCTAGTGACAAGATTTCTACATTCCACTTGAAAGTGGTAAAATATTAATTTTAATTATAATGTAAAAAGTAAGTATATACATTATTATCCCTAGAACAACTACTAAAATAGCGGTACAAATAGTTATAGTCAAGCCCCAAAATAAATTAAAATGGATTACTAAAAAATATTCAAATAATCCAAAAAAAGCAGGAAATGGAAAACAGAATAACTTAATAGAGGAAACAAGCATAAATAATAAAACAATAGACATAAATCCAAACATAATTACATTAAATGCAACATACCACTTATGAGACTGACTTAGAATCAACAAAAAAGAGAACCAACTATATGCTGCTTACAAGAAATCTACTTATGATTGGTGGTTTAAAAATAAAAAATTGAGAAAAGATACCCATGCAAACAATACTCACAAGAAAGCTTGAATGCTGTATTAACAATAGGCAGAGAACACTTCACAGCAAGAAAAATTAGAAGGAATTGAGTTACATTATATAATTATTGGAAGGGTTAGCTCAACCAAGAAGACATAACATTTAGATTATATAACTAACAACAGAGCTTCAAAATGCACAAAGCAAATGCTGATAGAACTAAAGAAACAAAAACTCAAAATTAGTCTTGGAGATTCCAACTTTCCTCTGTTAATAGAACAAATAGATAAAACAATAATCAAACATGTTTAAAAAATCAAACAGTCAGTTCAATCAGTTGACATTTGTAGACACTCCCCTCCACAACAGCAGAAATACAAATTCTTTTCAAGACAGTTGGAGCGTTCGGTGAGATGAAGGATAACGTTAAGAGTTTGGAAGAATTGTAATCACCAAAGTTTATCTTTGACCATAATGAGATTAAAGTAGAAATCAATAAATATTATACATGGAAAATCTCCCCATAGTTGGAAATTAAATGATACATTTCTGAATAGCCCACAGGGCAAATGCAAATAAAACCACAATGAGATACCACTATACAATATTATACATTTTTTAGAATGGCTAAAACAAAAACAAATAGACAATTCTAAGGGCTAGCATGCATATGAAGCAACTTTAAATCTCATATTTTGTTGATGTAAATGCAAAATGCTACTGCCACTCTGAAAAACAGTTTGACAGTCTCTTATAATGTTAAATACAGATTTAACCATTTGATCTAGCCATTCCTAAGTATTTATCCTAGATAAATGAAAAGTTATGTTCACACAAACCCTTTGCATACGTTTTATAGTTTTATTCATAATTGCCAGAACTGGAAACAACTCAGAAGTCCTTCAACAGCTTAATAGATAAAGAAACTGGCATATATATCCATACAGTGGAATACTACTCACCAATATAAAAGAGCAATGATAGATACACTCAACAATATAAGTGAATCTCAAAGGCATTATACTGAGTGAAAGAAATCAGTCTCAAAACGTTATATTCTAGGGGCGTCTGGGTGGCTCAGTCGTTAAGCGTCTGACTTCAGCTCAGGTCATGATCCCAGGGTCCTGGGATCGAGCCCTGCATCGGGCTCCCTGCTCTTCAGGAAGTCTGCTTCTCCCTCTCCCGCTCCCCCTGCTTGTGTTCCCTCTCTCGCTGTGTCTCTGTCTGTCAAATAAATAAATAAAATCTTTTAAAAAAGTCATATTCTATATTATTTCATGTTTTTGACATAGAAAAGTCAAGTTTACAGGGACAGAGAATGGATTAGTGGTTGGTTTGGAGTAAGGGTAGAAGAGGGAGAATGTATGACTATAAATGGATGGCACAAGGGAGTATTTTATGGTGATAGAAATACAGAATATCCTGTATCCTGATTGTTATGGTGGTTACGTGAGTCTGTACATTTGTTAAAACCTGAAGAACTATACCAAACAAACAGTTTGCATTTAAGTTTTTAAAAATTGTTACAGTAAACCAAAATGACAGTTTGGGATTTATTTACTTCATTAATTAGAATAGAAATAACTAGGCAGCAGGCAGAAATTAGGTCAAAGATGAACTTATTGTTTATCCAAGCAGATTAACACAACTAGTTGGTTGGCCATTTGACAACATATTGGAACTAAGAATGCATTTTTTAAACGGTTGTAATGGATCCAAAGACGAAAACCAAACGTGAATAACTTCTTGATAAAATTTTTCTCTCTCGTGGTAATATTTGAGATCTCTTGGTATGTATGATATTCCTCTAATGCAAATATTATTTTATAATAATTTTAGGAAAAATCTTTATAAATGTGAGGTTCATTTCATAGTTTAGACTTAACTTTTTAAAAATGTATTCAAAGAGGCTTGACATTAGTGTTCTTGATCCTTTTGAATTCCTATACTTTTAGCCCAGTTCTTTTACTAACTAGCCATGCAGTCCTTGAGCAAATCAATGACCATCTCCACCTTGAGTTTCTTCTTTCATAAAACAAGGATTTTATACTAACTCTAGGACCCATTCCATCTGAAAACATCAACATTTCATGATTCTAGTAGTATTCTTTAGCCATTTATGGAAGGAATAGCTCTGGGTAGGCCTGCTTCACCAAAAATATCTTGTTAAAAGCCTATCTTTGCATTGCTTGATGCATCGCTACACTAGACAATATAAAGCCAATCTTAAGTATTATTAGTAATACCTTGACTCAGCCAAACTGTTAAGGGTAAGGCAGATTATCTACTTAAAAAGGCTATTTTGATTAAATGCTAAGTCTCTGGACAAGGACAGATATATGTTAGAATCATGATCCTATCTCCTATCTCCAGTGACTTTTGACAACTTTTACAAACTCCATTAGAGGTAATATTAGCTCCTCAAAAGGTTGTTGTGAAGGCTAAGTCAAGTAATACATGAACATACCTAACAGAATGGCACAGAAGAATTTACTATTATTAGACTCAGGTAGGATGCCTGGGTGGCTCAGTTGGTTAAGCGTCTGCCTTTGGCTTGGGTCGTGATCTCAGGGTCATGGGATCCAGTCCCTGCATCACGTCAGGCTCCTTGCTCAGTGGGGAGCCTGATTCTCCCTCTGCCTGCCACTCCCCCCGGCTTGTGTGCTCTCGCTCTCTCTCTCTCTGACAAATAAATCTTAAAAAAAAAGACTCATGTAAACTCCAATTTCTATTTTTCTCTTGAAATTAAGTAATTGAGAACTCAACAATACTCTGTATTTTCAGTACTCAAGAGTGATAAGCATAGCATCAAAGACGCATCAGGAAACACATGTACTACTGGCTCTACATTTGTGGGAGGAGGAGGCCAAGAAAAACGTGTCAGAAATGCAGAACAGTGAGAAAAACCGGGTGAACAAATCAGTCCCTTAAATAGGAAACTACTCACTTGTTCTGTAGCACCAACAGTGGACATAAAAATAAAAATCCAGGAGTACTTTGGAAAACTCAACTGTCACTAATACTTCAAGTAGAACATCTCTATCCAATTGCAAAATTTTGCATTACTCAGAACACACATTTCTTGCATAAATCTTTCAGTTTCCTAGCTATAATTATTTATGTATTCTTTCTTGATAACTGTGATGATTTGTAAAGAGGTTCCTCTTTCCTAGAGCTGCTGTAAAAAATTCCCACAAACTGGGTGGCTTAAAACAACAGAAATTTAATTTCCTTCCCCACTTCCTTTATCTTCCCCTCCCTTGCACTCCCATTAACTACACTAGCTCATTCTTTTTTTTTTTTTTTTTAAAGATTTTATTTATTTATTTGACAGAGACAGAGACAGCAAGAGCAGGAACACAAGCAGGGGGAGTGGGAGAGGGAGAAGCAGGCCTCCCGCTGAGCCGGGAGCCCGATGTGGGACTCGATCCCAGGACCCTGGGATCATGACCTGAGCCGAAGGCAGTCGCCTAACCAACTGAGCCACCCAGGCGCCCTACACTAGCTCATTCTTATCTTTAAGTGTAGAGATCATGGTTTTATATTTTATTTCAATCTCTCATTGAATCCAGCATAGTGCCAGGCCCTAAGCATGAATTTATAATCACTACAATTCTATTTTATAGTTCCAGAAAATTTTGTTGAATTGAATTAAACATCTAAATCCTTGAAATGGGATATTTTAAGGAAACTGTGAGGGAGAATTTGAAAGCTAAGAGAGGAGGGAGTGGTATAAAACAATAATTATTCTGTCCAAGGGACAATGTTAGGAGTATTGTGAAGATGATGCATTCTGTCCAACTTATTCATCAAGATGCAGAGCTTCCCATATAAGAATAACTCTACATTTATTGGGAGGGAGCTTTGTGCCAGGCATGCTTCTTAATACATTATATATAGTATCTCAGCTAACCCACTGAGCAGTCCCATGAGATAGGAACTATTTATTTTCCCAACTGTGGCTTAGAGAGGTTAACTGATTTTCTCAAAGTCACACAATTAGCAAATGACAGAACCTGATTTCACTGATTTCAAAGCTCAGTAGTTTTGATTCCAGCAGCACATTTCATCTGGAAAATAAAATAGTATTGACTTGCTTATTTATACTAGCCTGCTTCCTGGTCCAAAGGCTGGGAGAGTTGACAGGTAAGTATTTTTTTAGCCACTTCTCTTTCTGTTGTCATTGATTGAAATAAATACTTACTCCATTTTTGTAAATAAAAGACTTCTTTATTGTATACTTGCTCATTGTTTCAGAAATGTCAATAGGTACTTTAATTTTTATTTTCCCAAATTTCTTGTTAAGCTTCAGACCTTTGAGAGTTAAAACTATTAAAACTATTTCTTTTTAAGTAAAGACTATTATAATTTTTATTAAAGTTTCTCAAGGTAAACTTCAGGAAAAAAATAGAATAAAACAAATTTAACCGTGTGCAAACCAATTGATTACTTCTCTCAAAACAGACTTACCATTTATTATAGTTCATTTTCTTTATGTTAGCATATAATTTTTCAAATGCTAGGAAATGCTCTCAAGAATCATTGTTTTCAAATTACATATTAAATTTTCAGGCTTGTGGTTAATTTATGTAACACATAATGTCAGAGGGAACACAAAATTCACTTCTGGTGAAGTAAACAATTCATAGTTTACATTTGACCTTTAGTCAGATTTTAAGAGGATTGGAATTGCTTAGTCAAAGATTTGTTTAAGACTGAACAACATGGGGTGTTTTGAAGTACTTAAACTTCTTGTGAATAATTTATATTGAATTCAGTTTTGTTCAGACATTTCTAGTAGCTTGGAAAATCTTCATGAATACCAATGATTAATTGATCGTAAAACATTTACACAATGTTAGTATTATCTAAATAATATTAGTAACCAGAGCAAGAGAAGAAAAGGAAATGATGCTTGGTCACCCCCTAGTGGTTTTTCATTGGGAATTAGTATTGATTAGCCTATGCACAGAAAGAACTATGAAAGATTCCATACAAAGTTGACAGTTTGTGTTCTGCTATGATTTAGAGTTTCCATGGTCTATAAAAATACTCTGTTGTTTCAAAATCTGAGAACTTTCTGTGAAATGGAGATTTGGTGAAAGAAAGAAAAGAAAGAGGAAGGAAGGAAGGAAAGAAGGAAGGCAGAAAGAAAGAGAAAGAAGGAATGAGTATCCTAGATACTAGGATAGAGTAATAGACATATAATCTTTGCCAATATTTATAATAAAAGACAGAAGGTAGGGAAATTAGATGGTATAGTTAAATTATTATTCTATTCATTATTCATTAGAGCAAGAAAACTGGACCATGGGGTTAACAAGAATATAGATAGATCTTAGAAGAATATTTCTGTACTATATTTTTAGTATAGAAATCCACTGGTGGCACAAAAGGTATTTAAGAAATATGTGCCCAGTTCTCATAGTTATGTGATGAGTAATCATAATGCTAATAACATAGTTGTTGACAGAGCTCTAGGCATTCCCATTTCTGATGGCCTATAAAATGTTTTCTGTTGTGTTGGCTAACTGAACATCATAAAGAATAAAAAATGAGATGTTTTCTCTTGAATATACTGTCATGATCCTAAATAAAATATATAGTATTTAAATCTATCAACATCCCCTAAAAGTCTTTCTTCCTTCAGAGCTTCCCCAGTTTCTGTCAGTGATTAGTACCATTCTTCAGGGGTAGAGGCCATGATTAACTTCAATCTATTCTTTTTTTTTTTTCTTGTGGTAAAATTATTTTGAAAATAAAATTTCATATCTGTGAAGGGTTTTGACTATGTATTTTAAAAGCCCCACTTAACACAAACTTGCATCTATAACAAAAAGACCATTTGATTCAGAAAACATATATAGCTGACACTGTATCAGATGGTTATTAGGGATAATTCAGGTTTCTAAGTAAATCAGTTTGAAGTACTAAGAAACACTGTAACTAGCACTAAAATTCATACCAGGAAAGGAAAGTTGGCTTTTATACACAGATAGTCAAAAGTTGTGTGTTAAAATTTAAAAAAATAAAAATCTAATCATGTTCCATAATCCCTTTCTCCTAATACATGGAAGAAAACTAGAAGGCAGAATCTTCTAGAATAATATGAGACTTAGAGCTTTTTTACTGAAGTTTTCTCCCCCTTAATCATACATACCATAAGCATAGCTTTGAAGATAGCTTCAGGAACTTTAATTAAAAAACATATCAGAAAAATTGAGTGGATCTGGAACGGTTCAATACTGAAAAGCCTAGGCAAGAGAAAGAAACAAAAAACAAGGGCTGTGGTGCTAAGAGCTATACAAAGGTAAAAGGGCACACAGCATACCTTATAGGAGATTATGATAAGGAGGATAATGCTAAATTGTATTCAGTTGTGTTTTTAAAAATATTTTGCTTTATCCATAATATTTTTAGATAAAAATGCTTTTCCTTTTCTTTTTTTTCTTTGTCATTATGTCCAAGATGTGAAGGTATATCTGGTCCCTCTTGCTCTATCTTGATCAAAAGTGAAGTCTATATTAACAATTTGATTTTTAAAATATGTGACAAATTTTATGAACCAATGTGATAGAGATTTATTGATCTAAATTTAGAATAATAGGTATGAAGAGGCCCTTATTATTTGTTTAATATACAGTCAGTGCACATGAATATTCTTTGCAGTATCCAGACCCGATCTCTTCCTGTTCATGTTACAGAACCATCTTGTCATGTTTTTATTTCACATTTATTGTGAAATGTGCCATTCTTTGTTAATGTCATGTCTCCCATCACAATAATTATTATGACAATGCCTTGGCTGTTTGAAAATTGTATGGAAAATATAACAGATCTTCTTGCCTATGTTTCCCAAATATAATTTTAAAACCATTACATCATTACTCATGATGCTGTATCACTCATCTTGCTACGTGTGAATGAATATTTGCTTGCTATTATATCTCTCAAAATTTGTTGCTATGCTTCATTGATAATGCTACAAATTCAAGGCTTAATCAGAATATGCAGGAAAATGTAAGCCATATTCATTTTTTGTTCATGTTAAATTTAACATGTTTTTAATTTTATAATATATACTAAGCACCATGTCTTCCAACCTTGTCTTCCCTTAAACTCTTTGCACTGAAATCAGTGCATTCCTAAAATATGATCTCTTTCATTGTTGACTATACTTCTGCCTTCTACACATCATCACCAGTGGTGAATATGTTCAGATTTAGAAGAGCATTTTCATTTGCACAAAATAAAGGTTCATTCTTTCTCTGTCAGTATGATGTCACACATTGGTCAGAGACAAGAGAGGACATCAAATTAGTAGACAGTTTTCAGGTCATATGTTATAGTCAACAAAGTATGTATAAAGCTGAATATCAAAATTTTGAAGAAATAAAAATTGAAATACTAAACCCTACTAGCTTTTTAAGAGAGCTACTCCTATAGTCTTACTGAATAAAATTAGATCAGTAAATATTTGAAGTGTCATGTGTGCAGGGCACCTGGCTGGTTCAATCAATAGAGCATGTGACGTTTGATCTAAGGGTTGTAAGTTCGAGCCCCATGTTAGGTGTAGAGATTACTTAAAAGTAAAATTTTTTTTTTAAGTGTCATCTGTGCTCTGTGTGTGTGTGTGTGTGTGCAGCCATAGCAAGCAATATGTTAAGACATTTTTTTCCAGAAGAAATTAGATATTACAGTTGCTCTCCTCAAAGAAGCTTACAAGTTAGAACATATATGTGTATACAAATACACAAAGGAATAAACACATGCTAACAGTGGGAAGAGGAGGGTTTGAGTAGGCTTTTTCCTAATATGCTTTAGACTGTCAAAGCAAGATATACTTACTACAAAAATATGAATTGTTCATGAGTAAGTAATAGATCATAAACTAGATATCATGTTAGTTTCCTATTACCAAAATTCCTGGTGTTCTATGGCGTGTTTAAGTGTTCTCCCTGCATTTCTTGTTGTAGGGCCTGTAATGGAAACTCAGTGGGGGAACTGAGTTGAAGAAACAATTGGTAACAGTTGCTGCTAAATATAAACCTGATGCTTATGCAGCCATCATACCAAGGATAGGGGTAGCAGTTTAATTCCTTTCTGTGCAGCGTGTACAAAAATATTTCTAACAGAATGGGGCACCTGGGTGTCTCAAGTCAGTTAAGGTTAAGCTTCTGACTCTTGATTTCAGCTCAGGTCATGATCTCAGGATCCTGGGACTGAGCCCTGCATGGAGCTGCACGCTCACTGCAAAGTCTGCTTGAGATTCTCTCACCCTCTTCCCCTCCCCCATGCTTGCTCACTCTAAATAAATAAATAAATCTTAATACATATATATACATATATATATATTTCTAACAGAATGAATATGAACATGCAATAGACCATTCATAATTGATAGCTTTGGAAAAAAGAGATAATTCTATGCATCTTAATCCCCTCCTAGATGAAAGGGGTAAAGAGCCTTCAACATTCAAGGACCAGGTGCAGAGACCTTTAATCCATATCGGTCCCTCCCCGCTTCCTGACTCTAAATTATCCATTTTTAACACATTTATTCTCTTCAAGTTGTCCTTGATATTTCATTTTACTGTAATTCTATCTGTATAACTTTAGGGGCTGCAGAGTATACCCCATAATTTGCCTGGTGACACTCACTGGATGGCTTTTTTTATTCTCAAATTTTTTTTTTTTTAAAGATTTTATTTATTTATTTAACAGAGAGAGACCCACAGCGAGAGAGGGAACACAAGCAGGGGGAGTGGGAGAGGGAGAAGCAGGCTTCCCACTGAGCAGGGAGCCCGATGCGGGGCTCGATCCCAGGACCCCGGGATCATGACCTGAGCCGAAGGCAGACGCTTAACCATCTGAGCCACCCAGGCGCCCCTATTCTCAAATTTTGTAGTCCACAAAACTTGCAAAATATTTAATCTGTGGCAATTCCAGAGCAATGTGACAGGGTATGTTAAACCACAACTGAAATCAAAATAATTGCCTCAAACCTTTAATATTATTTTATCCCATATCTTCAGGATAGTAAATCTTTTGAGGCAACTGGAGATAGGAGTTTATTTCCTGGGGAAAATATTCTCTGTGGATTTGTAACAGAAGCTTTGTTACTAATTCTGATGTTATTCTCAATCATATTTTTTGTTATTTTTTTATAAAATAAATGTGGTCATTCTCAACCAAGGTTAGGAAAGAATAATAATTCTGTTATTCTTTAAATTAAACTGCTTTCTAAACAAATAGCCTATCCTAATAGGCAAACTGGGACAGAAAGAGGCCATTTGGTGGTTTGCTTAACAGACAAAGGCAACTGCAGGACAGCCAGAAGACAAATTTAAATTCTGTTAAGAATAGCAGCAAGTATTTTGGTTCTCAGCAGTATAGCACCACTTGTGGTTTCCTTGAGCACATGAAATAAGTCAGCTCAAGCCTGTGGATTTTTTGGGTGAATGGAAACAACTCCCCTCTGTCCTTGTTCTTTACTGGAATGTTGACATGTGCAGTGCTTGAAAATTCAGATCATTTATGAGAATGAGCCAGAGTTTACCCTGGCACTTGAAAAGGAGAAACTATTTCAATAGTACAGCAGTGTCCATTTTTTCGTTAGCAGAACATGTATGTAATAATATTCAGAAATGCAGGATTTGCTGGTTATATTGCCTTTGGGGTAATACAGGTACAGTACGGTAGGTGAAGAGATGAGAAATTTTGGTTAGCTGTTACATTTCTTAGACTTGGCGGAAGTAGTAGACAAGAACAATCATTGGAATACCACCCCTTTTACTAGAACGTAAAACATTTACGAATCTTAGATTAAAATTTTTCATAAATTTCACTAGTACTCCGCAAATTTAAACCTTTCCAAGTCACTATGTATGTGGTTTGGTTTTCAAGTGCTTACGGGTTCTATTTGTGTTGGCTCCCATGAGCACAAATGCTACCCAATAAAAAATCAAGTGGAAAATGGAGGTATAATTGGCAGTTACAATAAGAATAAAAATTTGAGACTATTTGAGATTATAGAATTGTATATTCTATAATCAGAGTCACTCCCAAAGATAGCCAAAAGAAAGAACCAACAAACTGCATGTCCCAGGCAGGCAAAGAGCCAAACTCAGTTATGCAAATGAGAAAAGCAAGAAGACAATAGATACCTTTGGGAGAGAAAAGATCAATGGATTTGGAAAGGAAGAGACAACATGAAATTTTATTTTCCTCTTTCAACTGGCCACTACAGACAGATTTGGCAGAGCTGATTCTGGTAAGAGTGTTCGCCCTCTGCTGGTTTTGGTATTTACCAGAATTTTCCGCTGGCTCTATAAGGGAATAACAGCAGTTTACCAGAAAATCCCTCATTTTGATAACTTTGAAAGGGGCCCATATGGAGGCCCTCCTTTGAAGGTAGATATGGGGGTGTCTCTAAGGCCATTAACTTGACAGACTTTTGTTTATGGTTGTCTTTTTAGAGTGGAAAGACAGCTTAGAGAATGAGTACTTAATGGAGGAAAAAGAGAAGAGGTAGGAGTTAAATCAATTTTACAGTCTTGTTTTAGGTACCTCTTACATTTTTAATTTCTCATTAACCTTTTGTAATGACTCTTTTAATGAGAACTATTTTGGAATTTTAAAAACCTTTTGGAGATTCCTGCTTGCCCATTAAAACAGGTATCACATTCTGTTTAGTTTGGCAACTCCTGGTGTTTTTTGTTTGTTTTGTTTTTAGAGGGGGCGGGCAGAGGGAGAGGAAGAGAGAGAATCCCAAGCAGGCCCTTCTCCCAGTGTGGAGCCCAACATGGTGCTGAATCTCACAACCCCGAGATCATGACCTGAGCCGAAATCAAGAATCGGATACACAACCGATTGAGCCACCCAGACGCACCAGGGAATTCCTGTTTTTATTTTTTATTTTTTTTAAAGATTTTATTTATTTATTTATTTTGAGAGAGAGAATGAGAGACAGAGAGCATGAGAGGGAGGAGGGTCAGAGGGAGAAGCAGACTCCCCGCCGAGCAGGGAGCCCGATGCGGGACTCGATCCCTGGACTCCAGGATCATGACCTGAGCCGAAGGCAGTCGCTTAACCAACTGAGCCACCCAGGCGCCCGGAATTCCTGTTTTTAAATGGACTTCTTAAATTTTATCAAACTGGAACATTTTCCATAATGGTCATTATATTTCTAGGCTGTAATTCCCCTGATGGCTGACAACAGTTTGGTAGGACCCTGGCTACAAATGGAGTTAACCCACATTTTTGTCCAGCCATATCTAGCCACAAATGGGGTACAACTCACATTTCTGTCTGGCCTTATTTTGGGACCCCTGACCTGACAGTTACCAAGCCAAGATCCTCAAAACACAAAACAAGCTTAAGATTTTGCTGTTTTTGCTAGATATCTGCAACTTCCTGGACATAAAATAAGCTGGTGTGCTGAAGGTGGCATATGTGACTCTTTAGAATTTAAGGATCCCATTAGCTAGGTCTTTGGGTTTTTCAGAACCAAAATAATAGCTAAAAGGGACATGCCGCTGGTTGGGCATTGTGTGGGTTTTACAGTGTACCTCACTTCATGGAAGTTTTCTTGAGTTTGGTGGGTAACCTAGTGTCAATCTAACCTGTTCCAAGACTAACATCCTATCACAGGAGTCCTCTGGAGGTGGTGAGTGCTCTAACAGCCTTTAAATGCTCTACCCATGCCTACCAATTTTTTTTTTTAAAGATTTTATTTATTTATCTGAGACAGAGAGAATGAGAGAGACAGAGAGCACATGAGAGGGGGGAGGGTCAGAGGGAGAAGCAGGCTCCCTGCCGAGCAGGGAGCCCGATGCGGGACTCGATCCAGGGACTCCAGGATCATGACCTGAGCCGAAGGCAGTCGCTTAACCAACTGAGCCACCCAG
>NC_138372.1:121305119-121335708 GCF_054177405.1 Leptonychotes weddellii | reverse complement strand
TCGATGCAAATGGCAAGATTTTGGTTTTTTTGATGGCTGCATAATATTCCATTGTATATATATGTATACATATATATGCACTTGTATATATATGTGTGTGTATATATATATATATATATATACTTGTATTCTTAATAAAAATAAAATAAAATTTTCAAAAAGAATATTCTGTTTGGCTAAAGGTAATAAAGGCATATTGCACTGTAACCTTAGGACCTTGAGGCTTAAGGGAAGATATTTGTAATAAACATATTAGAATTACCAGCTAAACTTTTTAATTTTATCACAACTGGTTTTAATGAGGACTCTTTGGAGTTTATGTGCATATATTTATGGCTTACAAGCCAATTGAGTCTACAAGGGAACTGTTGGGTCCCATAGTGTCCTTGGAAAGCACTGATGTTGGCTGCCATTTCTGCTTTTCCCCTTCTTGGTACCAAGCTGACCCACCATTGCTTTCCAGAGTGAACAGCTTTCTAAAAAAAAATTCTGAAACAAAATCGCTGTTTTAAGAGACATAGGGTATTTTTTGCTTTTAGGACTGCATATGGCCATCAGGAGGCAGATATCTATTACTTATTATTTATAGATATTTACAGAAATACAAAGTAGAAAATAGAAGTATAGAAAAATGTAGAAACATATAAAAGTATAAAGGTATATTTTTATTTTTCACTTGAGATATGTACAAGAAAAGACTGGTTTAACTATTGCTAAATAACTTGGTTTTCCTATCTGATAGAGAAATGTACCTTAACACAAAAATATTTATTCAAGGACCATTATAGTAAATATATGATTAACCAGAATATCTATTACATAGAATTTGCTTAGTATTAAGAGGAAAATGCTTTTTATTTTAAAATTATTATTTATAGCAATAAAATTTTAAAAGTCTGCTTTTCTGATTGAGTAAATAGACTGATAAGCTTCATAACCCCTGTATATACTGGTTGAGATTATGAGGGCTTTGGGACCTTTTTTTCTTTATTGGTCAATAAGAAAATACTTTAGTATGTATGAATAATGTGTGAGTGTTAAATCAATCATGTAATTATAACTATATGGTGGATATAGATACTTATTTAAAAATAACTTTCATGACCTATCTAACTAGTAGAAGAGGAATCTCTTAGTATAGGAAGTGGGATAGGAGAAAGTGTCTATAGATGAAAAGGGAGAATTTTCTGGACAGTGTCTCATTACCCTTTAAAGGATCTCATGAATAATGGGAAAACCTTGAGATATCCTGGACTAAAGTTAACTAGATTAAAAATGAGAAACCTTCCTTTAGTAAGCCAATCAATCTATACCTTCTGTTTTTCCTCTCTTTGGTCTCTTTGGTGTTTACCAGACTGCCTAATCTCAATTTTATCAAGGGGCACAAAGAGAATGGGCTTTTGTCTGTCCTTGAATCAGAAGCCTAAAAAGAAAACAGCTCTCAGAGGTGCCAGTAAGAGATAACAGAGGAAATCAGTATCATCAAATGACTAAGCCTGTCCAGTGGTCCTCCCCCGTCCTGGTGCCAGTCCCTCATGGCTTTGCATTTTATTTTGTTATGAGAACTTATGTCTCCTTCTACTATTTACTGACATTGTAAAAATGCAAAGGTAACAGTTGTAAGAAAAAATCAGAGATGAACTTGAATTGACCCTAAGACAGTCCTGAAGTAGTTTCCCTGTCTCTCTTTCCTCTTGATGGGAATTTTGCTCTTCACAATTTGGCTTTCCTACAATAGACTAGAGGAAATGCTCTAAGTATTTCATTGCTAGGATCCAACTAAGCCAGGCTTTACCAGTCTGTGAGCTTTACATGGCTGGAGATCATTCCTATGGTTGTTTCCTATGGAGATTCCTAATCATTGTTTAGTTATCATCCTGAAAGTACCTGCCACATAGAAGGAACTCATTCATATTTGTTCAATAAATGAATAAGTTAAACCTCTGTGCCATTAGGTGGCACTACTCATTTAGAGGTTAAAGGGGGTGCCTGGGTGGCTCAGTTGGTTAAGCATCCGACTCTTGATTTTGGCTCAGATCATGATCTCAGGGTTGTGAGATTGAGTCCCGCATCAGGCTCCGTGCTCAGCGCAGTCTGCTTGTCCCTCTCCCACCCCAGCTTGAGTGTGCTCTCGCTCCCTCTTTCTCTATAAGTAAATAAATAAAATCTTTAAAGAAAAAAAGAGGTAAAAGCCATTTGACTATGCTCTCTGAGTAATCTAAGACTGCATATCTCATATAACAACCCAACAACAATAACATTAATAGCTAACATCTATACTAAGTGCCCAGCACTGTTCTCAGTACTTTATGTGTATTAACTAATCTCAACCTTTTTTTTTTTTTAGATTTTATTTATTTATTTGACAGAGAGAGAGATAGCAAGAAGGGGAACACAAGCAGGGGGAGTGGGAGAGGGAGAAGCAGGCTTCCCACTGAGCAGGGAGCACGATGCAGGGCTCGATCCCAGTACCCTGGGATCATGACCTGAGCCAAAGGCAGATGCTTAACTGACTGAGCCACCCAGGCGCCCCTAATCTCAACCTTTAACCTTTTAACATTCTTCTTAATATTATTCACAGTTCCTAAGAGATGCTATCATTATTTCCTTTTACAGACAAGAAACTGATACCCAGCATAGTTGAGTAAATTGGGAGCAATCATACATTGAATTAGTAAGGAATCTTGATTTGGAGACAATTTTATTAAATTCAGTCTCTCCTAAATATATTTTCCAAGTGTTTCCTAAAATTATCAGTCATTTGGTGTTTCAGTGAATGGACAGATGAAAAATTAAGGTGTCTCTCTGATATTTGGCAAATTTGTGCAAAGCTTGTAGTGGTGGCAGTTGGTGGCACTGGGTATCCTCTACCCTCTCTCCTAGAGTTGATAAATGGCTTAGTGGAAATCTATAGTAACAGAGGTGAAAATTGCCCTTGCTGCCAGTGTTATGCCTTTTTCCCCTTCATTTTGTCTTATGCTTCTCTTCCTCCCCAATACCTAGGGTTTATTTCCATATTTCCAGCACACTTCAGATTGATCTTAGAAGCCTCGATATGGAACTTCTTTCCTTTTTCTCTTTTTCCCATATAAAGTTAGGTAGGGCTGAGTAGAGTGCAGAAAGTGTGAGGCAGAGGGCTTAAGGGAGAAAGCTAGATTTGGGAGGATGGAGACTGGAAAGCAATTGATTGAGTATTCTTGACGGTTGGAAGAATTATGAAGCAATAAAATGGAGGAAAGTAGTGGTATTTGAGCAGGAGGAGAGGAACATGGAAACACAGTGAAAGTGAAGAAGTTCAAATGGGAAACTCTTGGAATGAGGCAAGTGGGCTGAGAAGAATGGAGTCAAGGAAGAAGACAACTGTGTTAGGATGTTGTCAGATTGAACTATGAAGGGAGAGAACAGATGGTCATGTTTTGCTATTTTCAGCTGCAAATGCTGTCTTTGCAAGTCAGACTCATTCAAAATATTCTTGTATGGGCTGGAAGTACAGCAAGGCAGTGTTCTGAGAGCAGGGGAAAAAAAAAACAATACTGTGAAGCAATTGTAATTCTGACAAATGGCAGGCTGAATATTGCTGGATATTTAATGCTTTAAGAAGTTGTTTACTTAGGACTTACTGTAGCATGGAATTCACAGATTCAATCCACTTTTATATTTGCTCAGGTTGGCTTGAGTTAGGAAATGTTTTAATTGTGTGTGCGTGTGTGTGTTTCTGATTAAGCCCATGAGGGAACACCTGTTGCAGACACAGTTTAACTTTTCTTAGAAATGCACTTTAAATCACTTGGATCTGGGGCAGGTAAAAGACCAGCAGAGAGAAAAAAATGTTCCAAAGAATTGAATTTATAAGACCAGAGGCTCTGTGTGGTAATGAGAAGGCCTGGAGCAGAAGGTTGGGCAATTAAGTACAAAGGAAAGGGCATTAACTTGGGACTTATATTAAAGCCTGTTCAGCAGGAAATTGAAATCTCTATTACTGGCTTCACAAAACCGTTGTCCATGTGATCTGTTGCTCACGAGGGAGGTAAAACTCGGGTGAGAAAATAGGTGGATTGTGCACGAAGGAGGGAAGAAGTCCAAATCTTTGGGATCAGCAACTAAGAAGGGCTGAATGAAGACAGAGCCAGTGGTTCAAGACTGAGTGGAGATTGGACCTGCGTGGACCAGGAGATATAGTAGTTTGAAGGACCTGTGTTTCCTTGGGTAGAGATCCTCTAGAAGACAGATGGGTTGGCATAGAGTTTATTGTTTCTGGGGCTACAAATTGACCTGAGAAACCTGAGCATAGGACCCTGCAGAAGAGCAACCTGCAGTGAGCATTAATGTATTAGGTGACCGTTTTGGGCTGAACTCCAGGGCCTGCTCTGTAAGAACAGATGGAGATTCACCATTTTATCAGTCTCAGGGGATGTAGCCCTTTGCAGGGGTGGTGACTAGAAGAGAACCTGACGAGGACTTCTAGGATATTGGAATACCTAGATCTTTGATCTGGATGATGGTTAACCTGCGTGTGTTCATTTTATGGAAATACATAAAACCGCACACTTATGAGCACTTTTTAATATTTATTATACTTCAACAAAGTTAAAAAATAGTTGATGCCATACCCTGCAATAAAACCAAAATCCATAGAAATGAGGCCAAGTTCTTAATATGATTAAAATTTCCCGGTGATTCTAACAGGAAGCCAAAGTTGAGAATCATTGAGAAAGAAGTAAACCGAAACATGCACACTGTACACCCCCTTACCCCAAAAGTGAATCCCTTCTCTGCTTAATTCTTGGAAAACAGAATAAGGCATACAGTTTGTGCCCTATGATATGTGCCCTTTGGTATGGATGTGCCAAATGGTAGCCAGACCATTTGAAATGTAGGTAGCCTGAATTGAGATATCAGTATAAAACAGACACTGGATTTTGAAGAATTGGTACCAAAAAGAGAATATGTTATTAATTTTTATATTGATTATATATTGTCAATCTTTTCGATATGTTGGGTTATTTACTGCTTTCTTATTTTGACGTGGCTACTAGAAAATGTAAAAATGCATGTTTGGCATGTAAAGTTGTTCTATTGGACAGCTCTGGTGTAGTTGATGGAGTGTGGGAAATTGTCATCAGAGAAGCTGAACATAGGTTTCCGTCCTGGCTTTGCAACACAAAAACTGCACGACCTTGGACAAGCCACTTAACTTCTCTGCACCTTAGGTTGGTTATTTGTAAGGAGAGAAGTATATTCATATATTAGAGTAATTGTGAGAAATAGAGGCAATTTAATCAAGTGTCCAATACATATTCAGAACCTGATAGCTATTATGTCCCTGAGAAAAGGTCACCTATTGGGGCGCCTGGGTGGCTCAGTCGTTAGGTGTCTGCCTTCGGCTCAGGTCATGGTCCCAGAGTCCTGGGATCGAGCCCCGCGTCGGGCTCCCTGCTCAGCAAGAAGCCTGCTTCTCCCTCTCCCACTCCCCCTGCTTGTGTTCCTTCTCTCGCTGTGTCTCTCTCTGTCAAATAAATAAATAAAATCTTAAAAAAAAAGAGAGAGAAAGAAAAGGTCACTTACCTATGGTGCTATATAAAAAGACCTCTTTCTTTTGTACTTATATCACATGTCAGCAGAGAAGTATGGTGCCTTTAATAAAACTGAGGAGTGTGTCAGGGCACGAGTGGAAATCATGGATGAAGGACAGCAGCAGCTGCTTTGCCAGGCAGGATCCTGTCTGTGCCTCTTGTATGCATCTCGGCAACTTCTCGCTTTTCCTCTGACATTTGGTTTTTTCAGCCACTGGATTCTTAACCTTGGAATACATCCTACTTTCATCTCCAAGCCCTTAGCCTATCTTCAAAAACTTAACTCCCACTTTCAGAATTCTTTCGATTCTATGTTAGGCTCCTTGGCATGGATGCCCTCTGTATCTCAGATCTTTGTGCCTGAGACATGCTCTGATGCCCACACTCTTCCCTCTGAGTGACCTCATGGAGCTGGTTTGTCAGCCACACCCCAGTGTCTCACCTCAGACTTAACACATATACTGTGCTCTAGCAAACTGGGATTATTTAAAAAATATATGACCCCATGTTTTCCTACCTGTGTACCTCAGTTTATATCATTTTTTTTTCTATGTAGAATGTCTAATCTCTTTTTCTTCAATGAAATAAATATTTCAGGGAATCGTTCCATCACATCCTTCTCCATGATCTTTCCTGTTGAGAGACATTTCTCCCCCAGCATATGCACGGGATATTCCATGTTCATCTGTTATTGCTCATCATATTCAGACATTTATTATAAATATATATGTACTTGTCTTGCCATTACTATTAAATGAGTATACTTTAATAAACCTTAGGGTCTCATGTGGCCCTGTCTTTGCATGGAGTCACATTAAAAAAAAAGTCTCTCCCAAAAACCAGAGATAATTGAAAAGTATTCTCAATCTTTACATATATCTCTTAGAAAGTCTAGTTCACAGCCTATAGAAGTGCTTTTTATCCTAATTTTCTTTGACTGTTTCTTCATTGAAACCTCTTGTCAACCCTCCGGAACTTTCTTTTAGAAACCCCAGTTTCATTGCTTTTCTAATTTTCTCCCTAATTCTTAGCTTTTTATTATGCAAGTTGACTTTAATGAGTTAGCTTAAAATTTTTTTTGTCTACTTCAACCATTACTTGATTTATTTTCGGCAAAGAACAACCCTTGTATTAATTCTTCATGAAAAAAATCTTTTTCCTCTTACCACTCTAACCTGTGTCTAGATCTGTTCTTCCAATTCTGTGTTACAAAGTCCTGGGAATCAGCTGAGCAAAAAGTAAATTCTCATTACACAGTGGGATTGAAGGAAAATTCCTTATAATAAAGGGTTGGAGTGGCATTGGGAAAAGGCTGGGAATACTGACAGAAGAAACTTATGCTCGCTGTCACATATTCCAGTTTCTATTAGTCAAAGATTTTGTGTTTTTTTTTTTAAATTTTACTCCTTACTGCACCTAACACAGCAATTTAAAATTACTAAAAGCCCATCAAATATTTCCTAAATAAAATTGATGATTTACTAGATTTTGCTTAAGACCATCCAGGAAGGCAGGTTCTGTTTGTTGTCACTCCCTAGCTATAGCTATTTTTACATAATTTTTTGCCCTTAAAATTCATGGTTACATATTGTTTTATGGATTTTAAAGAACATGTGGGATAAAAGAAAACTTAAAAATTCAACAAGCGAGTCATAATAGTCACACCATCCTACTCAAGGGAAATGTGTAAAATTAATCATGGTAGCCAAAGTGCAAACATGTGTTCTGTTAGGAGTAACTTACATCATTTCCTTGGCCACTCTTATTTCTTAGTTTCAGAGTCAAAAAGTACACAATGCTTCTTTAGTAGTCCTGCCAGATTGCCAGTGTTAATTTGATTACTACTATTTTTCTGTGTTTTTGAAAAGATAGAATGTTCAGGAAAAAGACCTTAAGGTTTTGTACATCTATATCAGTGTCCTTTCCTTCTTGAGTGTATAGACATGTCTCTTGGTCCCTTTGTATTATTTTCTCCTTCTTTTCTGTGAATTCCTGCCATTTTGAAGTTCATCATATTCTATCAGAACTCTCATTTCTTTAGCCTATTAGAGTACATTAGATTTTATTTCTTTGAAGCATATTCTTAGAAACTTCAGTGTCCCCTTGTTCAAAGACCAAAAGTCTGCTTAGAGATCTTGCTCTCTGACTAATGTGTTGCTTAGGCTAGGAGACTATGATATAATCTCTCTCTCTCTTTTTTTTTTTTTTTTTTGTCTATTCTCAATTCTGGCAAATTGAAGGGGATTTGTACTACAGAATGCCAAATACCTTTACCAGGTCACTGTTTAGCTGGATGGCTTACTCTAATTTGCTCATTTATTTATACATTATCCTATTGGACATTTCATCTCTGTATGTCATATCAAATCTGTGTGTGTGTGTAAATGTGCAGCATACAGTTTGAGAATCAAATTTAAAAATAGTTACATTAATGGGGCACCTGGGTGGCTCAGTCGGTTAAACATCTGACTCTTGATTTTGGCTCAGGTCATGATCTCAGGGTTGTGAGATGGAGCCAGCTCAGGCTCCCTGCTGGGCGTGGAACCTGCTTAAGATTCTCTCTCTTCCTTCTGCCCCTCCCCATTCCCTCTTTTTAAAAAATTAAATTAAATTAAAAAATAAATAAAAATAGTTAGACTATTTCATAAACTAGAAAAAAATTAAGCTTTTACCTTCTGTAAGGCAATATTATACAGGCTTTACTATTTTCAACTATCAACTTTATCTCTGTATTGCATTTTTCCCTAATCAATCTGTGTGTAAATTTTGTTAACTACCTTGTGAGCTTCAGCAGGTCAGACATTCATTTATAAATTTATTGAATATTAATAGACAATGAGGAGACAGAGATGAACAAAACAGGGCTTTTTCCCTAAAAGAGCTCATATTCTAGTTGGAGAGATACACATGTAAACAAATAGCTATGATCTAACAAGATACATTTGCAGATCAAGTGTTAGGGGATCAAGGAGTATAGAATAGCTAATTACCTAGGGTGGGGCTTGGGAATGAGGATGCAAGTCAAAAAGGCTCTAAAGGGTAAAATGGGACACAATCTGAAAGGACCAATGAGAACTTGCTGTCAAGCATGAAGAACATCTTAGGAACAGGAAAACAGCTAACACAGAACAAGGAGTTATATAAAAACAAAATGTGGCACTTATACCAAAAAGTTTTTTGTCTGGCTAAATTTAAGGATTTTTTAAAATTAGGGGAGTGAAACAATCAGACTTATGTATTAGAAAGAGACATCTGGTTGAGAGAATGCCAGACAAGGCAGGTCCTGATGAGCAGATTATTGCATTATATTAGATAAGTGATGATTTAAAGGGTTGTAATGCAGACAGAAAGAAGTGGGAAGTTTCAAGAAGTAAGTAATAATTAGAATTGATGGACTGAAAAACAAATTGGAGGAACAAGAGTTAAGAGAACTGTAAGAATTTTGATTTAAGTTTGCTGAGAAACCAGTGCTTCCATTATATGAGATCTGCAGCATATGAAGAAAAGCAGTTTTGGGAAT
This sequence comes from Leptonychotes weddellii, assembly GCF_054177405.1. Classification (NCBI taxonomy): domain Eukaryota; kingdom Metazoa; phylum Chordata; class Mammalia; order Carnivora; family Phocidae; genus Leptonychotes; species Leptonychotes weddellii. The sequence goes on along the minus strand of NC_138372.1, from coordinate 121,326,615 downwards.
GGATTTAGTGTTGGAATGTTGAATTTTAAGATGTTTTGGGGAAATCCATATGGAGCTGTCCAATAAGTCACATGGTCAGGAATGACCTCTGGGATTCATCAGAATAAAAGTGGTGATTGATGATGTTGGCCTAGAAGAGGTCGTGTGAACACTGGGATTAGAGAAGAGTGAAGATAGAATCCCAGGGAACCACAGTATTTAGTGGGGAGGTAGAGAAGGAGGGATTTGTCAAGGAAAGTGAGGAGTTGCCAGAAAAAAGGAACAAAGGATTGAATACATACATACATACTCCTGGGGGTGGGGGATAGGGTAGGAAAGTAAAGGAAGTATCTCAAAAAAGATTCCATGGTGAACAGGATTAAATGCCATAAGATAGGCTTGTAAAACATACATAAACTATCCAATATATTTGACCACTGGAATTGATATACTCACTTAGGTCTAATTCAGAGAACTAGAGTGGTCTGGGTACAAAGAAGTTGAGTGGTTTTGCTTGTACATGGCTGCTTTGAGAGAAACTAGTGATACTGCTGGCAGTCATCCTGGAGTATAATGGAATACAGAACCCTAAAACATCACAAGCTAATCTTGCCCATCTCTGGATGTCCAGGCTCCAGGTTAGTGCCTACATATGTGCAACCATCCCTATAAAGAAATGAGCACTATAGGACCTGGGGATGTAGCAAACGTTACAGGGAGAATGTGGTGGAAGAGAAAAGGCACATCCATATATGATGGAAGATGTGAACCTGGAGAATCTATGGGATACATAGATTCCATCCTTAATTATGCAGCTACACCCTGGCAAACTATCAATTAGAATTACAGAACCATTAAATTTTATTTTAAGAGAAGCTTGAGTCCTCTGGAACATCATCATTTTTAATTTCCACATTGACTGGGGTTTTAGTGACAATACTAGGAGTCCAGAAACTACTAAAGATGTTGGTGATAAGAAAAATTTAATTGGAAGTCAAACTGCAAAAGGATGAGAAATGAGGAGAAACATGAAAACAAAAGCAAAGATTACTATTTTGAGAAATACAAGTAGTGAAGTTAAGAGTGGAACTGAGAACTTGAGTACATTTGTAGAAAAGGGTAAAGTCAGTAAAGAAAAAAGGATAATTAACAGACCTCCTGAAAGAAAATGGTTTAAAAATGTCAAAGATGACTTGGGAGACCTGGGTGGCTCAGTCGGTTAGGCGTCTGCCTTCAGTTCAGGTCATGATCCCAGGGTCCTGGGATGGAACCTTGTGTCAGGTGCCTGTTTCTACCTCTCCCTCTGCCCCTCTCCCCTGCTCATGCACTATCTCTCTCTCTCTCAAATAAATAAATAAAATCTTTTAAAAAAATTAAAATAAAATTAAAATGTCAGATGAAAACGTACATCTTAGACAGTAGTGGGAAGCTTCTTCTATCCTTCGGGATATGATGCAAAAAGCTGAACAGTACTCATGTCTAAAATGCAGTTGCAAACAATGAATAAGCATTGTTAGAAACTTTTTACAGTCATTGTGAAGACAAGTAGAGTGAAATCAGATGGTTTGATGGGTTTTCATTGGGCAGAGATGGCAAAAAGACAAGAAAGTGAGAAAATCAGGAGCACTGAGGAGGTTAACAGTGGATTTCAGACTGGGAGGAGAGTTGCTACAGAAACATCCATCTTGATATAAACAGAAAGTAGATGTGGTGCAAACTAGAAAGTTAACCAGTTATAGTCAGAAAGTTTTGTTGATTTTGACTTTATAGTGAGAGATGGCCAGGATCCTAAATCCCCACATTGTGGCCTAGATAGAGGCAACAAATATACAAAAAGAAGAAACACCAGAGACAATACAAACTTGTTTTGCACTGGCTAGCATTTTGTTCCAAATCCCTGTGTAGTGTTTCATCCTTATGACCAAAAAACATGAACTTAAAGATCTACATCCTCTTTTACCCCGTCTGCTTAAGACCTTGCCTGAACTCAGGGTGTAATTCGACGCTTACTTTCTCCTGGGTTCCACCTTGGATTCTGCTTGGTCTTTCCTGCCTTTATTTGATAAAAATAATATAATGAAAAGAGAGCAACACCGAAATAAAAGAAGTTAAACTCTCTGCTTTTTTCTATCCCAAGATGTTATTCCTTAATAGAGTAAAACCATGGGTCTCTGTGAACACTCCATTTTGTTATTGACTCATTTTAAAGCTTTTTAGTGGCATAAACAGAGCTGGTGCATCTGGAAACTGCATTTTTTCTAAATCAGTGGTTCTCAGGTTGTGAGTGTGAAGGTGGGAGCAGGAAAAGATGCCAAAGTTGCACAGGGAGTGTTTTCAAGGGGCAATTGTGTTTGTGTATGTGTGTGTGAGAGCAAGAGAGAGAATGTATATGGGTGGAGGAAGGAGTGTTGTAAAATTTTCAGGGGATTGTGATAAACATTGGTCTTTCTTCTGATTGAAAATCACTGCCCTGCAGATGAGCAAGTAAGAACCATAACAGCGTAGTGTTTGTGGGGCTTACAATTAATTTAAGAGTTGACTCTGGTAGATGATGAAGTCCAGGAAGTGGGCTACTAGAGTGGAATGGAGGTGAAAATTATTGGAATAAAGGCCCCGAAAAAGTGAGGCCAGAATGCTGGTATGTCCACCACAGGATGGCTGAGGCTTTGAATTTCTCCTTTCTCACTCGAAGCACTTTCTCAAGCACCAAATACATAGTGTATGTTCAATAAATACTCTTAATAGACTGTGTACATTTCAGAAAAAATGTATTACTTTTAATATCAATTATGTGAGCATGCAACATTACTAAATACAAAAGTCATACAAGCTCACAAATAACTTCAGAGACTGCCACTCTTTAAAGAACAATTTGGGGCCTATTAAGACATCATAAGTCATAGATGCTTTTCTCTTTTTACTTGATAACTATACATTGTCTTCCTATTGCTACAAGCTTTACTCAGAAGCTAGGCTACCTGGCAGTTACATTTCTTTACCCATTATTGCTTCTCTGAAGAGAAAGAGCAACATCATTCATCTTATAAAATGGTGCATTTTCACTGTGTCTGAGTAAAACTCAACTGTATGGCATTTACAGTGGGCAGTTCCTTGGGATGTTGCCTAAAAATTGAAGACTGCCTGTTATATATTGGAAAAACATTTCTATGAATTATGAGAATATGTTGGCATAGGATGTTTACAATTGATAAAAGGTAAATTTGACAAGTTCATATTTATTGCAAATGAGTAAAACTGAAATTTTCATATTTCTAGTTAAACAAAATGAGTAGCATGGAACATAAAAAAAATCTGAACCATGCCAAATTTATAGACTTCATGACAGAAAAATATTTGGGGGAAAGTATAACACAAAAAAATAAATTCTAATTAAATTTCTTTTTTTTTCAAAGTGTACTTTCTATGATCTGGTCACATCTGTGTCATTACTTATCTAGGTAACCTTGAGAAAGACAATTCCCCGTTCTGAGACTCAGTTTCCCTCTATAAAATATGGAGGTTGAACCAGTTCATGTCTAAATGTTCCCTTACAGATAAAGATGCTCTATAATTGGCTTTAATTTTATGGCCATGTGCAGTAGAAAGCTCCTTGGAAACAGACAAAGATAGGTTCAAATCTTAATTTCATCATTTATTAGCTTTTTAAACTTGGAAAAGTTATACCTTATTGAGCCTTAATTTCTTAATCTGTGAAATGGGATAACACTACCTCTTTAATCAAATTCTCTGAGGAGAAACAATTAAATGGGAGAAAAAGTGCTGGGAAGTAATTAGCATAATGTCATTGGTTAGTGGGCATTCAATGCATAGTCTCAAACCTAACGCCTTAGTTTTCTACCTTTTCCTTTTGTCCTTAAAAATTCAGTTCCATGTATATTATTGACTTGCAAGTAAAAGATATTACAATACAATTTGGAAGACACTGTGAACTTTTGCTGAGCAATATTGTAGGATGTGGACATTTTGGAAAGTAGATTTTTATCTTCTAGCTTGGGAATGCCTCTGGGTTTGAATATAGCAGACAAAGTAGCAGTAAGAGGTCAAAATAATTCAAAAGCTCCATATGACTTTCCAATTTAGCACTATTATATATTCAAAGACAAGCATGACACCACATGCATTAATAATAGTATATCACATAGGAATATAAACTCTCCACATACACTCAGCACTAGTCCTAAACTTTACAAAATCACATGTAATCAGTTTGGAATTCCACAACTTTAAGGTTGGAGAGAACTTTACCTAGATTCACAAGAAAGCTATGAGGATAGTAAATGAGGATATTGAAAAAGTGATTTTATGGGTTGGATATTTTAAATGGACTACCAGAGATTGTCTAAAAAAGCCTCAGGAACCTCTCTTCCCACTTGTGAGTCTATTAATAAGTGGGTTTATTTGAATTTTAATGGGGCATTTGGGACCCTAACTGGTTAGAATGAAGTACTCTAATACTTACTATTTTCTGAGAGACTTACACTATTAATATATTTTCTAGTAACATATGATTGAGGACCGAATGATACCCTTGCCCTTATCCTACTCATTTGGAAAGAATTGTAAGGGGGGATGAGGGAAGACTGACCTTTCTTAGGGCTGAGTTCCCAATATATCCATGGAGCTTATCTGTGGAAATGCTGTTTAACCTACCTCGAATGGGACTGTATCTAAGACCTCGAGGATAATTTCAGTGGGCCCTTTATTGTAAAGGGTCTTCCTGTTATCTGCTATTTGTCCAGTAACCCATGAGCCATTGGCATATTACTGGTTCCTTATTTATTACTACTGATAAATGATTTTATAATACTGACCAGTGGGATTACACAGCTCACAGAAACTTTCCATATAAGAACCATGATGTCAAAACACAGCAGAGGCTATCAACAGTATTAATGAGGATTTTGTTAGCTCCTAATGATAATTATTATTGTATCAGAATGCAATTCACACTAATTATTAGTAAAAGTTTACAAACATTAAAAAGTGCATAATAACATTTGTATCTGATAGGGCTGAAAAAAGACATGAAAAAACACAATGCAAGGGCTTTACTTTTGTGATTGGTGTCCACATGATTGCAAGATAATTTTTTCCATCTGTTACAGCTCCATCCAGATAAGCTGTCCTCCAAATTTAAATAGTAGCATATAGCATTAATTTGATTCCATAAGAACAAAATGTTTCCTGCTCTTAATATTATCTTATCTTTCCCACCATCCTGATTCTCCAAAATCCTCATAATTAAAAACTTTAAAAAATATATTAATTGGGGAAAGTTCTCCAATTGAAAATAAAACAAAATTTGCATATTTAATTCTGGTCTGTGCAGACAACAAACAGACTGAATTTCAAGTAAAATTCACATTAGCGGATATTTTCAAATGCCTCTATAATAAAGCAAAAAAGTCTTGATGAATTAGACTTAATTCATCAACAGTGAATCAAGGGGAAAGATTAAGTTAAAAAAAAGTGTGATCTATCCTGTGTACACCACCACACTGTGGAGAAGGAAAAAGGCAGCCCTTTTAAAAATGAGTGGTATAAAAATTCACAGTCACATCATTTTTGTTTCTCATAAGCGATCAAAGAAGGAGGCAGTGCTGAGCGTCTATTTTGTACAATACAAAACAGTGTAAATAACACAGCAGGAACACACAGATACATAATGCTAAAAACAGTGCTTTCTGGATGGTTCTTTTACTGGGTGAATACTTAGACCAGAGATATTTAAACTCTGGGGTTCAACCAACCCTTTGCAATTAGACACAATTAAATCCTCTGACATTGTGAGGGGCCAGATGCTACAGGAAGAATCATCTAGGTCAGTGCTACTCTCTACAAGCATTTTATCATATGGTCAAGTGAAAGGATCCATATAAAAATGACATCCAAACACAAGCCACATGATTTCAACCATTGCTAATGACAGAGGTAGAGAAAAGTCTGTCTGCAGCCACTGCCTCTGCCCCCATTTTTAACATGATAATGAGCAGATTCCTACAATGCAGCACAGCTATTTTCTTCCCCCCGTTTTCACTCTGGGAAACAAATGCATTCCAGCCAGGCCTGGAGATTTGAGACATTGTCAGATGTTGCTGAAGTTATCAAAGTGGGGTGTTAGCTTTCAGATTTTGCTGCTTCCCCCTGGGCTTCCCCACTTTGTTCTGTGGAAGTTCGTTGTGCATCTTCTTCACCTTCTGTAAGAGACAATAAAAAAAGGATAAAGGCAAAATAAAAAACTATTGCCTATATTTACTGACTCTTGACATATGACATTGGAAATTTCAGAAATACTCAAAAAGTCTGAAATTCTCATAGAGACAAGTGTATTTTTTTGGTAATCAATTCCTCAATTAGTGTTTCAAGGGCTGGCTAATTCTGGTTCTATGAACTTGGGACAGCATGGCTCAAAACCAAAATAACAATTTTACTATGGTTAGTGATAATTTATGCTAGGAGATCTCAAGGCCAGGTCATGGCACTTATAGTTTCACAGGTTGCAGAAATCAGAAGTAGTTTTAGGCAGAAATAAAAAATGGGAAGCAAGTTTACCATTTCACTCCTGTCTTATTTTAAGAAATATTTAAAAATTGCATTTTATATTACTTATAGTACTTGTTGATAATCCACCTGATTTTTTAGAGGTTTAGTTAATTTAAATTAAAAGCAACAGTAGAAGATGAAAGGACATTATGTTAGCTCATCGGTCCCTTGCCAGATAGTTATGATGGCCTCTGGTCTGCCCTTAAAGAACATATGCACAATGCTAATAAAACCACTCATAACTGCGTACTCAGCAGCAATCTCAGCTTGTGACATAGCAAACACTGAAATTAAACAACGCTTTCTTCCCATATTAGGTCACTTTATGTACAGTTCAATACTTGCAAGCTGTAGGCCAATCCTTGATTCAAAGATTCATATATCTGCATGTATTAGTTCATTATTAAGCAACTGATATGGCTTAGTGGACAAAATATTTTGGGGTGTTCAATAATGTAAACTATATTAATGTTTGCTGAGTGTTTGTTACCAAAATTCAAATGGATAGAGGTGAGTGGGCTGTTCCGTTCTTTAAATGAAAATGTTGAAAGGCAATTTCTCCTTTACTCTTAACAAGTATACACAAAACATTTCACCAGATACCATACTTTAGGGAAATTAAAAGCAGTTCTACATAAATATATATATATATTCTGCTCCTAAAGGAGTTCTCAGGGTATGACTATACACACACACACACACACACACACATATAATGCTCATAAACTATTTTCGTTATTACCGCAATGAACAACCTCCCAAGATGTGTAGATGGCCTGAATCTGAGATGTGTAGATTCGCATGCAACAAAAACTTGATAAATAAGAAAAGCTCTTGATAATCAAAAGAATGAAGTCAAATTAGGGCAGATACAAGACAGTAGAATATTTAAGGATGAAACTGACTGCTTAAAGATAAGATGAGGAATTTGACTCCCGTGAGGCTTGGGACTTTCTAGGTGTCTGGTAACAATTCTCATGGCTTAGCTTAATGCTGCAATCGCAGAGCCGTTGCTAAAGAGATGCTTGTTAACAAGTCAAGGTAAACATGGGACAGCAACATTGTTGAGTATAAACTAAAAAGAAGCTGAAACATGAGTTACAGAGGAAGTCCTTCACAATACTCAGCTATTGATATTTCATTTGTCATTATATATTTGTCAGTATTGCAGTTACTATTTTTAGTTCTTTGTACTTAGAATAATAAAAAAGTTACTATTGTTTATATTTTGCCTGGCTCTGGACTTTAGGTTTTGAAGACAAACAAAAATTTTCAGGAGCCTGGAGAATGGCAATTAAAATGTAGAAATGTTTAGAAAAGAAGGCATCTGGTGGCATAAAGATATTTTAATTATTTTAAATTGTTTAATAATACCGTTTGTATAAAATATAAAATTATTTTCTTATATTTATTAATATAAAATATCAATTTCAATTGTTATATAATAATTTAATATATTCTCTTGTATAAGATAGGTCTTGATGCTGATGAGTCTTAAGTTCAGTGAAGACAAAAAAAGAAGAAAAGGAACTGCTCTATCAATAATATTAGGGGTGTCTAAAATTAATGCAGATTATTTAAAATAGAATATTAATATATAAATAAAAATATAAATCTTATAAAAGAAATTAGCAAACTCTCAAAGACTACAGAAAAAACTTTACTTACCTCATGCCACCAAACTGCAATAATTCCCTAAACCCCTTCTGAGAGCTGCTTTGATAAGTAACTTCTGGTAATAAATAATAGGGAAACAACAAAAGCTAAAATATACACAAGTCTGTATATTTCAAGGTGGCGGTGTTAAAGTTTTATTTTCAATTTGAATTTGAAAAGACCAATCTATGACCTGCTGACCTTTAGCCACTGAATAAAGTACTATCCCTAGTACGTTAGGGTAATATTGTTAAGCTGTTTCATTAACCTATACTCTTGACTCAGTTTTCCAATAACTGGAAAGCTTTGCCATAAAAATTTTCATAGCAAAGAAGTACTGAGTGGTTACCATGAGCCAGAAACTGGAAAGTGCTTTTCATGTACACGACACTGTGGTTCCTTAATCGTGAACTCCTTTTTTTTACTTTTAAAGGTTATTTTTATACCAGATTTGTTAGGGAAATACATCCAGTTTTAAATCTTGCAAAAGTATGGATGAAAGAACTATTGGAATTCATTTAAATACTCAGAAGTACTTTGATATTACAAACTTGTTTTACTTTTTCATTGGTACTTGGGTAAGAAGAGTGCAAAGCCCAATAATAACAAATTTTCCACAAAACCATTCTATCATGAAAAGAAAACTGAAAGACCTTTTTTCCTAAGACATTGACGTAACAAGCTGTTTTACTTCCATTTTCAATAGAGACCTAGAGACCCTTTTCCTTCGAAATGGTTATTGAAATGTTATAGGTGGCCAATGTTACTGAAGGTAGGAGCTCCAACTTTGTTAAATATTCTTTGTAGAAATTTCAGAGCTTTTATGGAGATTAGAATTTTTTAAAAACCCATGTGCTTTATTGATTGCATTAGTAAAATAAAATTAAGAATTCTGCATTTGAGTGGGAAACCCTATAAAGAGAAGTCACTGAAAATGGAGTAGTCCCTGACTTTTATCTTGCCTTAGACTGTTCTAACTCTACTAAATTACTTTAAAAGGTGGTTTTTCATGTTTTAATCCTCCTCAGTGAAATGCTACAAATAATCCCATGTTCACAGAGAGATGTGTGTCAAACAACTCACCTGTCTTGTTGATATCAAGACCTGCTAATTTCAAGGCTAATTCATTGCTGTTGCCACTTGCAGAGGAAACCAGGATATCATGTATTGCATTTCTTCTACCTGTTCTTCCTGAAGCAATGAAATCTGCATATGTAGTTTCCACATCAGTCATTGCTAACAAATATCCACATAGCAGGGACTACAAAACAAAGAAAAACTAATAGGTAAATATAATGTTGGTCAATGGTAACATTTAACAAAGACACTTGTTAAATTACTGGCCTACAATATGAATGTGAAATAATTGTCTTGCTTATGTGTTTGCAAAGCAAGTAATGCTTTAATCTTTGATCAAAGGTCAGCAAATTTTTTCTGTAAAGGTCTGGCAGTAAATAAATTAGGCTTTGAGGGCTATATGGTCTCTATTCCAATTACTCAATTTTGTGGTTGTAGTGCAAAAGTAGTCCAAGTAAAATATGTTAAATAAATGTAATAAACTGTATTTGGAAAAATAATAATAGGACCAGATTTGACCTGAATACTACAATTTGTGGAAACCTGGTTAGGTCATAAAATTCTCCTTCTCTAATATCATTTTAGTCAGTCTTCAACTGCAGAGATAAGAACTTGAGAGCAGTAGCCTACCAAGGTTGGGGGTGGAATGGAAGTGGTCCATCCTAGAGATAAGCAGAATGCAAGTACATTGTCTGCAGAGTCCAAGAACAATAATGAAATTGGACCAAAATTCAGTTTGCTTTTTATTATCACCATGTACCAGCAATTCTTTTTTTAATTTAATTTAATTTATTTATTTGAGAGAGAGAGGGAGCGCATGAGCATGAGTTGGAGGCAGAGGCAGAGGGAGAGGGAGAAGCAGACTCCCCGCTGGCAGGGACCCTGATGCAGGGGCCGATCCCAGGACCCTGAGATCATGACCTGAGCCAAAGGCAGACACTTAACCAACTGAGGCACGCGGGTGCCCCCCCAGCAATTCTAAGCAATGTCAGTGACCAAATAACTGCTCCCAGTCCAGGAGGATGGTTCCCTGTGGCCCCTTTGTTAAGTCATTGCTTGAGAGGAATAACAATCCTTCTTGACTCAATCTTTGAAATAAAATGTTCACGTTTAAAAAGGAGTCAATTAGGAGTGCCTGTGTGGCTCAGTTGGTTAAGTCAGACTCTTGATTTCAGCTTAAGTCATGATCTCAGGGTTGTGAGATCAAGCTCTGTGTTGGGCTCCATGCTGGGCATGGATCTTGCTTTAGAGTCTCTCTTTCCTCTTCCTCTGCCCCCCACCAAAGGAGCCAATGAAAGTGAGTTTTCAAAAAAATATATTTTCAAGGTAAAATATGATATATGTATTAACAAAAGACCACCAAATACAAATATTTGGTTTTTTCTATGTTTAAATTTATGTCCTTCCTGGGGCACCTGGGTGGCTTAGTCGTTAACGTCTGCCTTGGGCTCAGGTCATGATCCCAGGGTTCTGGGATTGAGCCCTGCATCGGTCTCCCTGCTCAGCAGGAAGCCTGCTTCTCCCTCTCCCACTCCCCCTGCTTGTGTTCCTTCTCTCGCTTTGTCTCTCCCTGTCAAATAAATAAATAAAATCTTAAAAAAAAATAAAATAAATTTATGTCCTTCCCTAAAAGTCAAAAGAAGGATGGTAAGATAAGAAACAATAAATTTCTGTTGCATTAATTTGTTTAAACAGAACTTTAAAATAATTTCCCTCCTATTCCTAAATATTCCAATTACATTTTATTATAGTTTAAGATTAAAAACATATCAGTAATCAAGAGAAAGGAATCTTTTCAAAGTATAAGAAATATGGGGGAAGCAAAAATGGTGGAACCCATACATCATCATGGGCATGCACACTTGCACTCTGAAATAACTTGATGCCATCTACACTGCAATTTAGGATGGCAGTCAGTAGTGCATCCTTTTAGGCTGAGTTCCCCCAATGCATATTGATGAGGGAGCTATTAATTCAATCTGGAGAAAACTTTTATATTTTCTCTTCTTTAAGAGGAAGCTGAAACAGGAATGAGGGAGGAATAGCATAATACACTTCTGAAATAGGAAATATATGTATATACATGCTTACTGTGACTATATTATGGGTAACATTGGTTTCCATTCACTCAACTATATCATTATTTTTTAAGGGATAGGATTTAATGGCTATTATTTTATTTAAAATTTCAAAATGCTCTTCAGAAGATTCTGGGTTTAGTCATGGAGTGACTTTTGGAAAATCACTTGACCTCCTGGTCTTCCATTTTCTAATAAGTAAGGGGAGAGCTGAAAGGCATGATGATTAATGGCACTTCAAGTGAAGATGTAGAAATAATGATCACTTAAAACAATCTCATTTCTAAAATTCTGAATTTGGAGATTCCTTTCATGGCCATAACCACCTATTCTTTTTTTCCCCTCTTCCTCTTAATGAATCTGTTCTTCGCACTGGTTATATTTTTAATTCCTTTAACCCTTTTTTAGCTTCCTCCAGGTTCATTCTGGATCAATCGCCAACCATTTTCATGTAACTTCTTTTTGGCATCAAGAAGGCCCTTTGACCTACTGTCACCTTGATCTTCCTAAGCCTCACCTAGGAAAACAGCATGGTGCACTTTCTCTGATCTCATTAACTGGGTAGCTGAATGTTACCAGAAAAAGTCACAAAATTGTGCCAATTGGCTCAACTAGAAATTTTTTACTCTATTATTAGTATACACTCTGAGTTGTTCAGAAATTCTTTTGTTCACCTCTAGTTGACTCTTCCTTATGCTTTTCTCTGTGGGAAGGATTCCAAATGCTTTACAGGCCACACAACCAGATACCACCTGCCTTAAGAGATGTCTTTGCATCTTCCTTCTCTGAGAAGATATAGGACATCTGCTTCAAACTCTCTTAAATTTCTTCCTCTCTCAAACACATTTCTCTGTAAAACACTATTCTTTCTTTCCTAGATGAACTAGTTTCTTTCTTTCTAAGGCATGCTATTGATTCTATTTCCTGTCGCCTCCTATAGGACCTTGCTCCATTCATTATTTGTTTTCCTCAGTAATTTGAGTCTTCTTTCTCCTCTGCATTTCTCCCATAAGCCTGTAGGCATGTTCAAGTCCTCTTACTAAAAAAAACAAAAAAACAAAACCAGAAAACAACAACAAAAAACCCAATCATTTAACCAAATATTCTTTCCTCAACCTTTATACATCTTTACACAACCATCTCTTTCCTTTATTAAATTTCTCAGAAAGGGTCAGCTACTTTTATTTTCTCACTTTCCTTGAACAAATCTTTAAAATATCTGTATTCCACTGGCTTTTATGTAGTATGTTTTATGGAGATTATGTTCTTATGGATCACTAAAATGATTTGTATTAACATTAAGTTACTGCTTAATTATTACATTTCTTGTGAGTGCCCATCCTGGTTTGATCTCTCCACAATACATGCCATTGACAATTACATTCTCCTTAAAACTCTCCCCCAGCACATACTGCAAGCTACAGAGGCAAGATTATTACAGGTAGTATTATAGATATTATAGCTATCTGTATTTGAACCTAGACTTTCCATTTAGTTGTTATGCTATATCTAGTATTTCTGTACTCATTGTTTCATCTATAAATTGTCATAAATATACTTAGTTCTCAAGGTAGCTATGAGAATTACATATCCAAAGAGCCTAATACAATGTTAAGCACATGGCAGGTGCTGATAAAAAACAAAACAAAACACCACAGCTATCACCTTACCATCCTGGTTCCATCCTATTTGACTTTTGTATTCTTCACAGATTTCTCTTCCTAGGGAACATTTTGTAGGAATTTAGGGTCAGTCCTTGACCTTTTTTTCTTCTTTCCTGTCTAACTTGAAAAACTAATCTAATCCATGGCTTCCAATTCCTCACAATGGATAATGCAAAAGTATGCATCTCCTGTTTAGACTGTTTTAACAGGCGCCTCACACACAAGGGCAACTGGTTGCTAAATAGATATCTTCATCTGGTTTTGCATAAGCATTTCAAATTCAATAAAACAAAATAAGATGACAATAAAACATAGAATAAACTGGCCTTACTAATACACTATGTTGAAGCATACTTTTGCTTATTTCTCTCACTTGATAGCCATCTCTAATCACTTGCCAGGTCATGTTGATTTTTATTTGATGTCACTCATATTTGCTCCCCGTAAAACACAGGACAAGCTCTTCCCAGGATTATTGCTGAGTTTTTCCACAATCTGGAAAGAACCCACTTTTGTTGCTTTAACTTCAATCCCTAGCTCTCATACTTGGTATGTTGCAGAATAATGCACAATATTTTTCCAGAGCTCCTCTGCTGCTTTATTGCTGAAGTCTGTGATTCTCCCTGGAATGCCTTCCTCTAACAAACTTGCTTGTTGAAATGACTTGCTTGTTGAAATGGATTTAGCCCTCAGAATTCAGCCAAATGCCATCTTCTCTTTGTCTTCTTTTCCCTGTCTTTTCAGCTCCCACTTGGGCCTTGATTTGTGCCTGTTATAGGGCACTTAAATTCTAACTATCATTTTAGTACCTCTCGTTCTAGACTGAACATAAGCTCTGACAAGACAGGAACTACATTTTCATGTTTTAGTTACATACAATTCCTAGTAGAGTCCTTTGCATACCGTCAGTGCTAAATAAAAGTATGTTGAATAAAACTAAACAATGAAGAAAAAATATATTACATCCTTCATCAGTAGCCACAGAGAACTTCCCTCTTCCCTGTTTATACTAAATTACCAAATCCTAAAAATTAAGAAATTTTTACAGGTGAGGAATCTGAGGACTAGACAATTCTATGATCTGCCCATCTTCACACATTTAATTAAGTGTCTGGAATAAAGGTCTACGAAGTTTCACTTCATTTTTCTACTTTACCAGCTTGCCTGTCTGCGAGTAAGTTGTAAGTTTGAATAAAGGTTTTGACCTTGGAGTAATTCAGTGTTACTAGTTATAAAGATATTTTCATTATCTATTCTACCACCATTAACCAACACAGTATCTAATTTCTATGTTACTTTGACGATTTAGAATTGGACATGCATACCAACCTAATAAATATTATCTCATAAAAGTTAAGGAAAGGTGGAGTTACAGGAATAAGTTTATCTCACAATCACTGTTACTGTCTCTCACTCTCAGTCTCTTTATGGCTTTTTAAAACACAAGCTTTTTTTTTTTTTCAAAGCACAACTGCTATCATTTCTCATCTGATAGCAATGCTATGGAGTAGGCAAAAATATCCTTCTTTTCTTTTTTTTTTTTAAGATTTTATTTATTTATTTGACAGAGAGAGACACAGCAAGAGAGGGAACACAAGCAGGGGTAGCGGGAGAGGGAGAAGCAGGCCTCCCGCTGAGCAGGGAGCCCTATGCGGGGCTCAATCCCAGGACCCTAGGATCATGACCCAAGCCGAAGGCAGATGCTCAACGACTGAGCCACCCAGGCGCCCCATCCTTATTTTCAGATGAAGAAAATAAATCTCAGAGATACTAAGTGACTTCTAAATAACACACAGAACTATGACTTACCCAGGTCTATGGGTTTTGCATAGAAAGCATTGTATTTTGCAATAGAAGATTTCCCTTTTTTGCCATTATCATTTTTATACATAGACTGTCATAATGATACATGTGACTGGGGGGGTTTAATATCTAATTCACTTTGCTTTTAATAGTTTTAAGGAGATTTGAAATATCAAGAATGAGACAGATAAAAGTGGTGACATTTTCCATGAGAAGATATGAATTAAAACAATGTGTGCTGTGTTATGATTTGTATATCTGGGAATGTTAAAAGATCCTGGCTGTAATTGTACTTATAAAGAGGGGAGCCAACAACTTAATTTGAATTTTCACTTAGTGTTCTCTTAAGTAACAAGCACACGGAATAAGAAAGAAGGTTTTGACAGATGTAAATGTATATTGTGTTCACCTTTAAAATGTGTATATATGGTTTTCAATTGGCTTGAAAGACACTAATGGCATTTGTGAGAAGAGCTCATTCCTATAAACTTCTCTCCTTAAGTACTTATAAAACATAGTTACTAGATTGCTGTGCTAAGTACTGGGCATTCAATTATGGTCCATTATAATTATTATTATAATAATAGTTATCATAAAAGTAGTATTTCATTTTTATTACATTTTTTTCTCTGAACAATAGAGATTTTTGTTTCTAAATTTTTCACTAAAAAGAAAAATAGCTGACAAATAGCACACATGTAAACACATGAATGAGAATACAATTACATTTTTAAACAAAATATATAGATGCTATGAACTCTTTTTTTTTCCCCCTCACTTTCCATGATTATAGTTCTTTTAGTGAATTCCCATTAGGTGCCGAAAAAGAGTCATTTTTCATGTATAGCAGCTATGTTATTTTTTCTTTCAGTTAAACATTTAGACACAGCTCTTCAGTTTAGTGATATGACTACCAGAGACCGGAAATATCTTTGACACCAAATACACCACTGTATAATGACTTCGTAATTTTGCTTAGATATTCTGGAGATGCTATTGCCAAATGATTATGTCTAATAGATACTCACCAAAAAATGATAAAAGTTTAAAAAAAAATCTAATGTCAGCAGCTGGTAGAGGTTTAATAGAGTAGCAATTAGCACACATTCTGGCCTTATAAAAATAATTAGAATAAAACCTATAAAATTTACCAAAAGTGGGCTCCACTAAAGTTTCTTGTTTCTGTTGCTATAATTAGAATTTTGTAGATAAAGCAAAATGGTAGTACTGTATATAAACAAGATAGAATGGTATTATTTTTTTTGTATCCAGTTATAGAAAACAACCAAATTATACTAATAGTCAGTCTGATTAGAGAGAAAGAAACACATTTTATTATTTAAGTACTGTACCATTTGAAGTTAGATTAAATTTTAAACCATAAATCTCCAAATATTGATATCTAAAAAGCCAATCAAAATTAATGACTAAGGAACAAGCTTGCTGTTTTTTTTCCCCCTTTTTAAAAAAATCTCACTTTCTCACTCTTTAACAAAAGAAACAGTATATTGGTATTCTAAAAATTCTTCATTTGTATAATGGATTTCTAAACTGAGATTCATGTTGGTCTTTCCCTTGTTTATGCTCATTACCTTTTTAAATATCTTATATACAAATTATTTGAGAGACTAAACCAAAAGATTTTACCCTTCTAGATTTCACAGATTTGAATAGATTGCAAGAGGCTAGGAAAAGTATGTACTTACGTCTCCTATATTAAATAAGTTGAAGCATTCCACATAGATGTGTATCTTAAAAGAAGTTGGGCGTATGAAGCTGCTAAAATGATTTTTATAGTGACATTGAGTCATGAGCCAAATGGTGACTGGATAACATGCTAATTTTACTTCTGTAAATGGGGACACATGAAATGAGACTCACAGACTTGGAAGAAAGAATGAAGAGAATGCCATCAGCAGGCACTGAAGTCTTCTCTTTAGTATGAATGGTATGATTTCTTTTAAGTTTAAAAGAGAAGGAAAATTCTTCCTGTCCTATATTACAAATGCAATTATGTAACTTCTCAAAAGTGTGTTAAAAGCTTCTGAGTAGTTTACTATGTGCTTAGGGCTTGGTCTACATTAGTGTTTCTGGAGCATTTTGGTCTCAGATATCCATTACATTCTCAAAAAGTATTGAAAACACTAGTGAGCTTTTGTTTATGTAGTTATAGCTGCTAATATTTATCATATGAGAAATTAAAACTGAAATATTTAAAAATATTTATTAATCCACTTAAAAATATAAATAATAAACCTATTACATGTTTCCATAAATAATATATTTTTAATGAAATGAAATATATTTCCAAAGCAAAAAAAAAAAAATAGTGACAAGAATGACATTGTTTTACATTTTGCAATTCTCTGGCTTAATTTTGTAAATGTCTGGCTTTATAAAAGACATCTGGTTTCTCATATCTGCTTCTGCATTCAATCTGTCTCAATATGCTGTTTTAGTTGAAGTATATGAGGAAAATCTGGACTCACACAGATTTTTTAGTTGGAAATGTCAGGAGAGTTTTAATAGCCTTTTCAGATGATCGTGGATATTTTTTTTTTTTTTGCAATGTGGAATCTACAACCATATCAATATGCTTTCCATACTCTGTTTTATTAAAATCTGTTGTCTGTCTTGCACTTTAAATGGATCTTTTGCTTATGCATATATATATATGCATACATATATGCATACATATGTGTGTGTGTGCGTGCGCGCGCGTGTGTGCGCGCGTGCGCGCTTAGTATCAAGCATTGGTCATTTGGAAGATACTGCTCACGGGGTTATGCAAAAATTCCAAATGGTACTGTACTATACAATATCACATATGTTAGTAACACCACCTATCTCATCAGAAAAGTCTTTAAGGATTGGGAAACTGACAAATTCACAGGGGCTGATAATAAGTTTTCCAAAATTGTAACTTTTGTTTGAAAGCTCAGATTTAATCATTGCCAATAGATGCGGTTGGGTTTTGCTTCCCTTGAAGTGACAAGCTCATTTTGTTCATTTTTAAGAAAATCTCTGCCAAATATCCAAGTTTGAAAAAACCACAGTTTGCCTGTCAGTTGTTCTTTCAAGTAAAAATGGTGACTTATGAAAAAGTGGCTAGTTCAGCTCTCAACCCCAGTAGTCACCCAAGTAGTTTACTGGAGACAACTATCCACTTTGGTACCTGGCAGAAGTGCTTCATGTGACTTCCTAGTTCATCACAAAGAGTTTAAACATATCTGTCCTCAGGGGACAAGATTTGACACAATTAACATTTGTTACTGCTTCATCAAGTGTATCTGTAGGCAAATCTAGCATTTTAAAAATATTAACTGTGAGTGTGTGATGGTGAAGAATACCAGGGTTACAGTAGTTTGGTGTAGCTGACTTGATAAGTGCTGAGGTGCTAGCAGTTTTTCCCACCAGGCTTCTGCACCATTCGTGCAAATGTCAGCCAAGTAAAAAAGGCAAATATCATCAGTATTATTATGAAAATTATTTTGAACTTGTGAACCCAATGAAAGTATCTCAGAGACTGACTGAAAGAGTTTGGGGGACCTGCAGAAAGAGTTTGGGGGACCTGCAGGAGTCCAGGGACCAAATTTTGAGAATTGTTGATATCATAGTAACAGGAAACTGTCTGATTAACACTACAGACTGTAAAAGGAAACTCTCTGGTAAATAATTTAAGCAAATTTTTGATTCCTAAAATATTCTGGAAATATCAGCTGCTCTATTTCCAGGCTAAGTACTATCCATCTTTTCTCTTCTTTTCCTGTTATAATTTCTTCTTGTTTATGTAATTCAAGCTTAAGAATCTAGTAGCTTATTTAAAAAAACAACCCCTTAATCTCACAAATCAGAGGGCTTCACACTAAGTGTCAAGCTCAGAGCAAAGTTCTAGAACTCGATGCTACCTCAATTCCCTTTTTCCTTGAATTGAGCTATATTCTAGTTGCACTTTGGAGTTAATGACAGCAAAGAAGAAATAAAAACCACAACCCTATTAATAGCCACAATTTAAAAAATCCTACAAAAGTTTCTTCTGTTAAGGTATAATTATAATTCCTGCACCAGGTGATGACATTGCATGCTCTAGAGTATTATTTAGTGTAACAAGAACAGGTATTGCACTTCTGAAGAGTTTGGATAGTGTCCCATCAAAAGCATTCTTTTAAAAAGCAATCTCATATACTGAGTTATATCACACAGAGAGATGGCAATTTTTATTAACTAGGTGAAGTCAAATCTTTTTTTATTCTGAATCCAGGGCATTGACCTTTCTATCACAAAAACATTGCTAGAATCAATTCTGCCGAATATGAGAAAAAAAGTAGAATGTCTTTTTGATGGTTTTTTTTTTTTTAAGATTTTATTTATTTATTTGACAGAGACACAGCGAGAGAGGGAACACAAGCAGGGGGAGTGGGAGAGGGAGAAGCAAGCTTCCCACCGAGCAGGGAGCTCAATGCGGGGCCTGATCCCTGGACCCTAGGATCATGACCTGAGCCGAAGGCAGATGCTTAATGACTGAGCCACCCAGGCGCCCCTGATGGTTTTTACAATAAGATTTTGACTAATACTATTAGACATGGTATCCCATCGGGCTTGGTCGAAGGAAGTACTTCACTTTCTCCCTGATTTTCAGTGTATATTAAAAATTCTCAGGTTCAAAAAAGTTTCAATATTTGATACTAATGATTATTCTTCTCAATCTTTTCTTTATTCATCAATTCATCTCTGATCCCACTGATGTGATAATTGTGACCCTTATGTCTTCATTCAAGGTTTTATATATAGATATCTACCTAGATATATATCTCTATCAATCTATCATCTATCTATCATCTATCTATCTATCTATCTATCTATCTATCTATCTATCTATCATCTATCTATCTATCTATCATCTATCTGCATATTTATTTCCTTTTTTTGACATGGGCACATTTTCAAATTGGTTTTATAAACTCATAATCTAGTCATTTGTATCATTACATAAATTCTCTGAAACTTCCTTTAGCTCAGATTCAAATCTTTTTTTCCTTTCCACAATGCTTAACAACAAATCAAAACTTTGTAATGAGAAATTCAAGCCTAAAAATGTTATAAAGCCAGAAGTACAGGCTATATTCCTTTAGGAAATAATTTCACTGTCTAATTAGGCAACAAATGACCTCAAAGCTACTCATAAATCCCTTTGCTCATTTCTAGCTGACCTCTTTACCATTTCTAACAGCAATTTCTTTATTTTTCTGTGCTCCTTCAGTCTTATTTATATTTCATATTCTTTCAAATTCTTATTCTCCACAGAAAATCTTGCCTAATGACTTTATGAAGAAGATCAAGGTCATCCTACATAATTTTCTTCAATTCCTCTTTCTTTATCCTCACATCAAAATTGTCCATCTCTTTATTCAAGAGTCCTTTTGCCCAACATTCATACCTGACTGGTGCTTTTGATTCTATCTTCTCTCCCATTATTGTTCCTTCAGTTCTGCCCTCTGCTTCTTTTTCCTATTTCTCCAATGCCTATAAAATTGCTTACATTTTCCCTGTTATAAAGTAGATTTCATCTTTTAACTCTGTGTGTTTACTTAAAGACACCTGTTTTACTTTCATTTACTCCCAAACTTATAGGAAAAGATGTAGATGGTAATTTTTCCTGCTTCCTCTATTTTTTATTTTCTTTGCAATTTGACTTACATATTTATTAATTTACCAGAACTGCTTTCTCAAAGAAAAACCATTACAGATTAATCACAAAATTCAAGGTTTTTCACAATAATCACATATATAAAATTGTATACAGCATTTTCCATTGCTATTTCTCTCTTCTTAAAATGTTTGTCTCCTTTCGCTACCAAAGTTACTGCTCTTAATTTCCCCATAATCTTTCTCTTGTATTTATCCTTGCTCTTTCCTCTGCTTACCTCTCAAACAATATTTATTCTTTTTGTTGTTGTTCTTTATGTTCTGTCTGATAATCTCTTCTACCCCCATAGTCTTAACTGCCACCTGTATATAGAGGACTATCAAATTAATAATTTGGGGGCTTGATATTTTTCTGAAGTATAGGCTGAGAAAAATTTTTTTAAGATTTTATTTATTTATTTATTGCGCACATAGGCGTGAGCAGGGAGAGGGAAGGGGGGAGAGAATCTGAAGCAGACTCCTCGTTGAGCCTGTAGCCCAATGTAGGGTTGGATCTCACCACCGGGAGATCATGACCCGAGTCAGACACTTAACCCACTGAGCCACCCAGGTGCCCCTAGCTCAGAATTTTTATTGCCTACTGAATATTCCACCATGATTATCCTCAAAAACTCAAATTTGGTAAGTTCAAAACAGAATCTCTTTGCTGTATCTCCACCTCCACCCCCAAACTATTCATTATTCTCATTATTTTAATGTATATTACTATTTTCTCAGGTACCTATGATAGAAATCTTAGAATTGTCTTCAATTACTCCATTCCAATAACCTCATTGTTTTATTTCTATCTATTCAATGTCCATTTTATTTATTTATTTATTTATTTGATTTTATTGTGTTATGTTAGTCACCATACAATACATCATTGGTTTTTGATGTGGTGATCCACGATCCATTGTTTTCATATAACACCCAGTGCTCCATGCAGTACGTGCCCTCCTTAATACCCATCACCGGGCTAACCAATCC
>NC_138372.1:121237150-121304619 GCF_054177405.1 Leptonychotes weddellii | reverse complement strand
ACCACATCTTCTTTATCCATTCATCTGTTGAAGGGCATCTCGGCTCTTTCCACAGTTTGGCTATTGCAGACATTGCTGCTATGAACATTGGGGTGCATGTGGCCCTTCTTTTCACTACATCTGTGTCTTTGGGGTAAATACCCAGGAGTGCAATTGCTGGGTCATAGGGTAGCTCTATTTTTAAATTTTTGAGGAACCTCCACACTGTTTTCCAAAGTGGCTGTACCAACTTGCATTCCCACCAACAGTGTAAGAGGGTTCCCCTTTCTCCACAACCTCTCCATTTGTTGTTTCTTTCCCTGTCCATTTTTGCCATTCTAACTGGTGTAAGGTGGTATCTCAATATGGTTTTGATTTGGGTTTCCCTGATGGCTAATGATGAACATTTTTTCATGTGTCTGTTAGCCATTTGTATGTCTTCTTCAGAGAAGTGTCAATGTCCATTTTATATTCATTTCCATTTTTCCTCTGGTCACTGGTTTCATCATCTCTTTCTTGACTACTGCAGTTACATGCTAACTACTTACTTAACTAAATGTATTGTTCTCCAACTTACCCTTTACACTATCACCAGAATTAACTTTATAAAACATAAAGCACTTAAAAATCTTCAGTGGCTCCTGGAAACCCACCAAACATAGTTCAATTTTTTTTGCATGGCCTTCTAGAATTTGAAACCAACTTACTTTACTAGTATCTTTCCCTAAACTATCCCTCTCATGCATACTAAGGATCATTCATAGCTAACATTTGCAATATATGTTGTATTCAACTGGTTTTCTAATGCTGTTTTCTCATCCTAGAATGCCCTTCTGTCCCAATGACAACAAAATCCTACTCATCTCTCAAGCCGAATTTATAAACCACACCCTCTTCCCATCTCCAGATATAATGAATAACTTTATTAGAGTGTTCATTTAATTTGGCACTGTGCAAGAACTATTTTCCTGTTGTTCTTCTCTTACATTTTCCTTGAGATTTGGGTCTTTAATTTTTTAGTCCTTTACAGAGGTTGGCAGAGGATTTTTTATGTTGTTTGCACATCTATAAAAAGCATTTTGTAGATTGGTTTTCAATTATCTTACTCAAACTCCTTATTGGTTAAGTAAATTTGTCAAGATTATACCATTGTTAATACTAAAGGTAGTCTGAGAAAGTGTGTTTCCTTATTTTTATTCAGTTCTTTTCCTTTCTTGAAGACTTTTCATCAATTTAGGGAGGTAACCTATAATCATTTCCTCTAATATACTTTTTCTTCTATATATTTGTAATTATAACAGGATTTTTTTTTTAAATAACAGCAACAAAAAGCACTCTAGAATTCCTAGTAATCTATCCTATTTTCACTGTACTGAGGGCTACCTCTTTCTAGGGTGTTTTTTGTTTTTTGTTTTTTTTAATAAACTATATATGATTAAGTAGCAAATTAATGCATGGAATGATTTGTTCTGTCCTTCTCTTATTAGAGCTTTTTACATCACTTATTTAATATTTCAAGGGGTTTATAAATCATTTATTAGCTAATCTTTGCAACATCCCTGCTGAGACAGTTAGCTGAAGAAGTACTGCTGGCTGGCAAGTGATAAGTAATATTACTTGCACTTTACAGATGAAGAAACTAAAGCAGAGAGAGGTTAATTGACTTGAACATGTCTTAACACAGTCTGTGGTAGTACTGATGTTAGAATGGGAGCCTGGGGTTATTCACATCAAAATTACAAAAGCATTAAAAGCCTGGGGCTGGTGCTGTTCTTTGTTATATAATACTTTCTAAATCCTTTGTTTTATCTTCTTTTCTGGGTCTGTATTAGTCTAAGGAGGACAGATGCTTTTAAAATCTATACCTTCTCATTGAACTAAGACTATTTTTTTCTATATCAGGTAAATATTTAGCTTTTGAAAGGATGTTAGAACACTGACACATTTCAAAATAATTCATTATTAACTTTTCCATCTTTAAAATAATAATGAATGCTCAAATCAAGCTCAGTAGTAGTGTCTGGTCTGCTCCAAGTTGTAACAATAACCATAAGAATAATGAAACAGTTATTGTTTAAGAGTGCTTTATCAATAATAACAAAATATTGACTATATGCCAGATTCCACACTAAACAGTTTATGAGAATTATATAATTTAAATTTCTCAACAATTCTATCAAATAGGTATTCTCATTATCTCACTTTTAAAGATGAAATAATAAGAATTTGGAAACATTAAGTCATGAAACTAGTAGGTGATTTAACCACTTATAAAACCAGCTGCCATTTTCCAACATTTGTTTTGGAGCATACTAAACTTCATTTTCTTTTGATTGTTTGTCAGCAATATTTCTTTTTAAGTATGTAAGAAGTTCACATACTGTTTTAAGACATTATACGGTGATATTTTATTGACATTCCTACAGTACCTAGCTTTTTAATATTATCATCTGATATACAACATAACTGACACCACCATCTCTTTCCTCCTTGATTTCTGTATTTGTTCTAGAAATATGTTGCATTCCAACTCCCACAGATCTGGTCTACTCATCCAGGTGATGGTCCCCATCTTTAGATACCTCAGTCAGGGCTGTTCAGCCTCTGACAGTAAAAGCACACTCACCAGGGACTAGGAGTTTGAGAACAACTTACTAAATTAACACCTAAAAAAAAATGGTTTCAAAATATGAAAAAAAAATCTGCAAAACTGAGATAAAAACTTGTTTAAGTAATTTTTTCAAACACTAAGAGTTGTATAACTCATCAGCTGCTACGTTGCTCAACTCTCATAGAGTTATCTATAAATTACATTGACTATGTGATATGGATCCATTTTTAATACATCTGATAAGATGTCATGTAAAGCTTCCAAAAGCGCAGTTGCCTAGGACTGAGGAAGGTTTAAAAATGATCCTGCTCACAATGAACTAGAAGTAACTTCAGTAGGAGGCTGAGGCAGAGATGTTGGGCCTACAGAGTGAAAGTGCAGGCATACATTGGAGAGAGCTGTCTGGTATAGGAGGGCCAGGAATTTGTGACCTATCAAGTGGGGAACATGAAGGTAGAGCGCCCTTCAGTGAGAATCCTGGGGTTGCTTCTAGATCTCTAACTTGGATGAATGATAAGATGGCATTTTTTGGTGAATGCTAAAGGAAAAGCAGCAGAAAAAAGTCTAATAAAAGGCACTTTAACATTTCACAATGTCACATTTAAGGTAAATCTGGCATTCTTTTCTTTTCTCAGTGAATGAAAATGCATTAATTGAAAACACACATTCACACACATGCTAATATCTGCTCTTCTGCAATCAAGTATTTTCTGCATAATGTCTAAATATCTATTCCAGTTGAAATAGTGCTTAAGCACTCCAATATGCCTCTTTTCAGCCAAAAAGAAAAACAGTTGCTATGATTATGTTTTCACATATTTTAACATATGTATTATCATTGCCAATGATCTGCTTTGCAGATACGAGTTTTCTATGTAATATTTAATGTCCCCCTTTATTGAAAATAAGGGGCACCTCGGTGGCTCGGTTGGTTAAGTATCTGCCTCCGGCTCAGGTTCTGATCCCGGGGTTCTGGGATTGAGCCCCCTGTCAGGCTCCCTGCTCAGCAGGGAATCAGCTTCTCCCTTTCCCTCTGCCCCTGCCCCCCACCTGTGCTCTCTCTGTCTCAAATAAATAAAATCTTTTTAAAAAAATGAGAAAAAAGAAAATGTCATTGTTCAGTATTATAATGTTTTTCATGTTTATTGTAGGTCCGAATATTAGAATTACTGATTAATCTCTTTATTCAATGTTTCTTCAGCACAATGTTTAATACTCTCTTTCTCCACCATCATTATATTTTAAGATTTCCCATACATCACTTTATATGGGATTTTCAGATTTTTCAGGCTTTTTGAAGTCAGTAGGATAGGCTCCAGAGAGAAAAAGGAATGCTGAAGAATGGCAACATAAATTAAATAAATACTTTAAGAAATTAAAAATGTATTATTCTAGCCATTGAGAAATATATATGAATATTTCCATAAAATATAGTAGCTATATAAATAAGTTTTAAAATGAGATAATTACAAAGCAACTATATTAAAATATGAATTTTAAAATGTGGTAAAATCACTATTAATAAGAAGCTTTTTATAAGGTGAAAAGACAAATAAGTGCCTTTTTGTCTAGGAGACAAGTTGTTATTCTGAAAAACCTCAGGACATTTTGTAGATTGTCAAAATCGCTTTGCTATCAATATCGAGCATCTCTATTATCAACTCTATTATCAGTATTGGAAATTATCATTATGACACAATTTCATTACTATGAACATTTAAGAAACATTTAAGTGGTAAACATTGATTTTAATAAATAGAAAAACAACTTATATGATGAAGTTCCAATAAACTGAGAAATTAAAAGATCTCAAAATAGAGATATTTCATTGACCAAAGTATAAACTACTTGAGGGTGGAGAGTTTGTATTTTTCTTGTTTGTCCTCCAAATTTCAGAAAAGGGTTATAAGTACAGTGCAGGGTACTAAATAAATATTTAACAAATAACATTTTTTGAGTTCATTACCTTTGTGGTACAAATTAGGATTTCTTTTGTACTGACATAACCAGAAGATTTTTATTTCAGCACTATGAATTATTAATGTCTTTATTTAATTTCCATAATGTCTGTGTCAACCAAACTTATTTGAGTGATAATTAGAAGACCGCATGCTTATCCTATCTTCTAGGCTTTCGTTTTTGCATATCGCTTCATTAATTCACACCGACTTTTGGGATTTTTATAGCATAACTAAGGAGTATAAAAATACATAAAAGCATTTGCCAAAGAACTCTAAATAAAACAGGTCTCAGAAGACAAATACCATATGATTTCACTCATATGTGGAATCTGAAAAACAAAACAAATAAGCAAACAAAAAGCAGAATCAGACCTATAAATACAGAGAACAAACTGATGGTTGTGGGGGTGGGTGGGCAAAATGGGCAAAGGGGAGTGGGAGATATAGGCTTCCAGCTATAGAATGAGTAAGTCACAGGAACAAAACGCACAGCATAGGGAATATAATCAATGATATTGTAATAGCTTTGTATGGTGACAGATGGTAGCTACATTTGTGGTGAGTACAGCATAATGTGTACAGATACTGAATCACAATGTTGTACACCTGAAACTAATGTAACACTGTATTATCAACTATACTCAAATTAAAAAAAAACAGATCTCAGATATGAAATTAGAGCCATGCTTACTTATACTCCCATCTAAGTGCTTCAGCTGAAGCAAGACCTTCAATCCCGCTGCACGTATAAATCACCTAGGATGGCTTTTAAACTTACCAATGCCTGGCCCTACTATCATATCTAGATGACAATAATAATTTTTTGACTGAAAACTTTATTTCATTGTT
Source organism: Leptonychotes weddellii (assembly GCF_054177405.1). Classification (NCBI taxonomy): domain Eukaryota; kingdom Metazoa; phylum Chordata; class Mammalia; order Carnivora; family Phocidae; genus Leptonychotes; species Leptonychotes weddellii. Next base: position 121,299,219 of record NC_138372.1, on the reverse strand, counting down.
TGCAAAGTCAGCATAGCAGTTGATAGGAAATGTGTTTATGTGTGTTTATGCACATACACACAATCCCTAGTGCTTTTAAAATTATGGGACAGGGTTAATCATAAATATTCAGCTAAATTCCATTTATCAGCTTATTAAAGTGCAAGAAAGCAGGGAAATAATTCAAAGACAAGTCTTTTTGTTTTTATTTAAAAAAAAGTAGAAATCTTTAGGAAATTAATACAAAATGGTGGAACACAAAATATCTTGTTTTGTTTACTCCCTAGTCTATGGCAATGCAAACAAGAGAAGTTAATCTGGAATTTAAATTAAGTCAGGCTATATTGTATTAAGTATAGCCAGTAGCCAAACATGAACTTGCCATTAATTTTTTCCAAACAACTCACATTTTTGTTCTCTTCCTTCTCTCTCCATCTCCCTTTAAGTCATGTCAACTGTACTCTTCACCATGTTGCCCTAACACTTACCTCCTCTACTAGAATGTGTTTCTGTACTTATTACTATTCAATAATTCAACAGTAAAAAATCGTAAATGCAGGCAGAGGCATTTCAAGAAAGAAAGAAAATGTCCTTACATATTTTTAACAGAAAAACAGCAGTTCAAAATAAGTTATAAAACAGCAAAAATTTTAAAATTTAGTAATAGCTAAATTTTGCAGTTAGTTATCATCCCTCTTAAAGAAGCAAGAAGGGTAAGGCATAGAAGGAATGTGTTGTTGAGGGCAATGAAAATAAGCAGGTATTACAAGCTACTCCATGCCATCCATGTTCAATGGCTTTAGGAGACAGAGGTTTGAGTGCCATCATTATTACTTGTTTTACCATTTGATGCTGGGCAAAATAGAGTTTCTTGGGCCTCAGTTTTCATGCCTTCAAAGTATGGGTTCCCAAACTAAGAAAATACTTCAGAGCTTTTTTAGGCCTAAAAGTCACTGAACTTAGTGTCCATGTGCCCTTTACAAAGGCCAAGTTTTCACAAAAGATAGCATATTTCTAAAAGCTTTTAGAGAAAGAAAAAGCTATATTTAGAGAGTCTGTTCAGTGTCCACAGGTGTTCTTAAGTCTTACTACTATTTTTAGCCAGGTGTAGAACAGTAGGACAACACATTTGCTTTAACTAATAACTGCCCAGATTTCTTGGAGTTAAAGATAAGTTTTTCATTATTCCCAATGTTGACTTAGGAAATTGTTGAAAACAAGAACTGTTTTAATTTATTCACTGAATTGCCTCACTGTTATATGGCCTGACCCGAAATGTGATTTTCAAGGTTGCATTTTGGTTTGGACATGCAGTCTTTATCCTTCTCTTTCATTATAGACCTCTTACAGGATAAACATGTGCAACCATTTTGAGTTCCTGAGTGTGAATGTTCCTTACAGTTTTTTGTTTTGTTGTTTTGTTTATGAATTTCAGGCTGATTTACTCCAATTTGAATGCAGGTAGGAAGTTATAAATTTCTCAAGAACCTATTTTCATTCTTATGAATCCTGTTGATTTTATTTTAATACAAAGAAGACTTTACCAGATTCAAAGACATTTGATAGAGTTAAAAAAAAAAAAAAGAAAACAAAAACAGCATTAGGAAAAAACCCAAAAACCTCAAATGGAAAATGATACAACTGGCAGAAGTTTATGGTGTTAGTAAGAGATACCAGCACAAATAGACTGAGAAGCAGACTACCATTATAAACTTTTAACTATACTAGTCTAGGAGGAGGATTAACTATGCTAATCCAAGAGGATTACCTGAATTCGGTAGTTCTGCTTTTTGTTATATATGGTTAAAACACATCTTGCACATGTGTACCAGGAAACATTAAAATAAGTGTTCATGTCAGTGCTGTTCAAAATATGTCCACAACAACCCAAATATCATCAACAGAGTAATAAACACATTTTCTTATATTTACAGTGAAATATTATATAGTAGTAAAAATTAATGAACACTAACACAACATGGATGAACCTTAGAAACATAATGTTGAGTGAAAAAAAGCAAGCACAGAAGACTACATAAAATATGAAATCAGGGGTGCCTGGGTGGCTCAGTCGTTAAGCGTCTGCCTTTGGCTCAGGTCATGATCTTGGGGTCCTGGGATGGAGCCCCGCATCGGGCTCGCTGCTCTGCGGGGAGCCTGCTTCTCCCTCCCCCACTCCCCCTGCTTGTGTTCCCTCTTTCGCTGTGTCTCTTTGTCAAATAAATAAATAAAATCTTTAAAAAGTATATGAAATCAATTTTATAAAAGTCAATAATAAGCAAAATCACATATATAGTTTAAAAAAATACATAAAAATTAAGAGAATGTTGAACATAAAACCAAGGTTAGTTATTTCTTTGATGAAAGCAGGAAGGTATGATCAGAGTAGAGCACAATGATTCAGCAGTTTAGATTCTAGTTCTTAGTTTTAGTTGTGTGTTTATAGTTTATTTTATTATTATATCTCATAACCTAATATATTTGAATATATTTTTTGTGTGTATTAAGTATATATAATAGTATTTTTAAAGTTAAAATCCCCTACATACCAAAGATAACCCCTAGTCATTAATTATAGAGAAGGGAGTCCGTTTTGACACACATATATATTTACTCTTTAATCTTTTAAAGTTGAAATCATTCAACTATGGAAGTTTTCCCTCTTCATATGAAGACTTTATTTTCCATAAAGAGGACTCCTACTTTGGGACAATTTGCTGTCTTTATTTAAGTGATAACTAGTCCTGTGGCTGCCTAGGAAATTTAAAAACAACTGATAACTACAACCTCCTGCCCCAAGAGAATTCAGAAAAAGGATGGAGTGGTGGAGGTAATCCCATACATTATTGATAAATACAAAGACAAAAATGTTACGAAGCTATTTCCCCATCTAGCAACTTAGTTTTTATTAATAAGTATACTGGAATATCAGACATTAATAAAAGAACAAAATAATCAAATATGAATGGATTTCCTCTTATTTTGCAGTGAGATCCAGGGTGCTATTTTAGATTGTTACTTCATCTTCATATCTGAGAGAGAGAGAGACAGAGAAACAGAGAGACACAGACTTGTATGTGTGTGTGTGCTTGGTTTTATGGAAGCTGCATTATGCAAAAATTTACATTTCTTTCTTTCTTTTTATTTATTTATTTATTTATTTATTTGAGACCGAGAGAACGAGAGAGAGAGAGCACATGAGAGGGGGGAGGGTCAGAGGGAGAAGCAGGTTCCTTGCTGAGCAGGGAGCCCGATGCGGGACTCGATCCAGGGACTCTAGGATCATGACCTGAGCTGAAGGCAGTCGCTTAACCAACTCAGCCACCCAGGCGCCCTACATTTCTTTCTTTAATTAAACTGCTTTGGTTGTCCCTTGGGAATGCAAAAGATAGCAACAGCAGATTACAGAGAAATAGCTGATGCAGTACTATGGCTATACCTGTGGAAAAGTATAAATAACTTTAGAATTTAATGATTCTGAAATTGCCCTTACGTTGTCATTATAAAAATGCTCCAAAAATCATGTTTTACAAATAATATGGCACAGAAGTTTATCAGGGGATTTTCTATCCGTATGTGAGTCATTTAATAGTATGGCTAATGTAGGTACTATGCCTAAATGTAAGGGGATGATATGTAAATGATTAAAACTAGATAGATTCTCTACAAAGCTGTAATAATCAAAACAGTATGGTACTAGCACAAAAACAGACATATAGGTCAGTGGAACAGAACAGAGAGCCCAGAAATAAACCCACACTTATTTGGTCAATTAATCTTTGACAAAGAAAGCAAGAATATGCAATGGGAAAAAGACTGTCTCTTCAATAAATGGTGCTGGGAATTGGACAGCTACACGTAAAAGAATGAAACTGGACCACTGTCTCATACCATATACAAATATAAACTCAAAATGGATTATAGACCTAAATGTGAGACCTGAAACCCTAAGAATCCTAGAAGAGAACACAAGCAGTAATTTCTCTGACAGCTGCAGCAACAGTTTTCTAGATATGTCTCCTAAGGCAAGGGAACAAAAGCAAAAATAAACTATTGGAACTACATCAAAATAAAAAGCTTTTGCACAGCAAAGGAAACCATCACCAAAACAAATAGGCAACCTACTGAATGGGAGAAGATATTTGCAAATGATATATCCAACAAGGGGTTAATATCCAAAATATATAAAGAAATTATACAACTCAATACCAAAAAAACAACAATCCAATAAAAAAATGGGCAGAGGACTAAATAGACATTTTTTCAAAGAAGACATACAGATAGCCAACTAACACATGAAAAGATGTTCAACAATCATAATCATCAGGGAAGTGTAAATCAAAACCACAATGAGCTATCACCTTACACCTGTCAAAATAGCTAAAATCAAAGACAAGAAATCCTAAGTGTCGGTGAGGATGTGGAGAAAAATGAACCCTTGTGCACTGTTGGTGGAAATGTAAATTGGTACAGCCACTGTGGAAAACAGTATGGAGTTTCCCCCAAAAATTAAAAATACAAATACCATATGATCCAATAATTCCACTACTGGGTATTTACCCAAAGAAAACAAAAACACTAATTTGAAAAGATGTGCATCCTATGTTTACTGCATCGTTTTTTCCAATAACCAATTATGGAAGCAATCTAAGTACCCATGACTAGACAAATGAATAAGAAAGATGTGGTGCGCACACACAAAGGAATATTATACAATTATCAAAAAGGATGAGATCATGCCATTTGTTAACTTCTTTCATTCATTCATCCATAAGTCATTCCCCAGGAGTCTTATATTGAGTACTGAATAGGGATCGAGTGGTATGCTAAATACTGAGTATATAACTGCAAATGAAATGGATAGGCCCTGATTTTGATGTCACTACTGCCTTTTGTCTTACCAAATAATGAGACATCTTTATTCTTTTTGCCTTAAGTTTTTATCTCAAATTTTGCTAATGAAAAATAAAATTGTTGGTGGGATTTTGACATGCATAGGTAAATAAGGTCCGCTTTCCCATGCCCCATTTTCCTCCCTTTTAACTCTCTGTGTGCACTCACTTTTTGCCAAGACCAAAAATAGATGTGCCCCAACAAGAATCAAGCTGATTTCTTCACGACACTGACTGGAGCTACTCCTCACTTAAAAGACAACTTGATGTCATCATGGCTATTAATTTTAATAAGCAACTAGAAGATCATGAAGATAACCTAGAAAATGATTTGTGTTAGGAGAAAGTAACAAAAAGATTAATCTGCTGCTCCACATGTCTAACCTCCTAGGATTAAGCCAGTCACCAAGATCACTACATGTACTAGGCAACAAAGAGCTAAAAATGGAAAAAAACATCATATTGTTATTGTATTCATTTTCCTCCAAGGTACTCGCTGATAAACACCACAACCGCCAAGGGAATTGCAAACAGCTTCCTTGTAGGTTATATAGCTATCTTTTTCCAAGTAGTTATATCCAGCCATCAGCACACTTTATTTAAGGTGGTTGAATGTGTGAGATTAAGTGTTCCTACCTGACTGGAAACCTTCTTGTCCTTAATTCATTGGCTATATTTGATTTTTTTTTCGTGATCACGCCTTCAGACTTCTACCAGAAACTGCTCTTCTGGGAAAACCAGGCCTTCCAGAAAGTCAAGAAACTGAAATGGAGACAGCAAGAGAAAGGGACATTGTCTATATTTATAAATCTCAATTTTAAAATTTTAAGTAAATGTCCAAACCTACGTCTCCTAAACAGTATAATAACTTAAGGGAAATCCACAGTTTATAAATTTGAATACTCACAAGTGAACATACTATGACAAGAGTACAGGTTGCATTTTGGGCCTTCAAGCCAAGCCAAGCCAAAAAAAGCCATTATCCTTTGTCCATTACAACACAAAAGGCAAAAAAAAGTAAGTTTTCTATCTTTTTGTTTAAAATTTACTTCCTTTCTTCAGTCTTCATCTAGATCTTTAGTAAATTATTAATTTGACTAAACTTAATTTTTCATAAAATAAACATAGAAACTTAACAAATATATTTCACAGAGACCCTTAATATGTAATATCCATTGCACACATGCACCATGAGCTTGTCTTTTCAAGCACTGATGCACACAAAAGTGTCTGTGTCTCAGGGGAAGCACACACGTGTCTCTGTGATGGGGTGGTAGGGAGAGAATAGATCTGTTGACTGCTGGTCAATGATTTAGAGAAACAGATATTAAGGTAAAAGGAAAGACTGCAAGTAAAGAAATAAAAGTCCTGAAGCTGTGCTTCCAAAATAATAGCAGTTTTCTGAGTAGCTGAGGAAGCAGTCTCCTCAAATTATAGTCACACCTGTTACAGGCCATCTGCCCATAAATTCCACAGCATCATTAATGGAAAACAAATGGCACTATATTACCTTCCCTTTATCCATTGGCCATTCTCATATAAATTATTTTTCTCTTCAAAGTCATGTTCTTTCCTATATGTTTACATTAGGATCTAGGAAGAGTGACACATAATGTGCCATGCCTTGGTACTTTTACAGTGATGGCTCTGCAAGGAGCACTGGATTATTAAGAGACTATATACATTGTTGAAATTGTTTTAGGTTGAGTTCCCTTAGAATCAGAACCTGAGAAGAGAATTTGAATGCAAACTGTTTCTCTGGGAGGTAGTCCCAGGAAACTCAGAAGTGGAGTGGAAACTGAGAATAGAGGCATGGAAGGAGGCCACTAGTGGTGCATTACTATACAGATTACTCTGGGGGGACTACTACTATCAGTCCTTCGGGGGAGTTCCGTGAGACTACAGAGCATGACTCAGAGTTATCCCAATAATGGGTGAGAAACTTGAAGTACTTATCTTCCAACCCCCATCTATCATAGTTGAAAGCCACACCCAGATACATTAACTCTTGGACACTCCTGGCCTGCCCTAAGGTAGATAATTACAGGTAACAGCATGATTCTATCAGTCTATACATAATGATGAGTGCTGAGGGAGATATGACAGGAGCACTGACAGCATTTGATACAGTGGGGACGGTGGGTATTAATGACTAGCTTGCAAGTCCAAGTGGAAAAAAAAAAAGTCCTTGGGTTAATGGTTTTACTTTGAGGAATTTAAGCACTGATGTATCAGTAACAATTTCCTTTATTAAATCTTTACAAAGTCTAAGATCCTAATGAAGTGGGAAACAAAGGCAGAAGAAAAATTATTAAATTTCCTTACTACTACAGCCCATTGACAAGTCCTTGAAACAGGCAGAAAGACATTCCTCTAGGAACTCAGCTGTTGACACTTTGCTAAGGGCAAAAGGCAATCCTAGCCCGCCCCCCAAGCCCACCCCTAAGATCCTGTAAGCCTATTTTAACATATAAAAATTCTTTTGGAAACTTCCTTTATCTCTATGCCCCAAGATACATGTTGGCAATCATCCTCCAAGCATATGGCCCACTGATATACATCTGAAGAGTCTCATGACTCAGGTTTTATTAGACAGTAATAAGTGACCTTTTCCCAACAATAGCTAGACCCCTCAAGGTGCTGGAAACCTTGCCTCCAAAATTCCTTAGAGACTTAGGCTATCCCTAACCCCCTCCCAACTTGAAAGTATATAATGGGCCATTTCTCATGACCCTGGTGCAGCTCTTTCTGCCTACGGGTCCTGTCCCCGTGCTTTAATAAAATCACCTTTTTGCACCAAAGACATCTAAAGAATTCTTGGCCATCGGCTTTGAACCCTAACATTCTTTCCTGTCCTACATCACTGAGTCCCCAATCTTTTTGGGAAACTGCGTATCTTTGATAGATTTTTAAAAAAAGTGAATGATTAAGATTTCGAGTTGACCATTCATTCATTCATTCAACAAATATTTACTGAACACCTAAGGTATGCCATGGGTTTACTAGGCACCAGGGTTACCGTTATTAAAGCATTATCTTACTATCTGGAATTCAATGTATTGGGACATTCAGATAAGTAAATCCATAATTATAATACAAATTATTACAGGGTTTATGGGGAGACACAGCAGGACCTTAATTCATGCTGTGGATAGTGGTATGTGAGGAGTTATCAGAGGGTTTTCGGTAGAAGGCAATACTTGTGATGGATATGTAACATGAATAAGTGAAATTTTGAAGCAAAGAAAAGAGAAATTCATGGTAGCAAGAAAAAGAATATCTAAGGATCAGACCAGAAAAAAGTTCCATACACAATCAGTATAAAGAGTGCTCAGTGGAGTATAAGAAAAGAAGACAATAGAGAAAGTGTTAGAAGCCAGATAATGAATGGCCCATGTACATATACTAAATGCCATGGTCTGAATGTTTGTTCCTCCCCAAATTCATACGTTAAAATCCTAATTCCCAGATGTAATGGTATTCATAGGTGGGAACTTTGGGAGGTGATTAGGTCACGAGGGTGAGACCTTTTTCTTTTTTTTAAAGATTTTATTTATTTATTTGACAGAGAGACACAGTGAGAGAGGGAACACAAGCAGGGGGAGTGGGAGAGAGAGAACCAGACTCCCCGCAGAGCAGGGAGCCCGATGTGGGGCTCCATCCCAGGACCCTGGGATCATGACCTGAGCCGAAGGCAGACGCTTAACAACTGAGCCACCCAGGTGCCCGGGTAGAGACCTCTTGAATGGGATTTGTGATTTTGTAAAAGAGACCCCACGGGGCTCCCTAACACCTTCTGCCAATTGAGGATACAATGACAAATCTGTGACCCAGAAAAGGGACATCACCCAACCATGTTGGCACCTGATTGAACTTCCAGGCTCCAGAACTGTGAGAAAAATATTTGTTGTTCATGAGCCACCCAGTCTGTAGTATTTTGTGATAGCAGTACAAACAGACTGAGACAGTTAGAATGTGAGATTTTATCCTAAGATGGGAATCCACTGAAGGATTTTTTCTTTAATATTTTAAGTAATCTCTACACCCAACATGTGGCTCCAACTCACAACCCTGAGATCAAGAGTCTAATTGCTTTACCGAGTCAGCCAGTGCCCACCCCCCTGCCCCGCCCCACTGAAGGATTTTAACTGGAAAGTTAAAAGAAAAGTTGATTCCCATAACATGATCAGGTGTTTTTATAAGAAAAATCTCCTTGTTTCAGTTTTAGAAAGATCACTCTGGAGACACTGTGGCTGGATTGCTGGGGAAGGGTGATGGCAATTCTGGATACAGAAAAATTAATTAGCAGTCCATTAATATAAGTCAAAAAAGAAAGTAAATACAAAATTTGTGAATTTGTGACTGACAGTTCTTTCAGCACTTGAAAAATGTTATGCCAGTGTTCAGGCTCCAAGTTTCAGATTAGAAATACGTTGCCATTGGAACTGTTGTTTCTCTATAAGTAATACATTGTTTCTCCTTGTCTGCTTTTAAGATTCTTTTGTCTTTATTTTTTATAAGTTTAATTATGATGTGTCTAGGCATGGGTGTCTTAGTGTTTACCCTCTTGGGATTTCTCAGGTTCTTAAATCTGCAAGTTTATGTCTTTTATTTTTTATTTTTATTTTTTTAAATTTTTATTTATTTGACAGAGAAAGAGACAGCGAGAGAGGGAACACAAGCAGGGGGAGTGGGACAGGGAGAAGGCAATACTTGCGATGGATATTAAATCCCGCTGAGCAGGGAGCCCGATGCAGGGCTCCATCCCAGGACCCTGGGATCATGACCTGAGCTGAAAGCAGATGCTTAACTACTGAGCCACCCAGGCGCCCCAAGTTTATGTCTTTTAAAAATTTGTGGACTTTTTAGTCATTATTTCTTTGACTACTCTGTCAGTCTTACTAGTGTCTTTTCATTCTGGGACTTTGGTGATATGAATGCTAGCTCCTTTGTTATTGTTCCGCAGGTTCTTGAGATAATTTTCCTTCATCACCTCCATCTTCCCGTCTATTTTTCAGATTTGATGAATTCTATTGATCTATCCTCAAGTTCATGATTCTATGCTTTGTCATCTTTATTCTACTCTTGAGCCAGTCTAATGAGATTTTTATTGTGGTTATTGTTTTTTCAGTTCTATCATTTTCATTTGTTTTTATTTTTATAACTTTTAGTTCTTTGCTTACATTTTCTATTTCTCCCATTTATTTCAAGGAATACATAATTGCTTATTGAAGCATTTACATGATAGCTTAAAATCCTTGTTAGATAATTCCAGCATCTGATTTATCTTGATGTTGGTGCATGTTGTTGGTCTTTTCTCATTCATTTTGTGATTTCCTGGTTCTTGGGATGATGAGTAATTTTCAATTGTATTTGAATATTTTGAGTATTATATGACTGAACCCTATTTAATCTTATTATTATTGTTTTAAGCAGGAAGACCCCTATATTGTGGTGTGGCATGAGGACTGGGGATGGAAATAAGTATATACAGCTTTCCATTGGGCCCTGATGACAATATCCTAGCAGAAGTGGGCACTGACTCACATTGTTTCACTGCAGACAGATGGGATAGAAATTCAGCTCTCCTCTTGCCCTGCTGATACCTGCCCCCAAAAGTGGGACCATTCATATCATCTTGTTGCCTATAAGTGGGACTGGAGGTTCAGCTCCCCAGCAGATTCCCTGACGTTAGGGGAGGTGGAAGTGAAGTGTTATTTTTCCTTCTTCACACCATTTCATTCCATTTCGTTGATGCTGGTTGTGGATAGAGGCTCAGCTCTCTGCTGACACCAGGGTGGGAAGAAAAGAACTGCCCACTAGCCCTGCTTTGTGCTACCTCATTCTATCTTATTGCTTCAGGATAGATACAGGTATTCAGCACCCTACTGGGTCTCACTGACACCAGGTATCAGGGGAAAGCAGAGTGCCTACTAGTTCCAATTTGCAATGTTCTGTTATTATTGATTTCAAGTAGAGGTGGAGGCTAAGCTCCCAAACTGGACCCTAAGACTGTGTAAGGGCAGTTGAGTGTTAATTAGCCCCATCTTACATCAATTTGCTGATGGATAGGTGTGGAGGCTCAGCTCACTGATGGACCACACTGAAATAACCCTGGTAGGAGAATCAGAGTGCTGCCTGCTTTTGGAGGGCAGGAGTTGGATGGTGTGGAAGATCAATTCTTCACTTGGTCCCACTGAAACCAGGGGGTATAGGTGGTAGGTGCAATTTTTCCATTGGATTTTGGCTTGGGCACAATATGTATTGCCAAAATGGTTTTCTGTTGTTAGCAACACTTTTCCTCATACTTTGGCTGGGGAGACCAGATTTTCCTTGAAGCTTTTTTTGTCTCTTGTTCTGTTGGTGGTTATGGATTGGAGGCCCCTGCAGTGCACTCTGCAGGATAAATAAGAAGCAGTAGGAAACAGGAAGTCATCACCATATCATTCCTCAAGTCCCAAGGTTCTTAGTAAATCTGCCTTCTTATTTCCATCATTCAGTGTCTTCCTATTCTTGTTTCTTATGTTATGTTCAGGGTTTTAGTTTTAACTGTGAGGACCTGGGAGAAATGAGCTACTCTATCTTGTTGGAAGCAGATGTTTGGAAGTCTATTGGTGTTGGAAGTGCAAATTTTCACACTTTTAGGGGAGCCTGGGTGGCTCAATTGGTTAAGTGTCCAACTCTTAATTTTGACTCAGGTCTTGATCTCAGGGATTGAGCTCTGCGTCAGGCTCCATGCTTAGCAGGGAGTCTCCTTGAGATGCTCTTTCCCTCCCCCTCTGCACCCCTACCCTGCTAACTCTCTCTATTTCTAAAAATAGATAAATCTTTTTTTTTTTAGAAGTACTGATTTTTACACTTTTAAAAGTTAAGTGTTTTGTTGGATTTGAAATTAAAAAATAAGCAAGGAATGAGGCAAGAATGACTTATATGATAATAGATCAGAGTTGGAAACTTCAGTATACATTCATAATTAGATTAATATTGACACACATGGTTATATACAGAAATGTTTATAGATATGTGTATATACATGGTTAGTACAACACATATGTCTCTTTGCTCAGTCAGCTAAAAAGATCTAGAAACAATGACACCCCAGCAGCAATGAGCATACCTTTCACCCAGATCTTAGTGTCTAATACCATTCTCCAATAAAAGGATCTAGGAAAAATGACTGATGCTAGGGCTGAGACTGTAAATATACAAGATGAGCCTAGACTATCTTTCAGAAAAAAAGGAAATACTAAAAAATACAGACCTATATGGATCAGGACATATCAAAGTAGAAGAACCAATTGAAAGAGTTCAGATTGGTCACAATTAGAACAATTTGAGCAACAAAGTAAATAAAGTAGTATTACATTATAACCCAAAATATAAAATTAAGTCCGTGAGTTCTTGCTGATAAAATAATTGAATAGATAATTAAATGGGGAAGAACAGACAAATTTCCAATGCAGAATTCCAAATAGCTTATATAGATACTCTACCTTAAGCATAACTCCCCATTCCTTAGTTGTGGGCCAAGCATAATGACTTTCTTCCAAAGTGTACAGTATGGAATTGGGAAAAAGAGTAACTTTATAATAGTAACTGAAAAACCCTACCTCAGCCAGGTGATCAAGGTCACCCTCAGCAGTCATAAATCATGTTGATACCATGTACACTTGATGTGATCTGACAAAATGGCCCTTCTACTCTGCGGTCTTTACCCCCAAACACATAATCCCAATCTTATCATGAGAAATGCATCAAACAAATTCCACTAGGGGTACTGTACAAAAATCTGATTTATACCACTTAAAATTGTTAAGGTCATCAAAACCAGGAAAGTCTGAGAAACTATCAAAATCAAGAGGAGGCTAAGGAGATATGGCAACTAAATGTAATGTATTATCCTGGATAGAATCCTGGAACAGAAAAAGGACATTAGGTAAAAACTAAAGAAATCAGGGGCGCCTGGGTGGCTCAGTTGTTAAGCGTCTGCCTTCGGCTCAGGTCATGATCCCAGGGTCCTGGGATGAGACCCGCATCGGGCTCCCTGCTCCACGGGAAGCCTGCTTCTCCCTCTCCCTCTCCCACTCCCCCTGCTTGTGTTCCCTCTCTCACTGTGTCTCTGTCAAATAAATAAAAATAAAATCTTAAAAAAAAAAACACTAAAGAAATCAGACTGAAGTACAGACTTTAGTAAATGATAATGTATTAATATTTGCTAATTAACTGTAACAAATGTAACATAATTATATAAGTTGTTAGTAATAAAGGAGAATGGGTGTAGTGTATATGGAAACACTATACTATCTTCTCCAATTTTCTGTAAAATTAAAACTGTTGTAAAAAATAAGTCTATGAAAAAAGTTGTTTTCTTGTTTTATAATTATGTGACTGTATTTCTTAATAAATATGTAAATTTGCTTTACTTTCATTGATTTTGGGGTTAAAGAAAAAAAACTATCTCTGAAAGGATCTGTAATTCCAATTCAATAAGTAATGATTCTTGGTATTATCTTCTGGAAGAAGCATGGCATAAATCAAAGCAAATTGTCTTTAAATGCTGAATTCTTTTCAGTGCTTCACCTTTTATATGACTAATGTGTACCATGGGCATGATTCCACTTCAGAGGGCAGTGGAATTGCCTCTGAAGTTACAATCATAAACACTGATTGTAGGCAGTCTAAAGTACAGTGAAATATTAATGGAAGATATCATAACTTTGGTTAATGTATTTTATGTTTTCAAAATGATGTATTATTATTTCAGTCTATAAAGCCTTCGCTGTTATATATTTCCTACCCACCTTTTCCCAAAACAACGTAAGAAAATGATACTACCATTTGATTGTATGTTCATCAATTTAAATTGAAGTTTGTTGGCACTTGTAGCTGCCAGTGATACTGACATGGGTGGTACTTCTGTAAATCCATTCCGTGGCAAAATATGACCTTCACAAGGGAAATCTTTGACACAGTAGGTCCCTAAAAGTCATATGACATATAGTTTTGTAGCTAGATTACCAAACGTTTTACTTCGAGGCAAAATAGAATGTAGAAAAGGCCATCAGAAATGCTCCATAAATTTAGAGCACATAATGTCATTTAATATGATTGTACCTCAGCATTCTATCTTTAATATGGCGAATCCCACATTATTTTTATTGGTGCCAAATACAAAAATCATCAAGGAATTTTATGCTTAACTTTTAAAAATAGTTAAAGTAAATTATTTAACAAGTTCTCCTTTGGGTGTGTGTTTTTTTTTAAGATTTATTTATTTATTTTAGAGAGAGAGAGAGCACAAGCGGGGGGGAGGGGCAAAGGGAGAGGGGGAGACAATCCTCAAGCAGACTCCCTGCTGAGTATAGAGCCCAACGCAGGACTCGATCCCAGGACCCCGAGATCATGACCTAAGCTGAAATCAAGAGTTGGATGCTCAACCAAGCCACCCAGGTGCCCCTCTCTTTTGCATTTTTCAAAACAGAGCAGTTCTTTTTAGTCTGACCCTGGACACAAAAGTGAGTTGGCCATGTTTTTTCCCATGGATCCTTTTCTCACCTGTTCCACTGTGTCATGTGTTCTACCTTCTCAAGAAATAGCATTTAATCATTCATCCATGCACTCATCTAATCATTCAATTATTTATTAAATGAATTTTTATTGAACACCTACATAAAGCAAAAAAAAAAAAAAGGAAGAAAACTAATCTGAGTTGCATTGAAAAGTAATGAACTCAGTTAAAATCTTTGCTGATAACAAGAGTTACTCAATTCACTGGAAACTGCATTTTCATTATGGAGACTCAGGGGAAAGCAAGACCTACGTAATAAAAAAGGTAATAAAAATCAACCATATATGCAGTGCCTGCTTTGTATCTGACTCTGTAAAAGAAACTCTAAAATGATTAGGGTTGAAAAAAAATGATTAGGGATGTTTTGAAGATTGTCTGTTATAACTGGAATCTCCATTTTACAGATAAAGGCTCACAGATTAGGTTATTCACCTAAAATGAAATGGCCCAATAACAGCAGAATTGGAATTATAACTTCAGACTTTATAATGCCAGAGCCTGTGCTCCTAAGTATAATACGTGTATGTGTGTGTGTGTGCATGTGTGTGTGTGTGTGTGTGTGTGTGTGTGTGTGTGTGTGAGACAGACAGAGACAGAGACAGAGACAGAGAGAAGGAGAGACTGAGAAATAGGATAGGGAATTTCTGAGAAATGACAAGAGTACTGCCAAATATCCATCAACCAATAATTTAGGAACTCCTAACTATGCAAATAATTGTTAATCATAAGGCTGAATTAGGGATCTCTCACTTTTGAACTAAGAAATTAAAAGATTTCCAGAAGTTGAGTCCAAATTTACATTACATAAGATACTTATTACAGAGAGTCAAAGTATAATTCAGTAACTGAAGAGCTCTGAAAATACTGGAAGCATTCATATCAGTGCGGTTTCATAATGTGGATAATAGAGGATTTAAGAAATTGGCAGATGTACCTGTAGACTCATTTGTTATCATTTCTGTGAATATAAGTGAATAAAAATGAGAAAAGTGGAAATGAGTGGCTAGCAATTTTAAGTAGTCTTCTTAATGTCCATACTAGGAAAAACTAAGCACACACAAAAAATGGATCTTGAAATATTTTTAAAGTACTTACAAGTGCATCAGGTCTTTTTATATCAAATAACTTGGAGATATGAACTATAAAATAAATCTAGTTTCTGATGACAGAATTGTTGACTTTTTTGAAGCTATGTAATGTAACATGCTGCGATAACCAGGAAGTCTTAAGAAAAAGGTAGAAAACCACTACTCCTCTTAAAAAGCAAAATTATAAAAAGAACCATGTTAAAAAATATTTTGAAACAAATAGAAAATTCCCATACTGTTACAGAACTTTTAAATCTTTATTTGGTTTAATTTATAATAAATATTCACATGTTTACATAGTTGTCACAAGGTAGACACAATTTTGAAATCAGTTTTCTTCATTCTTTCATTATTAAACATCCTAGTTTGCTGCATTGTCTTGTAATTATAATAACTATAATTTTCTACAAAGGAGATAAAATTAACTAAAACATTCCCCTATTGTTGACTATTAAAGATGTTTCAAATTTTGTTATTAGAAATGACACGACATGGGGCGCCTGGGTGGCTCAGTCGTTGGGCGTCTGCCTTCGGTTCAGGTCATGATCCCGGGGTCCTGGGATTGAGCTCCGCATCGGGCTCCCTGCTCCTTGGGAAGCCTGCTTCTCCCTCTCCCACTCCCCCTGTTTGTGTTCCCTCTCTCACTGTCTCTCTCTCTGTCAAATAAATAAAATCTTCAAAAAAAAAGAAATGACATGACAATGAACACCTTTATTTATATAATAATTTTCTAAATACAAATTATTTTTAGAGTGTTTCCAGAATTAGAATTAATGTGTAAAACCTATAACATTTTTACCTCGCTAGACATTACCAAATTACTTTCCAAAAGATCAAATCATATTGCCAAGAACTTTGCCAACATAAGATATCATATAAAATTTTTGATTTTGCTAAATTAATAAACCGAATCCTCATATTCCATTTCTTTGACTTTTTTGATAACTACTGAGGTTGAATATCACATATGTATTTAAAATACTATTTGTGGGCACCTGAGTGGCTCAGTCGGTAAAGCGTCTGCCTTCGGCTCAGGTAATGATCCCATGGCCCTGGGATGAGCCCTGCTCAGGCTCCCTGCTCAGCAGGGAGTCTATTTCTCCCTCTCCCTCTGCCTCCCTCTCCCTCTGCCTGCCACACCCCTGCTTGTGCTCTATCTCTCTCTGTCAAACAAATAAATAAAATCTTTAAAAAAATACCAATTATATTTTTCCTTGACTGTCATCTCTAACATTGTTGTCTCTTTATAACTTATA
The DNA here is from genome assembly GCF_054177405.1 of Leptonychotes weddellii. Classification (NCBI taxonomy): domain Eukaryota; kingdom Metazoa; phylum Chordata; class Mammalia; order Carnivora; family Phocidae; genus Leptonychotes; species Leptonychotes weddellii. The sequence continues at coordinate 121,282,436 of NC_138372.1, read as the reverse complement.
ACCAGGTAGCTAGAGAAAAAAAAATCACATGGCAGGGCAAATTGGTATTCCAATAAGCTAAAGATTACTAATTTCAAATGTTTTTTTTTTTAAGATTTTATTTATTTATTTGACAGAGAGAGAGACAGTGAGAGAGGGAACACAAGCAGGGGGAGTGGGAGAGGGAGAAGCAGGCTTCCCATGAGCAGGGAGCCCGATGTAGGGCTCCATCCCAGGACCCGGGGATCATGACCTGAGCCGGAGGCAGACACTTAACTGAGCCACCCAGGCGCCCCTCAAATGGGTTTTTCAAGACTGGAAATACGACTCTGACTTAACAGTAAGTTCTTTCTAGTTCTTAAAGGACTTTTTTTTTTTTACAAATCTCCACTCTCCTCAAATTTCCCTCTATCCTCTCTACCTCCCTTGTTCTCAGCAGATGAGTTACCTCATATCTCATTAAGCAAATAGAAGTCAGGAAATAACTTACTGTCAAATCCATTAATTCATTAGCCTTTGCACTGATCCTTGCACTCCTTTTTGTTTTAAGAGTTAAAGTTAAAGTTAAAAAGCCATTCACATTACACATGGCGGGTATTCCATTTTCTCTCATCATCTCAAGTACTTCACAGCACTGCATTTTCTACAACTCAAATTCCTTATGAATTATTCCCATCAAATTTCAACTTATTCTAGACTAGTAACTCCTACTTAAAATGTTAAAAAGTATACATGCAACATCGTCCCTTGATCCCTGCCTACCTTCTTTATCCAATTCATGGCGCAGCTTTTCAAAATTATCTTCATTTTCCTTTTTCTCACATCCTATTTACTCTATAATTTAGCTCCAGCTGGCTTCTCTCACCCCAGCCTCTTTGCCCACTGCCTTGAAATTTTACTTATGAAGGTCACCAGCTGTCTCCAAGTCAGCATAGCCAATGGATAGTTTTTGTTCTCATATTTCTAGGTTCTTTCCTTCTTTAAAAAAGAAAACAAACAAAAAAAACTTTGTTTTTTTCTTTTACAGCCTCATAATCTTCTATCTCAGTATATTTTAGTGGTTCCCCTTCTTTAATCTGATTTCTAAATATTCTATTAGTCTTATTTATCTTCAGTGGAATATACAACTATATGAAGGATTATTCTCAACATTTAGTTCTCACAGTAATACTAATGGCAGCAATGAGTACTTCTATAATGATTCCATGTGCCAGGAACTATTCCAAGACACTATAATATATATATAATATATATACACACACCTATGAGTTTATATATAACCTATGAGTTATATATATACCTTATATATATAAGTGAGTTTATCCTCCCCATAAATCTATGAGATAAGCCTTGTTATTATTCCCATATTACAAATAAGGAAACAGGCCTGAGAGGTTAAGTATAATTTACCCAGTGTCACGATCAGTAATTGGTGATGTCCTGGGCTGAGCTAATGCTGGGTAAGTTAAAGAGTTTAGAGTAGAGAAGTTAAATGATGTCTCATGGATTGACCTTAAAGTGTGCAAAATTTAATTAATAACTTGTTTTTTTTTTTAAAGATTTTATTTATTTATTTGACAGAGAGAGACACAGCAAGAGAGGGAATACAAGGAGTGGGAGAGGGAGAGGGAGAAGCAGGCTTCCTGCCGAGCAGGGAGCCCGATGCGGGGCTCGATCCCAGGACCTGGAATCATGACCTGAGCCGAAGGCAGACGCTTAACGACTGAGCCACCCAGGCGCCCCTTAATTAATAACTTGTAAAGAACCAGAAAGCAATGGAATATTTTTTACTGAATGCAATCTTCTAAGTCATATATCGGTAACTAAGTATGATTGATTCTTACTGAATGAAATTATTTCTCATTTCTCTGTTCTTTTGAAAGAGAAATATTCTTGTTCTAGTGTTTCACATTTTTTTTTCATTCATTCGCATATTTACTCATTTATTAAGCACACATTTCCTCAGCACTTTCCATGCCCCAGTCTGTTGAAAGCCTCAGAGGATTCAGTGGTTAAGGACAAAACACAAAGTCCTTGGTCTTAAGCAAATGCCCCAGAGGTGGGGGAAGCAGAGTAAACATGTAAACAAATTTCATATAGTGACAGAAATTTAACTGGATAATGGGATAGAGAGGCACAGAGGAGGCATGTCTCTGATCAAAACAATAGTGGCAACATTTGAATTGAGACATTAATGATGGGAAATGGTCCAGGTAAATGAATCAGCCAGTGCAGAGCTGTGAGGCAAATGTGTCTGGAACCAGGTGAAGGTTGGGGAAAGATGTAGCAAGTGGCCAGAGCATATGGTGACCATAAGCCTCACTCAATCTTTTATATTTTAGTCTCTTCACAGTAGATAGTCTTTAGAGGTGAGGCGCAGGCCAATGATAATCATCTGATTTGTGTTTTTTAAAAGATTACCTTGACTTTGAGTCTCCTACAAAAAACAAAATTACTGTGCCTCTATGAAGTGTGGATAATAAATTTTAAAAAGCCCCAATGATCTCATAAATGGTTCATTAATTGTCCTCATTAGTCTCAACTAGATTGTATTAATATAAGCTTGGTGACCCAACAGTCCTGGGGCATGTTAGATTAGGGAAACCCAACTATTTTCAAATGGTGTGATTTAAAAAATTCTCAAACTTGCTGGGGTTCAGGAATATTATTTTATTGATGGGGGCTGGATGAGAGGTTTAGAATAAGAAAAGAGCACATGATAGTTGGCTTCTTTCTGTGGGAGAAGTGATGGGGGGGCTACTACTCTGCATTGATGCATCACTTAAATTTCAGAACTAGTTCAATCTCATAAGTATTTGCTAAAATCTATTCTATGTTAGGCACCTAGCTGACAGTGGGAATACAAAGTGAATAATAATAAGAGTAGCTATTACTAATAAGAGTGAGGCACTGTGCTAATTAATGCCTAACATATACCATCTCATTTTATATTAATTTATGCATTAACTCTATGCAGTAGGTGCATTTATTATCCCATCTTCCAGATGAGAAATCTGTGCTTTTAAGGTGCTTCAAGGTTAAACAGCTATTCATGGGTGTAGGCACTATTTGGACTCAGAAGATCACCAATTCTCTTAACCATGATGCTGTATTGTCTGCAAGGACCTACTAGAAAAGTTCAAAATTAGACATATATGGATAAAACTAACCCCAACACTGCCTGGCACAAACTAGCTGCTTGACAAGATTTGTGTTTATGTAAGATGCTCTTGGAGAGAAGACTGTGAGAGAGGATCACAAAAACATGCTCTCTGTACTAAGGGGCAACAAAAGTGAGAAAGAATTAGCCTAGGGCACTGGGGTAGGCTAACAGTATGATGTTGAGGACCAAGAGGCAGTGTTTCTCTCTTTTTTTTATTCATAATTATTAAATTATATCTGCTTCACAATATCAGAAAGAAGTCACAGTGTAGTAGACAGTTTGTAGACACATCTTACCTTGAATCCTGACAGATGTATATAGTACAATACTGGCACCTAAGTATAATTTTTAAAAAAAACTTTCATTTTTCTTTTTTTTTTAAAGATTTATTTTATTTATTTTAGAGAGAGAGAGTGTGAGCACAAGTGGGGGGAGGCAGAGGGAGCCGGAGAATCCTCAAGCAGACTCCTGGCTGAGCAGGGAGCTGGAAGCAGGGCTTGATCCCAGGACCCAGGATTGAGGCCTGAGCGGAAATCAAGAGTTGGCTGCTTAACTGACTGAGCCACCCAGGCGCTCCAAAAAAAAAAAAACCTTTCATTTTTTTCTTTAGCCTTAAAGCAAAATAGTTTTCTGATATGTATAATTTAGGAAAATCTTCAGAGAAAATATTTAAAGCATACTCTCTGAGAGGAAAGCGATTTTCAAAAGATCTATCAGTAGAAGCAACTCCAAACCCACTGATCATTTAGTGATATATCATCCCTCATGTTGTTTCTTTTTCTTTTTTTTTTTAGAAACATATCTTTACTTAGTGTCTGTTTCTCCCGTTAGGACTTCATCTTTATTTTTTTTTAAGATTTTATTTATTTATTTGAGAGAGAGAGAGAGAAAGCGAGAGCAAGAGAGCACAAGCAGGGGGAGCGGAGGGAGAAGCAGGCTCCCCGCTGAGCAGAGAGCCCATGTGGGAACTGGATCCCAGGACCCTGGGAGCATGACCCAAGCCAAAGGCAGAAGGCAGACGCTTAACCGACTGAGTCACCCAGGTGCCCCCCTCATGTTGTTTCTTTATGCATTTTTCTGGAAGAAGGCTCATAAGAGTTCATTAATTCTCAGTGATAAAGATCCACACTGATGGCAGAAAAGAGCTTTGCTTTGGAATTAGATCAGCTTAGGTTTTCCTACTTACTAGAATTAGGTAACACTCTTTATCTTTCTGAGCCTGTTTCCGATCTGCAAACAGGGATAACACTATTACAGAGGGATGCGTTTAAATTAAATGATGCACATAACCTTCCAGATTATAAGAACATGCCTAATAAATGTTAAGTGATGTGCAAATATTCTGCTTCCTTGAAATGTATGAAACCTGTTTTCATGCTCTTCACACTATTTCTTAGCTAATGGTCTAAATATCAAGGTAATGTTTAGTTAAAAGTGATTTTTGTTCTGCCACTGTCCATTTCTATTTCCAACATATTCTCCTTGATGAATCAAATCTCCGTATCAGTAATACTTATCACATAAGCTATTACTGTTCACATTTTAAGATATTTCAATGTGAGATAAGTTATCACTCAAAGGGATGGCTAAGCTGGCTTTGCCAAGAATTCAATGAGATATTAATACATCTTATTCAGAACTAACTTTCAAAGAAGAGGAGAGCAATGATTCAAGATGTGAAGAGAAAAAACTTTTTTTTTTTTTTTTTTACGAAATGTTATTTTTCTTTTGCTTTGGTGGAGAAAAAAGTTTATAGGTAACTTATAATATAGTTATATTTATAATATAGTTATATATAATATAGTCAATTTATAGCTTATAGTCTAACATTTTGTGGTTGGTTTAAAAGAAAGTGTCAAATTTACAATAATAAATCAGTCTTCTTTAATCAGTAATGCAGATTTACAAATATTCTTTTCTGAGAGTAACAAAAGGAAGCACTGTTTTTCCTTCAAGTCCACAGACTCTGTTAGTTGTAAACACTAGTAACTCTCAAATGCAAACAGAATCAGTATTCCACATGTGGCAATCAGGAAACAACTTGTGTACCAACTATCTTAACAAAAGGCATGCAAACACACTAAATGAGTAGTGAAAGTCAAAATGATGCCAAACGTGTATGAAAACAGAGCATACAGAATTGTAAATTATTTGGGGAGATTAATTATAATATTCCTTCAGAAAGATTTGTGTGAGTTATTATTTAAACACGGAACATAGGGGCAGGCGCATGGGTGGCTCAGTCAGTTAAGCGATGGGCTCTTGATTTTGGCTCAGGACATGATCTCAGGATCGTGGGACTGAGCCCCACGTCGAGCTCAGCACTAGACATGGAGCCTGCTTAAGATTCTCTCTCTCTCCCTCTGGCTCTCCCCACTCCCTCTCTAGTAAAGAAACAAACAAACAAATAAATAAATGGAGATCACAGTCAGATGATCTAGGTTATCAAGCTGATACTATAATACTACCAAAAATTTGCATGTGATAATATGTTATAGGAATAAATAAAATTTTATAGGAAGAACTAATTAAATGAATTAGAAATTTCATTTTATACTCTGACATAAATATATATATATATCAAGTTGGGTTTTCTTGACTAGATGAACAATAACTATAGATAAAAGGAAATTGTGTTTGTTGTTGCTGTTCTTTTTCCAGAGTGTAAAACACTTTTTCTTTCCTTTCCTTCTTTCCTTCCTTAAATTCCATTAATTAACATATAATGTATTATTAGTTTGAGAGGTAAAGTTCATTGATTCATCAGTCTTATATAATATCCAGTGCTCATTACATCCTATGCCCTCCTTAATGTCCATCACCCAGTTACCCTATTCCCCCACCCCCTCCCCTTCAGCAACCCTCTGTTTGTTTCCGATGGTTAAGAGTCTCTTATGTTTGTCTCCCTCTCTGATTTAGTCTTGTTTTATTTTTCCCTCTCTCCCCCTATAACCCTCTGTTTTGTTTCTTAAATTCCACATATGAGTGAGATCATATGTTAATTCTTTCTCTGATTGACTTATTTTGCTTAGCATAATACCCTTTAGTTCCATCCATGTCGTTGCAAATGGCAAGATTTCACTTTTTTTGGATGGCTGAGTAGTATACCATTGTACATATATACCACATCTCCTTTTTTTAAAGATTTTATTTATTTATTTGACAGAGAGAGAGAGAGAGCACGCACAAGCAGGAGGAGTGGGAGAGGGAAAAGCAGGGTCCCTGCTGAGCAGAGAGCCCAATGCAGGGCTAGATCTCAGGACCCTAGGATCATGATCTGAGATTATGCTTAACTGACTGAGCTACCCAGGCGCCTCTATATACCACATCTTCTTTATCCATTCACCTGTCAAGGGTGCTCTGGGCTCTTTCCATAGTTTGGCTATTGTGGACATTGCTGCTATAAACATTGGGGTGCAGGTGTCCCTTCAGATCACTACATTTGCATCTTTGGGGTAAATAGCTAGTAGTGCAATTGTTGGGTCGTAGCGTGGCTCTATTTCCACAGAGTGTAAAACACTTTAAAAAGGAGGGTGGGGATATGAAGATGTATTTATGGACTTGGGAAGATAGCTCCATGGACTCTACCTCTGTAATATAAACATTTATTCTAGATCTCAAAGAGAATTTGGATCAGTTATTTCAACACACCCACAAAACAGTCATGTTCAAACATGAAGAGATGAAGAGATACCAGTTTATATTTTTTTCAAACTGCAAGAAGAAACCTCCTTTCAGTTTTCATCAGAACCCCAGTTTTCCCATTACTAGGGTCCACAGTTCTTAAGCAAAACAGTACAGCACTTACATTAGTGCTTTCTCCTGCTATGAATAGCTTCCCAGTCTTCTCATCAGTGCTCATCCCTTCTCTTAATATGTTGGTCAAAATTCAGCCATCAACCCAGGAAATTTGTTCCCAGTTTCACTGCTGGTACCTGATCATGTTATTTCAATCACTTTAGCATGTTTATACTACCTACTTCAGCAGGTAGGTAATATATGTGATATGTGAGATTTAAATAAAAGAATGCCCATAAAGTACTTAATGCTCAGCTTCAAGCACAATATGAATATTCAGTAGCTGCTGGCTAGCATTATTATTATAGCATTTACATTAAAACTAATCTGTACTAGTTGCTTTTTGATCCCCCAAATGGGGTAAAGGAAATAAATGGACATGTATTGATTATCTACAGTGAGAGGCAGTGCAGGGTATATAGAATTAGTGGTTCTCAAGTTGAAATTGACCTGGATTTCCATTCCATCTCTGTCACTTATTTAGACTTCTCTATGCCTCAGTTAAACGGAGATAATAGATATTTCAGGGACATTGTAAGAATTAAAAATAATTGTAGGGCTCAGTCAGTAGAGCATGTAACTCTTGATCTTGGGGTTCTGAGTTCAAGCCCCACGTTGGGTGTAGAGATTACTTAAAAATAAAATCTTAAAATAATAATTATTATAATAGTGTTTGGATCCAGAAGAAGTATTCATTACCTCATTTAATGTAAATTATTAGATAATATTTTGATTGAGTTTTGAGAATCTGATAACAGCTCTGTATCCCTTCCCTTAAATATAAACAAATAAATAATTCTTCACATCATTTTGCATGTAATTCCAAGGCTTTGTTAATATAAAAACCAATCAAAACCTTTAGTTGGCACAAACAACTCAGAAAAACTGTTACGGGGAAAGAACTATAGTTGTTCTTAAAACAGAGACTATCATCCTGGAGAAAGACAAGCAACATTTAAATGTCAAAATTTGGGTCAAAACTCTGAGCTTGCAGAATGGTATCTCCACCAGGTCATGATTTGACCAGGATTGAAATTCCTGCCCTGACTGTCCTCAACCCAGGCTTGAAAACCTGGCAGATAATCAAGTGCAACCTGTAGCTGAACAGCCTCAGTCACTTGTCTATAAAATGGATACATTAATACTATTCTGACAATAGCATTATGAAGATTAAGTAAGAAAGCACAAGTAAGCTCTCCTAGCACCTGTGGGCCAAGAAATAAACGTTTCAGCTTTCATTTTTCTTTTTCCTTCTTGCTTTACTCCTTTCCTTCCTTGCCCTGAGTTCTCATTTTGTTTCATGTTCCACAATGGTGAAGTCATCATAATGCTTTTACTCCAATAATGTCATATAATTTCTAGCATAATAAACAAAGAAAGCATAAGAAACGTGATTGAGGTAAATAGTGCCATTACTACTTCATTTTATTAACCTCATTTGTCTAGAAATACTAGTTGTTCATCATCCATGGGCACAAACTGGATGTGTATCAAATATAATAAAGCTCTGGAAAATTATCTCCAGTGCCATTTGGGGTTCCATTTATCTACTATATAGCTTTCCTAAAACTAAACTATCATTTCTAATCCTCTTGTTTTTATACCCTAAAACATGGCTTCTAATTAATGGTTATATTGGCATTACATTCATTCCTCTTTGCTTTTTCTCTGATGATAACAGGTACTGCTGGACAAGTTAATGACATGGGGTTTCTGAATACAAGGAAGGTCAAAGAGGAAAAGAGAATGAGTGAGGTAAGATATTCACATATAGAACTAGTGGAGCTTTAGCAATAACAAAACCAGTGAAATTATAGATAATTAATCAGGAGTCAGGAAAACTTTGTGATGTGTTGCCATTAATTGGACAACTAGAGTAAACAGTCTCACAAACATTAAAGAGCAAAGAGTGGAAAATCTGTCTTTCCTGTCAGCTTCTTTTGCTTGTTATCAGAGCAATTATCTCCTAGTTTGTGAAACAGTAACAATTTATGTTCGAGGGGCGCCTGGGTGGCTCAGTCCCATTAAGCATCTGCCTTCAGCTCAGGTCATGATCCCAGGGTCATGGGATCGAGCCCCAACCCCCCTCCCCACCTCAGCATTGGGCTCCTTGCTCAGTGGGAAGCCTGCTTCTCCCTCTCCCACTCCCCCTGCTTATGTTCCCTCTCTCGCTGTGTCTCTCTCTGTCAAATAAATAAAATCTTTTAAAAAATTAAAAAATAACAATAACAAAAAACAATTTATCATTCGATTTAAATGTTATCAGTGTAAGATATGGAGATATGAAACCTATAATACTTTATTCATAAACTTAGTATTACAGCATCATATATTCCACAGTAAAAATGATTTAGGAGAAATGTAGAATTCATGCAAAGGACAATAATTTTTAAACTTAAGAAAAATTTTAAAAAGATTGCTGACTATGTCTTGGCATACTTTCCTTTACAGAATATGTTAGAGCCAGCACTTTTTTTTATTAAGAGCTACTGTACTTTAGAGAAAGCCTCTATTCATATTCATAATCATCAGGCAAATCAAGGAGCTGATTTGCTTAGAATTAGTAACTCCTTTTTTCTTCACTTCCTTTATTTTTTTTAAAGATTTTATTTATTTATTTGTTTGACAGAGAGAGAGACAGTGAGAGAAGGAACACAAGCAGGGGGAGTGGGAGAGGGATTTGCAGGCTTCCTTCCCACTGAGCAGGGAGCCCAATGTGGGGCTCGATCCCAGGACCCTGGGATCATGACCCGAGGTGAAGGCAGACGCTTAACAACTGAGCCACCCAGGCTCTTAATGAAGAAAGGAACATCTGACAAGAAAAAATAAAATCCTTCTTTTGTTAAAAAAGATGGAATGTTAGAAAATTAATTTATTTTTCACAAATAATGACCACTACTAAATATTGACCCATGTATATTAAACAGTCTTCTTTTGCTATCCGATTCTAAATATGAAATGCATCCATGTTCAGGAATCATTTCAAAGCAAATGTATTTTGGGTTTTTTTTTTTTTTTTTTTTGGTGACTGAATAACCATAATGAGTCCTAAGATCAATCTGTTTTAATTTACATAGCTGCTAAATATAAAATAAAATTTAGAGGTCTTTTCACTTTTTCATTTTAACGTTGTAAGGAGACAAAGAAAACTGTGCTTTCTATCATATTATAGTTTTGCTCAACTCCTGATGCCAAAATCCTTGACAGGTAGTATTATCTATCTGTGTCCTTTCAGAACCTCCTTACATACCAGTCCCATTAAAAAAAAAAAAATCAATAGCCTTAGGAGACCTTTCAAGAAAGTCATTGCTATTAATTCATTTCTCAAATACGATCCAATTTAGCAATAAAATGTGTCGAACTTTATAGCTTCTTCTCAGTGCATTAACTTTGGATGTCTTTTCCTAGATGACAGAGATAGCTTCTATACAAACACACATGGATAGGGGCGCCTGGGTGGCTCAATCGTTGGGCATCTGCCTTCGGCTCAGGTCATGATCCCAGGGTCCTGGGATCGAGCCCCACATCAGGCTCCCTGCTCAGCAGGAAGCCTGCTTCTCCCTCTCCCCCTGCTTGTGTTCCCTCTCTCTCTGTCAAATAAATAAATAAAATCTTAAAAAAAAAAAAAAACACACACATGGATACACACACACATATCATTTGGCCTACTTTCCATCTGTAATTCCACACTGAATTTTCCTTGCCATTCACCAACACCAAGGCCAGTTTATCAAACTCCTTTTCCCTGCTAGCTAGTTTATGTTCAGGAAACAGGGAGCAATTTTTGTGTACTCTTTAAGTTAATCTACATCTTATTTATGAACTACGAAGAAATTATTTTTATTTACTGGCATCTTGATCCTTATACAATTACTTCTAATTACATATGGCTTGCAGGACTAGCTTTATGATTGGAGATATACAAGAAAGATCCAATGCCTAAAAATGCTTAACAGATGCTTGACAGTCGATGCGCACCCCTTTACCTCCACACTTCATCCCTTTAGCTTAAATCTTCCTTCTCCATTGAAATTCAAATACCCATTGTACCTTAAGATCTTAGTCATTTTTCCTTAGCCAGAATGATCCAAAAGCAAATTTTGATGATGTGTAGGAGGGAAGAGAACTCGAGGGCATAAGGTTTCTGCAGAGGGTATTAGGTAACAGAGGGGACAGAATGGTAGACTCACAGGGGAAAGACTCAGAAAGTGGAGCTTGATGAAACTTAAGCAAACACTGTAGTTTTGCCTCAGGTCTATTCTCATTAGTTAGACAAGGAGGGTTTGAAGGGGACTACTACTCCTGCATAAGAGTTTGCTTGAAAAGCATTGCTTATAAAATACTGTGTGCCCCTGTATATTACAGAATGTATAATGTAATTCAAACTGCAAGAAACAGGCACATTCCCACATGGCCTTGGCCATGCACCATTTTGTAGCCTGCCTACTTTGAGCATCAGAAAGTGCCTTGTAGAAATCTGGTTGATCTTATTTTAAACTTCTCACTTCCCAAAAGACACAGCACAAAAATACTGTAAAATTATTCATTGACAAGAACCAAATGTTTACTACTGTAATATATTGTGTACAATTTATTGACTGTTTCTCCTACGTATATATTTATGTAGTCCATAATCTAAAATTTTCAATAGGTATAACTACAATATGATTCTGGTGTCAACCATAAAATCCTCTCTTACAAAGCTGGTGAAATCCTTTGCTACAAAAAATACGTCTCTATCTTATATTATTGTTTCTGTATTGGTGGTATCCATATTTCCCAGCAGGTTACTTTTCAACCTAGTAAACTTCTTCCAAGTCACTTCCTTGAATCATGGATGGAATACAAATTGAAGAGAATTCTCCATTTTTGTTTATAATTTTACAAATTTCAACTGAAGGTGCAAAGTCTTCATTGATGATTTCTGTAGCTTTCTCTCCTCCTAAACTTGTCAATATTAAGTTTCCGGATTTAAATATGTTATGCTTTTCTAATGTGTTCTCTGTTATAAGCTCTCTATTCCTTTAGAACTAATAGTAGAAGTGGTATTTTCATGGGAAGAAAAGAGTAGCATCTCTACTACTTTGCTTTCAATACTTTGGGACTACATCCTCAGTTGCATAATAGAAAACCTGGCCTGGCATCAACTGGTGGGATTAGAAACCACTGTTTCACTTCCTTGCAATTAAAATATTTACATCAACTTCTCTTTGTTTTGAAAATGGCACATAGGACCCAGTGTGGGTGTGGCCCATGAATCTTCTGTGACTCATATCTTAGACTTGTTGCTTCCAACTTCTTTATAAATAAATTTACCAATTACTGGGGGCCAGGTTTGGTTACTGCTGTTGGTTCTCAACAGTTTAATATTATGAGGCATCTCTTGAAATTATTTCTTTGCTATGTCTGTAAAGGAACTCTCCCATATCCGCCCCCCTGCCCCCACAACTCTTGTATTCTGCTGCCTATTTAAACTTAGTATCTGTATGTAAATAGTCCACCGCGTTTCTTTTGTTGATGCACTGGCTATTTTCCAAGATTTTGTTGTTGACCTTGTCTGACTGTTTAAGGATGACCTTTTGGTGATGTTATAAAACTTCTTAAGAAAAGTAGACAGATATGCTCATCTAGCCCTCTTCTAAAAACTGAAAAAAAGCCAGTTGTTTTAAAACAGAATGGCTTGGTATAGAGGGCTGCGGCATATTTCACCTGCACCTGCATGTTTTAAGCTTCCAGAACTAAAAATTAGCTCTGCAACATATAATCACACACAAAGAAAAAGCAAAAAGGAAATCAGTAATGAAAATTTTCTGCTAGATATGTGAACAGTATTGATGGATAGGACTGCTACTTTTAATATTCTCATAAAGACCAATTAACCAAATTCAATAAAACAACCACTTCTTCCATGAGAAGAATTAATGGACACGGACATCAGGAGTATTAGACCTGGCAAGAATTTTGGAGGTCTCCTTTTATAGAGGAGGATGAGGTCTAGAATGGTTAAGTGACTTGTTGAAAGCAAGGACAGGACTAGGATCAGAGTTGGGATTTTCTGCCTCCCCATTCAGGAGACCTGAGCTTATTCTTTGACTGAATTTGCTGAGCGTTTATGCACTTACATCAAGAAAGCCCACGTATACCAGATTTGTTTTCATTGTTATTAGCAGAAGCAAGTCAGTAATTTTACAGGTAGTATAGTATAAAATTAGCCCAGTCAGTCAAACTAGTTAAAAATTAGTCAATTTAATATTCCAAAAGAGACAGTGCTTTGTAGGTTCTTTTTTAAAAAACTGGAAATGAGAATTAGATAATGTATGTTTGCATATGTGTGTATGTTCAAATTTAAAAGAAAAGAATATAATTTTTGAGTTTTTTATTGTCTAGTTATATATGACAAAAAAATAGAACACTTGTAGTTTAATCAAATATACTTGGAGTGTTTACTTATTTTTGAAGCACCTTTATATATCTCTATAGTTTTAATGATAATTAATGGGACAGCATTAAAATATTATGTATTTTCAAGCTAACCCTGATAAAAAATATTTTTTAAGTATCCTAAATTATGTGAAGACTAGAAGTACTATTGCTGTATCTACTCTACAGAAAGTAGTTGATGTTTAGCCTTGAAATAATGCTGCACCAATATCAGGAAACAATTCTTAGATTAAAAAACTCATTCTCTCCATGACGTATTATCTTTTCACAAAAATTTAGTTCAAAGAATTTGCCTTTTTAAGGTTTCAATCACTTTTCAACATTGTTTCCATGCATTTTCTTGTTAAGGTTGCCTGATCCTGTTGCTAAGCAACCTTGCATTCTTATTGGGGCATGATGATGTAGTAATAATTATTTTAAATATATCCATTTGTATATAGTTTATTTAAGAATATCCTGATACTTTTGTCTAAGAGGCTTTTGTGTAAGAGGCTATGTAAGAGGATTCTTCATTGCAATTCAAAGTTCTATAGGAATATAAGTGATAGAATTGCGTTTTCCAGAAGACTTGGAAGAATGCCAACAGTACACTGGGAAAGCACTAGATCTTACTTCCTACCAGTATGCTTTTTTCTAGAAAAGGGTAAAATCAGTGAGATGACAAGTTAAGGGATTCACCAGAGGATTTCAAAGAAACATAAAGAAGATGTTCCTTTTACTGACTAGCTTAAATTATTGTTTTCCTTCTTACCCCAAATTCCAAATAAAAACTGTAAATCCATATTATTTTGAAAAATAAGTTCCATATAAGCCTGACATGGGTATAATTGAATTTGATCAGACTTTCAGATCAAACTGAATTGTTAATTAAATTCCCTTTGTCTGTTTGCTTTTGTCCCAGACCTCCCTCTTCAGTTCAGTAATATCCAGATGGGACTGGCATCAGTAGCCTTACTATTTCCTGCCTGATATTTAGGGAGATATAAGGGGACTACCAGCACATCTCTAGCACATAGTGAGATTTAATATATAGCATTCCCAATGTGTATCTGAAAAAAACAAAAAAGGTTGTTCCTTTAAACAATCTTTTTCAGTAATAATAGAATCAAAGAAACAAAGATATTCTGTTACTGAAGAATCATGGAGAATGTCCTAAGTACAAGAGAAGAACTCCACTAATGCCAACCCAATAATGCAGAGCTGATAGAGCTGCCAAGAGACAGTCTCCTGTGGTGAAACCACCTTCGCAAGTTCGGAAGGTACCCCAAACATCATCTGTTTTCTTTATAACCTTCCTTGTCTCTAGCACTTAATGATACATCTAATACTGTATTAATTCTATTTCTATTTTGGGGATGATCCCTTCTTAAGGATATGATCTAATATACAAAGTTTAGAGTATTGATTATTTGCCCCTTCTTCTAAAACTTTAAACTATTACAATTTAAGTTTATAATTATATGGCCACTCTAGATGTCAGTCTCCTTACTTATAAAGTGGGGCTTGCAATGCTTTCCTTTCCTTTCAAAGGATTAAATCTGATATGCTAGGGGCGCCTGGGTGGCTCAGTCGTTAAGCGTCTGCCTTCCGCTCAGTCATGATCCCGGAGTCCTGGGATGGAGCCCTGCATCGGCCTCCTTGCTCATCGGGAAGTCTGCTCTCCCTCTCCCACTCCCCCTGCTTGTGTTCCCTCTCTTGCTGTCTCTGTCAGGTGAATGGATAAAATCTTAAAAAAAAAAAAATCTGGTATGCTAGCATGGTATCTACCATATAGAGAACATTCAATGTGAACTCCCTTTCCTCTTATTATCTTCACTGTGTGTGGCCCACTTCTAGTTTTCTAAGATTTATTGGAAGAGTTCATACCTTCTAGGAATACATGGTCTCTGATCATATTCCCTTACCAAACTAAAGGCTCTTAATTCTTTTATAATTCCCACATTCTTATTTTCCAGCTCAGCTACCTTTTTCTGAAATTTTCAGATTTCGGTTTAATTTAGCAGGTGTCAATTGAGGTACTATAAGGTGGGGGGCATTACAATAGGTCCTGAGATTACAAATGTAAACAGGATCCCTGTCCTCTGAAGTTTGTAGTCTAGTGTCAACAGTAATAAAGAGATAAAAAATTGCAATTAGACCTGATAAATTCTGATATTGGCCAGACTGTGCCCCTGTGAGAACACATAAGTGAAACATCTAAATCAGATTAGGGAGAATGGGAGATTAACAGAGCTTCCTCTTCTTACAGGCTTTTGTCTAGAGTTGGCAAACAGATCTGTATCTGCGTTCCAGGTTTAGGTTGACCAACCAACCAGCCTTATGTTCCTCTCAGCACGACTAACTTTAGGCAGTTTTCTTCCCGACTACAGGCCCCTACCTCTCCTTACTTCAAGCATTTGCATTAGAAAACTTGCAACTGGAAATTCTTTCTCTGTCCCTTTGAGATGTAAATCTCTTCCAACCTCTTGATAGTTTTACAACCAAGGAGTATCTTTCTCAGTGACCTGGGAGCCAAGTGTTTGAAACATAAACAAGAAAGATAGCACCCCCATTCTCTGTGGGATGGTAAGAGTCTACGTCAATAAGTGCCAGTTAGAAAACACAGATGGCGTATTTGCCACTGACCAATCTCCCTGCTTGGTGTCTTCCAGTACTAGTCCACTAGTTCGCCCCAGTACTGAAAAACTCTCCTGCCTTTTGTTTCAGCAGCGTTGAGTCCAATATCTCCCCTATTGCAGCAGTCTTGAATAAATTTTCCCTTGCCTGTTTAATTCTGCCCCTTGATAGGATGCATCTAGGTTTTGTACAAGGAGGAAAAGCTGATTTTTACCCAGTAATCTACTTACTGATGTCTAGCACTTAGTCAATCTTTGTAATTGCTGATTAAAATAAGCCTATCATGTCAATCAATGTCTAGAGGGCTCTAAACTCTCGCCAGTAATAAATGAAGCCCCAGAGGTTACTACCTTCTACTGTAACCAGAATTATTTTCCCAAAAATATATTTCTTTACACCTATGCACAAGATGTGCCTTTGCTTCAAAGAGACTGTGAGTAAGCTAAAATATTCACACTTCCTAGTAGCTGTATACTCATTCTTTTGGTATTTCAATGATTCAAAGGATCGGAATCATGAGCAAACTTGGGAGCGATTCACCATTCACCATCAATAAATTACTCAGCAAGGACTCTACCTGCTGTACTCTCCATGAAACTCACTATAGGATCAGCTGAGGCACTGACCTCTCATACATGACTGAGAGAGTTTCAGATAATTGATGGTTTTAGCCAAAGTTTTGAATTTTAAAATGGATGGAAATTTCTAAATCAATCATAATAATTATAAATCATCTTCAACAAAGACTGCATAATTAAATTTTCTAACAATTGCTGTAGAAATTAAGCTTAAATTTAAATTTAATTTTAAAGTAAATGAAAATATTTACTGCATTTTGATACCTTTTTATCATTATAAAATTTATAAAAACCAAAATTTTTTCCTAATGTGCACATTGCTATACCAGCTTTCTCTCTTTCCAAAAAAAGTGTTACAAATTTAGTTTAAGGGCATACCATACAACATACCGTACCTTAGAATTAAAGAAATATGGGCGAATGATTCTGATTACCTCCCCATGCTACGTGAAAATTAATTTCTCCAAACTTTCTTGAACAGTTTTTTTTTTTTTTTTAAGATTTATTTATTTATTTGAGAGAGAGTGTGTGTGTGAGCAGGGGGAGGGGCAGAGGAAGAGGGAGAGATAGTCCCAAGTGGACTCTGCACTAAGCACAGAGCCTGACTCGGGGCTCAGGTCTCATGACTCTGAGATCACAACCTGAGCTGAAACCAAGAGTCAGTCACTTAACTGATTGAGCCAGCCAGGGGCCCCTCTTGGACAGTTTTTTTAAAAGATGCCAGTGTGGGGCGCCTGGGTGGTTTCAGTCGTTCGTTAAGCATCTGCCTTCAGCTCAGGTCATGATCCCAGGGTCCTGGGATCAAGCCACAAATTGGGCTCTCTGCTCCGCAGGAAGCCTGCTTCTCCCTCTCCCGCTCCCCCTGCTTGTGTTCCCTCTCTCTCTGTGTCTCTCTCTGTCAAATAAATAAATAAAATCTTAAAAAAAAAAAAGATGCCAGTCATCTAACTCACACAAACACCCCTAAACATGTATCTTTCTTGTTGGGGAAAAGGCTTGGTGTAAATAAGTGGTAATTAAAGTTAGTGTGTTAATTTATGTTGTTATAATTTACAATACAGTAGAAATGTAGTTTTAATATAAAGATGTATATATTTTTCAAATATATGGGACTTTTACTACATTAATAAGTTGAGTATATCTTATAATCATACCTTTGCTTTTATAATATGTTGTGATGCAGAATCTTCGGTGGGAAACATATCCCGTGAATTATAAGAGTACCATTAGTGGAAAATACAATATTATTTTAATATATAATAGCATGAAACTAGGACAGATTTTCAGCAAAAGAAGGGAGTTGCATATATTTGGCCTTTATTGTCAGGCCTATTTCTCCTTGGTAATTGCCCAGTCTTTATGTACACGTTACAGTGCAGTTCTCTTACGGAAACCCAGCATTCTTTGCTCTGTAATCTTTTCTACCTACAAAATATTTGGCAAACATAGCTATTAGCTCGATGTGAAGTGGTTGTATATATCAAAATTTCTTCACAAGCTCACTTAACCAAGGTACCAAATAATTTATCCAGAATCCAAATCAAATCAGTTGAAGAGCTAAGTGTACAAAAAAATCCCGTAACACCCTAGATTCCAATGTGGTGCAGTTTTTATTAATTTTATATCACTTAGCAAGCTCAGGTTGTGTCTTTTTTTTTTTAATTTCTAATTTATTTATTTGAGATAGAGAGAAAGATATAGCATGAGCTGGAGGGAGAGAGAGAGGGAGAAAGAATCTCAAGCAGACTCCACGCTGAGGGCAGAGCCCAACATGGGGCGCAGTCCCAAAACTGGGAGATCATGACCTGAGCTGACACTGAGAGTTGGCCATTTAACCACTGAGCCACCCAGGTGCCTCCAGATTGGGTCTTTACATTGAGTTTCTTTAACTAACAAATGCTTAAGAACATACTTTAAATGCCATTACACCACGAGACCAGGATAGGAAATGCATTAGGAATATAGCCAAAGGGGGAAAAAAATCACTCACATATGCCCTGTTTTCTGCTGAAGGGAGAATCTTGGCTCCATAACAAGGTTATTAATATGTTACATATTTCTGATAGAAAGTTCTTATCTTTTGAGAAGGAGCATTAAACATATTTATGCAGTTTAATCCTTCTTGAGATACACCTTTAGAAATAATACTTTGTTACTTTGTTATAATTGTTTGAGAAACTTCAGCTATTTCATAGCTATTGCTCTCAGTATTCAGGTAAGATATTTATGAAAACATTTTATTAATAATTTTATGAAGATATTTAACAACAATTTAGTATTAGAATTTTAGAAAAGAAAATAGGCCAATAAAGGTGGTTTTATTCTCTTGGTTTAAACTGTAGAAATGAAAATTCTGAAGTTAAGTAAATTGGACAAAGTATGTTGCTGTTTAAGAAGTTAAAGAAACTAAATTAAGACGTCCCCCGTTCTTTATCACATTTTATAAATCCATTCAGATTAATCTGGAAACCTTCATCAGGAGGTTTACTAATATTTGAAGGTAGACATTTTTTTTATTGTCTGGCTGATTTTTAAAAGAGTGACTATAGCAAGATTATATAAATCAAATTGGCGCAAACAACATCCTGGCTAGTCCACGTCAGTCACTTTCCTCAATTTCAAGGTTATTAATTACTCAACTTATCTTATGACTTTAATTTTAGAAAGCCTCAAATTAGCAGCAAGTTTTATCTGAGTCAAAGCAGTAGGGGTTCTACAGAATGATTTGTTAGGTTAATTTCTCCTCAATCGAAATGTAGATGATTAAGATACATACTAATTTACTATAGAGAAGTCACATATTTTTCAGTGAATAAAGTCTTCCCTTCTCTGTTCCCGATGGCCATTTGTGTGCAAAACTTAACAATATTGGTTCAGCTCCTTTTTTTTTTTTCTGATTATAAACATCAGTATGAGTGGTGATTAGCTGCATGACTAACTGGACAGGAAGCTCCTCAAACATTTTTTAACTCACTAGCAATCTTTTATATCAAGCAGCAGCTCACTAAGTGTTGAATGAATGAGTGGACAGATCCCATTCATACACTATCATAATAACTAACTACTTCTTTAAAAATCTGAGGTTTAATTTTGTGGTCAAGTACTGAAAAATGGAAATAGAAGTCAGTACTTCCATTTATTTATAACACGACCTCTCTCTTCACTAGATGGTTAAAAAGGTTAGTTTTACCGGTGGCCTCAGAAAACATACTAAATGCGTTAGAAGAACCGAGATATTTATGACATATATTTAATTGGTTTGGGAATGGAGTGAACAGGTATTAGTTCTAAAGACAATCTGGTGCTGGTTTCAGTGATGCAGCCTAAACTGCACATGTTTCAAACTCAGCCCCACACCTTGTTAATTTTGGCTCACTTAATAATGCTTCCTGATGCTGCCACACAGGCCCTTATTTTGAAATAATAGGTGATTTAACTATGTATATGTGGGGTTTTTTTTAATGTTACATAGAAAGCTAGACTCAACATTTTATATGTGGTATGAGAAATATGAAACTTGGGGTAAATTGTTATTTATGATAAACCCAGATTTACAGAAGTTTACATCAACTGAAAAAATGCTAATTAATATTATGCTCGTTAATGTAATTACTGACAATCTCTTCCTCCTTAACTATATGGCCCTATACCCAGGGTACTTATTTGTGCAAGATGCCAAAGTTATCACCATTGGAGTATGCCATCAGAAAGACAGATGTTCCGAGTGAAGTCAAGTAACCTCATGGTTTTAGCATGATCAAAAAATTAGTAGTTTTAGTACATTAGTTGCTATACAAAGCCATGGATTTCATTAGCTATTCAGGAATCCTTCAAAACACCACATGGCCAGTAGGCTGGGCCAGCTTTTGCAAACTACAGCAAACCAGTCTTCATAAAATAATCTAAGGGGCATTCTTGATCTAAACCCAAACAGAATGGGATTAAATATATAAATCCTTTCAGGAAGCTTGTATGTGGAAAAGATCTGTCACTTAGGATGGCCAATTCAGCTGAACAAGTGAGGCAATGAGACTGATAGAATACACCCTTTCCAAGGAAAAAGTTATAACAATTTCTATTGATGGTGACAGTATTTCCATAGGCCTCTGTTTCCAGGAGGTTATATACAGTATCACAGAAGAACACTGAAAACACATAATTGAGTCTTTATAAAGAATCAGAAAAATACATCAGATTTCTCTTGACAAGAAGAATGAAGCTTTTTAATTAAGAATAACCATTATTATCATTACAGAATTATATTAGTATTAATATTTTATTATAAAATAAATTATATTCAGGGAAGACAGATTGGCATCACATCAGCATTACATCACTAAAACGTAATCAGTACACAAAATGTGCTAAGCCTAAACTAAGGATTCTCACTTTTGATCTTAAGATTATGGCAGTTTGGGGCACTGGGGTGGCTTAGTCGTTAAGCGTCTGCCTTCAGCTCAGGTCATGATCCCGAGGTCCTGGGATTGAGCCCCACATCTGGCTCCCTGCTCCTCGGGAAGCCTGCTTCTCCCTCTCCCACTCCCCCTGCTTGTGTTCCCTCTCTTGCTGTCTCTCTCTGTCAAATAAATAAATAAAATTTTTTAAAAAAGGTTATAGCAGTTTATCACAATTTTTCAGTAAAACTCATTCTCATACTTATTGTATCTCACTCTATCAGAACTATTTCAAAAGGGATCTTGTTAGTCATCTCCATAAAGAAAAAATCCAAGTCATGCCTTTTCTATGAAATCTTTGGAAGTTGCTATGACAATGGTATTTTAACTTAGCTCACAATTCATGTTCTTTAGTTCTTACCCAAAGTAACTTGGTTCTGCTTGCTAGGTATCATCTTCTAAAATTCCAAAAGATAGTCCCAAAAGTTTGCTCCAGAGATTGGGATTGGGAAACAACAGAATTATTAAATGCTGAACTTTAGGGGTGCCTGGGTGGCTCAGTTGGTTAAGCATCTGCCTTCGGCTCAGGTCATGATCCCAGTGTCCTAGGATTGAGACCCACATTGGGCTCCCTGCTCAGCAGGGAGCTGCTTCTCCCTCTCTGTCTGCCCCCTGCTTCTGCTCTGTCTCTCTCTCTCTCACTGTCAAATAAATAAATAAAATCTTAAAAAAAAATAAAATAAAAAATTTTTTAAAAATTGCTGAACTTGAAAAAAATCATTTCTACATATAAACTACCAAAACTGAAACAGGAAGAAATAGAAGACCTGAACAGACTGATAACCAGCAAAGAAACTGAATTAGTAATCAAAAATCTCCCAAGAAACAAGAATCCAGGGCTGGATGGCTTCTCAGGGGAATTCTACCAAACATTTAAAAAAGAATTAATACCTATTCTTCTGAAACTGTTCCAAAAGATAGAAATGGGAGGAAAACTTCCAAACTCATTCTATGAGGCCAGCATTACCTTGTCCCAAAACCAGACAAAGACCCCACTACAGACCAATATCCCTGATGAACATGCATGCAAAAATTCTCACCGAAATATTAGCTAATAGGATCCAACTATACATTAAAAGGATTATTCACCATGACCAGTGGGATTTATTCCTGGGTTGCAGGGGTGGTTCAACATCTGCAAATCAATCACTGTGATGCACCACATTAATAAAGAAAAGATAAGAACCATGATTCTCTCAATAGATGGAGAAAAAGCATCTGGACAAAATACAGCATCCTTTACTGATTAAAAAAAAACAAACAAAAACAAAACCTTGGGGTGCTTGGGTGGCTCAGTCGGTTGGGCAGCTGCCTTTGGCTTGGGTCGTGATCCTGGGGTCCTGGGATCGAGCCCTGCATCTGGCTCCCTGCTTGACGGAGAGCCTGCTTCTCCCTCTCCCTCTGCCTGCCACTCTGCCTACTTGTGCTCTCTCTCTGTGTCAAATAAATAAATAAATAAATAAAAATCTTAAAAAAAAAACCAAAACTCCACAATATAGGGATAGAGGGAATGTTGAGGTATCTCAACATTAGAAAAGCCATATATGAAAGACTCACAACAAATATCATCATCAAAGGGGAAAGCTCTCAGCTTTCTCAGCTTTTAGCTGAGAACTTTTCCCCTATGGTAGGGAACACGACAGGGATGTCCATTCTCACCACTGTTGTTCAACATAGTACTGGAAGTCCTAGCCTCAGCAATCACACAACAAAAAGAATTAAAAGGCATCCAAATCAGCAAAGAAGTCAAACTTTCACTCTTCACAGGCGACATGATACTCTATGTAGAAAACCCGAAAGACTCCACCAAAAAATTGCTAGAACTGATAAAGTAATTCAGCAAAGTTGAAGGATATAAAAACCGATGTACAGAAGCTTGTTGCATTTCTATACAGTAACAATGAAGCAGCAGAAAGAGAAATCAAGGAATTGATCCCATTTACAGTTGCACCCAAAACCATAAGATACCTAGGAATAAATCTAACTGAAGAGGCAAAGAATCTGTACTCAGAAAACTATAGAATACTCAGGAAAGAAATTGAGGAAGACATAAAGAAATGGAAAAACATTCCATGCTCATGGACTGGAAGAACAAACACTGTTAAAATGTCTATGCTACCCAAAGCAATTGACACATTCAATGCAATCTCTATCAAACTACTGACAGCATTTTTCAAAGCTAGAACAAACAATTCTAAAGTTTGTATGGAACCAGAAAAGCCCCTGAATAGCCAAAGTAATGTTGAAAAAGAAAACAAAAGGGGCTCCTTGGTGTCTTAGTCAGGTAAGCGTCTGCCTTCGGCTCAGGTCATGATCTCAGGGTCCTGGGATCAAGCCCCACTTGGGGCTCCCTGCTCAGCTGGGAGTCTGCTTCTCCCTCTCCCTCTGCCCCTCCCCACCCCCGTTCATGCGCTGGTGTCCCCCCCTCTTCAAATAAAGAAATAAAATCTTAAAAAAAGGAAAAAAACCAAAGCTGGAGGCATCAAAATTTCAGATTTCAAGCTGTATTACAAGGCTGTAATCATCAAGACAGTATGGTACTGGCACAAAAACAGACACATAGAGCACCTGGGTGGCTCAGTTGGTTGGGCGACTGCCTTCAGCTCAGGTCATGATCCTGGAGTCCCAGGATCGAGTTCCATGGCGGGCTCCATGCATGGAGTCAGCTTCTCCCTCTGACCCTCCCCCTCTTGTGCTCTCTCTCTCACTCTTTCTCTCTCTCAAATAAATAAATAAAATCTTAAAAACAAACAAACAAATATACAGATCAATGGAACAGAATAGAGAACCCAGAAATGGACCCTCAACTCTATGGTCAACTAATCTCCAACAAAGCAGGAAAGAATATCCAATGGAAAAAAGACAGTCTCTTCAACAAATGGTGTTGGGAAAATTGTACAGCCACATGCAGAAGAATGAAACTGGACCACTTTCTTACACCATACACAAAGATAAACTCAAAATGGATGAAAGACCTAAATGTGAGGCAGGTATTCATCAAAATCCTAGAGGAAAACACAGGCAGCAATCTCTTTGACCTTGGCCTCAGCAACTTCTTGCTTAGACACATCTCCAGAGGCAAGGGAAACAAAAGCAAAAATGAACTATTGGGACTTCATCAGGATAAATAGCTTTTGCACAGCAAAGGAAACAATCAACAAAACTAAAAGGCAACCTATGGAATGGGAGAAGATATTCACAAATGATATATCAGATAAAAGGCTAATATCCACAAATCTATAAAGAACTTATCAAACTCAACACCCAAAAAACAAAGAATCCAGTCAAGAAATGGGCAGAAGACATTAACAGACATTTCTCCAAGACATCCAAATGGCTACCAGACACATGAAAAAATGCTCAATATCATTCAGCATCAGGGAAATACAAATCAAAACCACAAAGAGATACCACCTCACACCAGTAAGAATGGCCAAAATTAACAACTAAGGAAACGACAGATGTTGGCGAGGATGTGGAGAAAGGAAAACCATCTTACACTGTTGGTGGGGAACTCAAACTGGTGCAGCCACTCTGGAAAATACTATGGAGGTTCCTCAAAAAGTTAAAAATAGAACTACCCTACAACCCAGCAATTGCACTACTAGGGATTTATCCAAAGGATACAAACATAGTGATTTGAACCGGCACATGTACCCCAATATTTATAGCAGCAATGTCCACAATAGCCAAACTAAGGAAAAAGCCCAGATGTCCAGTGACAGATTAATGGATAGAGAAGATGTAGTGTGTATACACACACACACACACACACACACACACACACAATGGACTATTACTCAGGCATCAAAAAGAATGAAATCTTGCCATTTGCAATGACATGGATGGAACTAGAGTGTATTATGCTAGGTGAAATAAGTCAGTAAGAGAAAGACAAATACCATATGACTTCACTCATATGTGGAATTTAAGAAACAAAACAGATAAACATATGGGGAAGGGAAGGAAAAATAAAATAAGATAAAAACGGAGAGGGGAGGCAAACCATGTGTTTGTTCTTAACTAAGAGTAGTTCTTAACTACAGAAAACAAACTGAGGGTTGCTGGTGCGGAGGACGGTGGGGGGATGGGGTAATTGGGTGATGGGCACTAAGGAGGGCATTTGATGTAACAAGCAGTGGGTGTTATATACAACTAATGAATCAATAAATTCTACCCCTGAAACTAATAATATATGTTAACTAAATTAAATTTAAATGAAAAATTTTTAAAAATCATTTCTATTTTGGGTACCCTAGTTTAGCTATCTTCGTTTTGCATAGTCCCTTTTTTTTAAACAAAGATACACATTTTTACATGGTCACAATTATAGCAAACATACAGTCTTCCTTTATCCCTTCCACTATTTTCAATAGTGAAAGTATTTTCCATATATATGGTTTGGGGGATTATTTTAATATTAAAGAATATATGACATTAGGGGCTATAATCTACATTTAATTTAATAAGTTCCCTATTAGTAGCTATTTAATTTGTGATCACACCCCCCTTTTTACAGATAAATTCACAAGTAATATTATTATGAATATGCATTTTTCTCCTAAGGAATTATTTCTTTAGTATAATTTAATAAGAGTGAGACAAGGGTTATGATTTGTTTGGCTTGCATTTATAGTATTTATAAAAATATAAAATTGAATGTGTTTGGATGAGGCATATATGGTATCCTGTTTCCACTGCCTTCCCTCAGGCCACACTGCACATATACATTACTTGGGTGACCCTTGAAAGCATTCAAATTTTTGACTCCTGGAGTAGGGGGTCAAAGGTATAAGTATTTTTATAACTTTCAATAACTATTATCATTTAACTCCTCAAAACCAATTATACCTATTTTTTGTTTTATTTTGTTTTATTTTTTTAAGTAAACTGTATGCTGAATGTGGGGCTTGAACTCAACCCTGAGATCAAGAGTTGCAGGCTCTACCAACTGAGCCAGACAAGTACCCCCAATTATACCTATATTTCAATATCGCCAACTTTCATCCATTTGAATGTTTTCTACACGCTAGATGCTGTGTAGGCATTGGGTACACAACGATGAAATAAGACAATGAACAGGGAGTTACAATAAGGTGTGATATGATAGATGTTGGAATAGGGTGCGAGGGGAACTCATCGTGAGAAGGGTAGAAACCAGCCTTCCCCAAATAGAGTCATTATTGGGAAAGGGATAGCAGGCAGATGAAATATAGAGGAAGGAGAATTCCATGCAAAGAGAGTACTACATAAAATGGCCTAGAAAATATAAAGCAAAGCATTTCTTAAGTATTATGAGAATGTAGAAAGTGAGGTTAGTGTTGAAAGACATGAATATATATATGTATATATATATACATATATATATTATACATATATGTATATATACATATAAAAATATGTATATACATATATATATATTTACCTAAAGATGGTGTCATTTAATATTTTTTGTCTAATGTATTAACACATTATAATGATGTTTTTAATATGCACTGCATCTGAGAACATCAAATTCCTGGCATAATGAAAAGTGGCACAAAGATTAGGAAACTCACCAGCACTTGAAAGAAGACAGGCTTGTGTGATTTGACAGCAGCATCGGCCTATGTGTAGAAGAGGAGTTGATGGAACTGTAGCAATAGGTGGGAACAGTTGAAGTATCTGAAGTGCCAGGCTAAGGAGTGTATTTTGGATTTCTCAACGGTCAATGAAATGACAGAGAGATGTCAGAGGAAACAAAATCATAATGAAAGTTAACACTGGCTCTCTTAATTAAGCTAAATTCAGAATATTCTGGTTTTAGCACTGGAAAACAATCTCCAGGTAATTGAAGGAGGAAAACCACATCCATTAAGAGATTCTCTCATTCTGATTATCACTGGCATCCCCCATGCCAGCCTCTAGGCCTAAACTGTAACACTTCTGTGAAGGTATAGATAAAATAAAAACATCTTGTTTTGTTTCACTTTAGTGCAAATGATAATAGAAGAAACATCAAAAGAATTTATGAAATGATAAGAGAGAATAACTGGGAAACAGGGAGTGTGAGAAATATATAAAGAGTCTGGTTTACAAAGAACTAGTTTATTCTTTATAAATAATTGATAGCCTAGAGTCCATGGAACTTTACACTGGACTCCAAGCATCTGTTAACCTATGAAATAATATGTAAGACATTGTGTGCATTTGTATAGTCTATGTATAAAGGATGGAAAAGGACCTTTACAAATAGAAAAGAAATTCTTGCTGTTGTTTATTATGCAAGCCAAAAGCAGATGGGGCAATTTGGCAGAAACAATACTATAAGGGATATAAACAATTTGGTCCAAGTACACAGCTCTCAGGTTTGTGTTGAAAGAGTTGTGCTACATTATTTAAAAGTAAATTTAGAATGTCTGGAACAAGAGTTCTTTCCCCAGTGTTCAAGACACAGAGGATTTCTGACAATCTCTTTGAAATCACACTGAAAATTCTGTGCACATGTATATGTGTATATACATTTTCTGAAAAGTCATTAAAAGGTTCAAAAGCCCTTCGATGGCACTTTCTCATTCCATTTCTGTGCTGGGTTTCCCATTTCTGAAGGTAGAAATGCCAGCTTCTGAGACCTAAATCAGCAGGTGGTGAGAGACCCCTCTCCAACATTCTGCATCTTTGAAGTGTCCTTAAGCAAAGCAAGTAGCCATCTAATTATGCACATCATTACTGTATTTTAGAAGATTAACAGATGGGGAAGAAATGGTGAGTAAGTAGACAAGAGACTATTATAAGGGCCAAGGTGAAAAGTAACAGAATTTAAATGATGATGGTATGAGTGGGGATACAAAAGTAAGGATGGGAAGGAGAGATAACTTGGTATTTGGTACTGTTAAAAAAGAACACCCCCCAAATCGAGTCACTTGGGCTAAGCCCTCTGTCAGTAAACCTAGA
Organism: Leptonychotes weddellii; assembly: GCF_054177405.1. NCBI lineage: Eukaryota > Metazoa > Chordata > Mammalia > Carnivora > Phocidae > Leptonychotes > Leptonychotes weddellii. Next base: position 121,254,474 of record NC_138372.1, on the reverse strand, counting down.
CTTAATATCTACCTAACCTAACTGCAGTTTCAACCTCTCCTAGAAATATAATCTTAACCAGTCAGTCTGAAATTTCCTCGTCAGCACTAGTGAGGTAATCCACCTGCCTTCCCCCAAAGGAATGTGACCTTGCCTGAAATAATCCTTTCTTTTGTTTATGATTTCCCTGTTCTACCCCTTTCTGCCTTTAAAAAATCTTTCCTTTCCAGCAACTCTTGGAGTTCCCTTCTATTTGCTAGTTGGGATGCTACCTGATTCATGGCTTGTTGAATAAAGCCAATTAGATCTTCAAATTTCCTCAGTTCTATTTTGTTTTTTAACAGCACATACAACAACATTTTTTTAAACCTAGGTTGTCATTCAGTGTTTGGAAAGCAAATTGTTGTTTTAAAATTGTCATTAACTGGGAAAAGAATGAAACAAGAGACTCAATACCTGGTGTATAATAGGAAGATAATACATTTTGGAAAAAGGCAGGCTACAAATTTTAATATTAGCCATATATTAATTGCAGAACAGATAGGAGTTGGACTTTTATATTACTAATGTTTATAATATTTGAACTTCCAGTTAGCTCAAGTTCATTAGACCCCTGATTATTGTTGCGCTGGAGTCCTAGAAGTTTGAATTTTGAGATACAGATGAAAAATAAGGTCATGGCATAGATAAAGAGATGATGAAACTATAAAAATGATAAGGAGCTTGGCGAACCACAGTTGACCTCAGTCAGGAAGGTGTAAGTGGGCACTGTTTCTGGAGGATACAGAAGTGACTTGAAGAGAGAGAGGGCCAGCATTACTTCCTAATATTAAATTCAAATTAGGGGAGGACAGAGAAGGTGGAATAATAATCAGAAAGTGACATAAATGTAAGGAGCAGATTGGCTTTCTTGTACTAGAGAAAGAGAAAGCTAAATTTCTGTTGGAAATGGTAGGGGAATCATTTGAAAAATCCAAATTTCGGGGCACCTGGGTGGCTCAGTTGTTAAGCATCTGCCTTCGGCTCGGGTCATGATCCCAGGGTCCTGGGATCGAGTCCCGCATCAGGCTCCCTGCTCCGTGGGAAGCCTGCTTCTCCCTCTCCCTTTCCCCCTGCTTGTGTTCCCTCTCTCGCTGTGCCTCTCTCTGTCAAATAAATAAATAAAATCTTCAAAAAAAAGAAAAAAAAAGAAAAATCTAAATTTCAATTGAACTGAGGAGGTCAGAAAATATTAAGAATAAAGAAAATTTAGTCTATTCATGAGGAACATGGAAGTTACAGTTAGTAAAAACCAGTGTTAAAACATGTCTTTGCCACTCATCATTTGAATAATTCTGGACTAACCAGGAAAAAATATGAACTATATTTCACATTAAGTTAATGTTGAGGAAAGTGATATATATTTATGTAAAGTATAATACAGTTGTTAATTTGCAATACCAACTTTTGTTCAATAATGTGAACAAAAAGTTCACATTAAAAAATATAGAGAAAATTACAAAATCATCTACCCATTTAAAAGAAAGCAGCATTAGCCTTTTCTTAAAAAGTCCTGAAAGTTAAAGACAAAAAGCATGAAATGTAAATTATTCACTGAAGTTTCTGAGGTAATTAGAAAGTCTGAAACAAAAGGAGATCATGTTTGGGGTGCCTGGCTGGCTCAGTAGGTAGAGCATGTGACTCTTGATCTTGAGGTCATGCGTTCAAGCCCCATGTTGGGCATAGAGCTTACTTAAAAAAAAAAAAAGAGTGATTATATTTAACAAGGATATGTTACTGTTTGATGCAATGGTTAAAGAAATAGAAAAGTTCAGTGGGACTACTCTTCCCTGGAACTTTCCCCTCTGGCAGGCAGCTGTTGTACAAAGGGAGCCAGTATCTGCCCCTCACTTCCTTGAATAGGGGTTAACTTCTTCCAGGAGGCTTACACTTCATGGTTAAGAGCCTGGGGTTGAACCCTTTGTGCCTGACTCCTAGACCTGCCCACTTGCTAACTATACTTTTGACAAAGTACTTCCCTTCTCTAAGTCTCTTTATTTTTATTTGTAAAGTGTGGGCAATACTTATGAATTGAATACTAAAAAAATTACTTACTATGTATTTAAGTTCTCAATAAATGGTGACTAAGAGGGGCGCCTGGGTGGCTCAGTCGGTTAAGCGTCTGCCTTCGGCTCAGGTCATGATCCCAGGGTCCTGGGATCGAGCCCCACATCGGGCTCCCTGCTCCGCGGGAAGCCTGCTTCTCCCTCTCCCGCTCCCCCTGCTTGTGTTGTTACCTCTGCCGCTGTCTCTCTCTGTCAAATAAATAAATAAATAAATCTTTAAAAAAAGTGGTGACTAAGAATGGTGACTATTTGTCATCAGTAGGAATTTGGAAAGTTAGATGGAGATAGTAGATGGATTCATCAGGGAAATGCAAGAATGTTGAGGTTAGGCTGAATTGAGTTAGAACGAACCGTTTCAATGGGGCGCCTGGGTGGCTCAGTCGTTAAGTGTCTGCCTTCAGCTCAGGTCATGATCCCGGGGTCCTGGGATCAAGACCTGCATCGGGCTCCCTGCCCCGCGGGAAGCCTGCTTCTCCCTCTCCCGCTCCCCCTGTTTGTGTTCCCTCTCTCGCTGTGTCTCTCTCTGTCAAATAAATAAATAAAATCTTTTAAAAAAAAAAAAGAACGAACCCTTTCAAGAAAGGTAACAACTGAAAGGTGTCCTCCTTCCCCTTTAGTTGCCAGAAAAAAGAGGTGAGGTTAATAGGAAAGAGAACAGGTTGAAAACTTCTAAATGCTTTATTTCTTTTCTTTAAATTTAATATAATTTTAATTCTTTTAGGAAGGGCAGAGCCTCTCCAATTTGCCACAGGCCTCTTCTCTCTTACCTGTGCCCTGGCCCAATTTGCTTGGCCCTATGGGCATCTGAGTAAAGGAAGCATGTTTGAAGTGTTTTACACACAAAAACAGAAGAAGTTATTAAATACTACCATCCAAAAGAGATGTAGATATATATTTATGTGTGTCTGTGGGTCTATTTGTTCAATATCTCTCTTAACAAGAGATTTGAAGAGAGACTTCTCATCCTCTCTGACACTTGTTTGGGCCAGGGACAGCAGCAGGGGTAGCAGAGAAATCTCAGACTGAAAGACAACCTACCAGTACTGACAGGGACCTACATTCCTATTTCTTACTTTTTCCTACCATTAGAGCTCTCAAAGAAATGATTTGTACCCTTTCATTGCCTTTTTCAGTCATTCCTTCCATGTATCTCCCACAATCAGGTTTACATTTTTTACTTCATTTCCTTCTGTGGTGGTATAATTACAAAAATGAAGTGAACTTGGTTCATTCTTCTCTCTTCTTGACCCCAGTGAACTATGAAACCAGTAAATATTTTTTCCTTTTTCTCTTATCCAGCAATCCACCCTGTAGGATATGAAATCCTACAATGTGTAAGACAAAATTGTTCTCTTACAATATATTGAATTCTGTATATATAAATCTTCACATTCATTATAGATATATATAATATTCATTTGTTATTCATTATCTATTTATTATATTCATTTACATATATAAAATAAATGTGGATATTAATTTTATCCCTAAAAATTTACAGCTTCCAGGTAACAAATGTTTTTGTTTTTGTGAGCTATCTAGGTCTCTATCAAATACTCTGCTTTTTTTTTTTTCTTTTTCTTTTCTTACAATGGTCTAAAAAAGTAACAACCATTCTTAGCTCAAGCATGGATTTGGCCTGGAGGCCATAGCTTATTTACTGCTGCTTTAAAATAACTAGTTCAAGGAATACACAACAACACTAAGTAGTCAGTTACTCATGTTGGATATTGCACATTTTAATGCAGGTGAGAGACAATAAGTACTACAGTGAGAATATACTTACCAGTTCCCAAGAAATACAAGAACCAAGGTAAATTGAGTCCAATTATTTATGAATAAACCAGGCAAGTTCTTATCTCCTGGTTCATGCCTCTGAGTCTCCCTTTTCTTGTTTTATACAAACTGTCATTCCTGACAGTGATTCCTTGCTTACATTGACGTAGAGTTCTCATTTTTACATTAGCTCTAGCCTTCTGAGAAAGGGATTGCTGTACTTTATTTTCTCAGTCTCTTATCATATACAGCCTTTCTTCTTTGATACAGCAAAAATGCTATTGTTGAGAAAACTATTTGCTTTGCCTGTTAGTTGATCTCACCAACCTTTTCCTGTGCATTTTCTATACTATGTTAAATCAACTTAAATTACTCACAGTTGATTTCCAGGCCTACCAATAGACCACTTATGCCTTTCAATACTCACTTACATTATTTCCCTGCACTTTTTTTTTTTTTTTGGTCTATCATTTTTGCTTCAGATTTCCTGTATTTAAGTGTCTTGTTAATATTATGCATAAGACACTCATAGATACAGAAGAAACAGATGTAACGCCTTTCTGCCAAAGCAAACACTCTCATTCACAAAGCACAGTTGTTTCTTCTCAATTATGTGCACGATCTGTCTGCTGGGATGGGTGATTACTATCTTCAAACATATAAGACTAAGTTACATACCAGCTGAACATCTCCAAATTCTGCCTGTCTCCCAGGCTATAAACTTTAGAACAAGCTTTGATCCTTAAGCACCTGTTACGGTCTGAATGTCTGTGTATCCACCAAATTTGTATGTTGAAATCCTGAAGTCCAATGTGATAGCAATAGTAAATGGGGCCTTCAGAAGTTGCCGAAGTCGTGAGGGTGGAACCATCATGAATGGGATTAGTGCCTTATAAGAGAGTCTCCAAAGAGATCCTTTGCCCCTGCTACCATATGAGGACATAGGGAGAAGGTGCCAGCTTATGAACTCCAAAGAAGACCCTTAACAGAAGGTGACCATGCTGGCACCTTGATCCTGGACTTCCCAACCTCCAGAACTGTGAGCAATAAATTTCTGTTGTTTAGAAACTACCCGGTTGGTGGTATTTTGTTGAAGCAGCAAAATCAGACTGAGACAGAATCTTTCTCCCCCTAGGGGAATAGTTTCTAAACCAATTACATAGTAAAATTAATGTAGTACCTCAGCACACACCAAGTGATGCCTGATGAGGTAAAGTCCAGAAACAGGTTTTCTGAAGAATTTTATCATGATCTACTACCATATACCTGAGAGATACACTTTCATTAGTATTAGAAGCTTCATATGGCCGTGGTTTTCTTCATGGCAGTGTGGACACCAGCACCTTACTATCTCAATCTAAATGAGCTTGGATGCCTCTCTCCTTGTCCTTGTTTGGGAATTACTCTAGTTTTGAGACTTGGACTTAGTTGATCTTCAGACTGGTTCTTGTCATAAGTATCTATTCTCTTGACTTTCAGGAACATTACTTATTACTCTTATATCCCAGGGCAATTTTATAAGGTGTAAAGCAACAAGGAGTATCTTAACATGATGAGAGGGGAAAAAAAAAAAAGGGAGGATTGTTGTTCATTTATTCAACATTTATGAGTAGTTGCCATGTGCCAGGCATTCAAGCATTATGCTTTTGATGCTAGAAATAGTGAACAGACCCTGTTTTCAAGTGGTTCATAGTGAAGTTGGCATGACTTTCAACTAGACAGACAATATAATGTGTAGGTTAAGTGCCAGGATAAGGGTTAGGGTCAGAAGGGGGACACAGAGAAAGAACAAGTTTATCATGAAATACTTTTGGAGAACAGGACATCTGATTCGTTTTTTAAAGAAAACATAGGAGTGTGAAAAACAACAAAAATGTTCAGAAATGAACATTCAAGGCAGAGGCAGTAGCATGCATAATGAGCAACCGTGCTTCTGAAGAACTGCCAAGGGTTAAGTAAAACTGAAGTATAAGAGCCATTTGAGTAAGTAGCACAAGAGATGCCAAAATTTGTGGTGAATAATCTACTGTAAGAATATATTACTTTTCAGGGCACCCGGCTGGCTTAGTCGGTAGAGCATCCGACTCTTGATCTCAGGGTTGTGAGTTTGAGCCCTACACTGGGTGTAGAGATCACTCAGATAAATAAAGCTTAAAAAAAAAAAGGATATGTCACCTTTTTTTCTTTCATTCTAGAAATATTTACTGAGTGGCTCTTATATGCCAGTGATTGTTGTAGGTTCTGCAATGAAAAACCAAGACCCTACCATCATGGAATTTGCATTCTAGCTGTGAAGGAGACAATAAATATACCAGTACTAAAATATATTGTCTGTCAGATGGAAACAATGTAAGGAGAAAAATATATCAGGGATGGGATAAGATCATGTGTGTGTTAATGTGTGCAAGGGTAAATGTTGCACTTGCATGTTCATGTGCAAAAGTTATTTTTTATAGGATAATCAAGCCCTCACTAATGAGGTGGCATTTGAGCAGACTTGAGGGTATTTTGATCCTATTATTATACCCTCTATTATAAAATTCTAGTTGTATGCATATGAATTTTCTAGAACATTCCCAGCAGATAAAATTGTAAATGCAAGGGATGGGCGAATGCTGTGTTTTGAAAGCACAGCAAGGAGGTTGGTGTTCCTGGTGTGGAAACCTTAAAAAGAATAGTGGATAAAGTGGAGAGGCCGTGGCGGTAGAAGGGGTACAAATTAGATGGGGCTTTTTAGACAGTCTCTTTAAGTACTTGCACCCTCGTAGCTCTCCCTTCTTAGGGAGAGAAAAGGAAATGTCTAGCTCCAGGCAGTAAAGAACAGGTATTTGGTATTTGTAACTAAATACTTAAGCTTAAAAGCCTAAAATCTTCATGGAGAGAGAGATTTTGCTAAAATTTTATAGTTTTTTTTTTAACTACATCAGAGTAATAGATGAATAAATCCAAAGAATTTTCAATGTAGGGAAAGTACCATCAGGATTTGTGTGTTTTGTTTTGCTTTGTCTTATTTTTTAATAACAGAGAAAAGAAATTACCATCACTACTTTGAATCTGAGAAAAACTGGAGCAAAGAGAGGCTAAATGGCTTATTAAACTGTAAACCTTGGCTTAAGACTGGAAGAGTAGGAGTGCTGTTCAGGCTGCCCTAGGCCAATCACCCACTCAGAGGAGGTCCATTTACTTTCAATTGGCTCCCCAGGGCAGGAGCAATTATCTTCCCAACAACTTAGACAGTTCTGTAAACAAGACAGAGGCTGGTTTCAGAGGTCTCATTCCTCTTCCCGAATCTCCAAACCCTTTTAACTTGAGCAGTGGTTCATCAAATGTATACCAGCAAAAAGTATTTCTTAGGACCTTGTTAGAAACGCAAATTACCAGGTGGAGCCCCCCAAATCATTGTTTTGACAAGCCTAAGAGAGCCAGAAAGAAAAGGTGGGGGGGGCAGGGAGGAGGAGGTGGGAATGCCCAGGAAATTGTGCTGGAAAGTGAATCCAAATAGCTTTTTATTTTGGGTTTTTACCATGGTAATTTACAAATGATTATAAACAACCACAAATTGAAACATGGAGTTACTTTAAGGTCTCTTTAGCAGAAATCAATCTTATATTGTGGCAGTTCTCCTATACTCTGGTCTATTACTTGATAGGTCATTTCCTCACAGGGATGACTAACAGCAATTCAACAGAAAATGCTCTTTATATTTAAACAGCACTTTCTGTTCCAAGATGTCAAAATGCTTGACAAGTAGTGAAATGTAGCTCACTAATTTTCTCAACCCCATGGCAGTAAATAGTCAACATCTACCATCATCGCTGTTTACTGGTGATTTCTTGGCAAGGAAGGTTAAAATACCTTGGCTGTCTGTTGGAAGTCAGTGGCTGGAGAAAATATCGTTCATTTTGGATACCATAGGGCAGTAGTTGATGGATTACTCACTGAGTTCTATTATTACATCCCAAGGATAGATAGCTACTCATCAAGGAGAAAGCCCAAAGAACATTCTTGTACTTTAATTAAACCTGTTTTTTGAAAAATCACATAATGATGGTATGAATGCTACTCAAATCCCTGTTACTTTTGGTTGCCTAGAATTGATGCCACTTGAAGAATAAGAAGCAAAGGCTCATTACATTGGGGAATTCTTGAGAACCACAACTGCTTTAGTCATCCTTGACTCCCCAGTTCCCAGTACAGTATTTGGAATAGTATATGTGATCAGTAACTATTTTTTTGAATGTATGGTGCATAAATAAGTCAAGATACTTTTAGAGTCGGAAGCCACCTGTCAGGAGAAAAAGTAATTTAAAAACTACTAAATTCTCAAAACCTAGTGTGAGATGAACGCTGATAAAAACTTGACTATGCACTGTCACTGCATATGATTCTGTGACACTAACAGCTACTAACTGATGTGGGAAACAAAGGCAGAAGAAAAATTATTAAATTTCCTTGTACCTACAGCCCATCAACAAGTCCTTGAAACAGGCAGAATGACATTCCTCTAGAAACTCAGCTGTCTCGATGTTGACACTTTGCTAAGGGCAAAAGGCAATCCCAGCCCAATGCCTCCCCCCAAGATCCGGTAAGCCTACTTTAACATATAAAAATTCTTTTGGAAACTTCCCTTATCTCTATGCCCCAAGATACATGTTGGCAATCATCCCCCAAGCATATGACCCACCGATATACATCTGAAGAGTCTCGTGACTGAGTTTTTACTAAACAGTAATAAATGACCTTTCCTAACAAGAGCTATTCCCCTCAGGATCCTGGAAACCTTGTTTCCAATACAGCCGAGAGATTTAACACTATCCCTAACCCCTCCCAACTTGAAAATATATAATGGGGCCACTCCTCATGACCCCAGTGCAGCTCTTTCTACCCACGGGTCCTGTCCCCGTGCTTTAATAAAACCACCTTTTGCACCAAAGACTTCTCAAGAATTCTTTCTTGGCCATTAGCTTAGAACCCTAGTGTCTTTTCCTACATCACCAACCAATCAAAAAAAGTTTCAGAATTCAAATTTGGGTATGTTTTCAAGATGAAGATTCCTCTTACCTACCATTTCTTATAATAAAACTTGGAAGCCTAGAATCAACAGACAATACACTGGTTTGTGACTTAAAATTGGAAAGTTTTATCCCATTTTGGAGGCGGGAAATAAAACTGATGCACAAATATTAGAACTTTCATTAATGAAAAAACCTAATTTCCAAAGTACTGAAGGTTGATTTCTCAAAATATTAAAATGACCACAGGTCATAAGCCAAGGCACCCTATTTTTTAAAAAAAATAAGGGACTATAGAGGCACCTGGCTGGCTCCATTGGTGGAATATGTGACTCTTGATCTCCAGATCGTGGTTCAGGCCCCACGTTGGGTGTAGCGATTGCTTAAAAATAAAATGGAAAAAAAAAAAAAAAAGAAGAGACTGGAAAGTTGCATAATTACTGTTAATGATTTGTTGACTTTGAAAAAAATTGTTTGTTTTAAGTAACACAAAGTTCAACTAGACTGACTATATATCACTAATCTTAAAGTTCCTGTGTTAGATTTTTCTATCCCCAAAAAGCCAACCATGCATATTAAAGCTGAGATTTGTTTTTTTGCATATGATTTCTGTACCCCTTTCCTGTTTGAATTTTACCCTTTTTTTTTTTAAGATTTCATTTATTTATTTGACAGAGAGAGAGAACACCAGGAGGGGGAGTGGAAGAGAGAGAAGCAGGCTTCCCCTAAGCAGGGAGCCCGATGCCCAGCTAGATCCCAGGACCCCAGGATCATGACCTGAGCCGAAGGCAGACGCTTAAGGACTGAGCCACCCAGGCGCCCCTGAATTTTACCCTTTCTTAACAATCTTGCTGAAAATCAGTGTGGTTCATAACCAACCACTCTGTTTAGCACTCTATCCCCAGTACCTAGGTAGTGGCTAGTACATAACAAACAAATAATACAGTTTCTAAATTACTTTGATGAAAATATACTTACCTGGCTTTAAGTACTTGAAGACAGAAATAGTTTCTAACTGCACAACAACATATGAATAATCCAGAGTAAATGTTAACTATAAATATAAATTATCTATTAAGATACAAAACACATCTGGGGCGCCTGGGTGGCTCAGTCATTAGGCTTCTGCCTTCGGTTCGGGTCATGGTCCCAGGGCCCTAGGATCGAGCCCCGCATTGGGCTCCCGGCTCAGCGGGAGCCTGCTTCTCCCTCTCCCACTCTCCCTGCTTGTGTTCCCTACTTGTGTTCCCTCTCTTGCTAAGTCTCTCTCTGTCAAATAAATAAATAAAATCTTAAAAAAAAAAAAAAAGAAGATACAGAACACATTTGGGATTACTTCCTGATAATCTTGAATTCAGAGCTATGGTAAAGACTTACTTGAGGCATGTTACCATTTTCTGAGTACATACTGAAGGAAGAAGCTGACAAGAGAATATGTAAGATTTTCCAGGCTCAAACAGAGCTTGACTCAATTGCATGGATACAGCCTATAAAAGACAGAAGGGTCATTGTCTGCTAGATTAAGAACCCGCGGCTGCAAGGCATGCAAGAGGGAGGAGACTGAGATCTAGGTTTCAAGGATCCTTACCCCACTTATCTGCTCTCATAGGATCAAATTATAGGCAAGTAAGAATGTGAGAACCATTGCTGTGTACCTTTAAACATAGAGTAACAGTAAAATGTGGCTCAATGAACAGCCCATTAAATCTGACTAATCAGAATAATTCCTCCTTTCTTGATGGAATAATTCTGGTGGAAATGAACAGAGGTAAGCTTGGGATGGGAAGGGGGTGCTTTCCTTCTGTTACAGATTCTAAACTTTCTTTAATTTTCCTATGATTTAAGCCTAACTTATAATCTTACTAAAATTTATGGGCTTTTTTAAAAATAAAATTAAATAAGCTGAGTGCTGAGGGTGAAAAAAACCCTGATAATAATTTTAAGATAGATTTATTGCTGTGAAAATTACCAGAATTGTTTTTGTTCCAAATATGAGACTGCCATAACATTTCAATTATGATTATTAGTAAATAGAAATTCACTGGCTGTCTCCATCTGATAATATTATCAGAGACTTCATTTGAGAAAATTTAAAATTATTTATTGTATTGAAAATGCTACAAGACCCTAACTGAACTTCATTATGTAGCACACAGTTATCAACAAATCTGCAGAATTTTTTTTTTTTAAGATTTTATTTATTTATTTGACAGAGAGAGAGAGAGCGAGAGCAGGAACACAAGCAGGGGGAGTGGGAGAGGGAGAAGCAGGCTTCCTGCCGAGCAGGGAGCCCGATGCAGGGCTCGATCCCAGGACTCTGGGATCATGACCTGAGCTGGAGGCAGGTGCTTAATGACTGAGCCACCCAGGCACCCCAACAAACCGGCAGAATTTTGACACCTCTCCTGCCTTCAGCTCTTCCTCCTTTACCTCCTCCCCTCCCTTTCTTTCCATAAGCAAGTAAATGGGCATATAACAAATAGTAGGGATCAAAACCCTTATATTCATTATAGGGGTTGGGAATGTGGACTCTTGCAATAACAGGTTTTAGATACTTTAAACTGGTTTTAAGTAGTTTATCTGTACCTTACTAGTTCTGTGACCATGGCTAACTTAATCATTTTGTGTATCTGTTTGCCTGTCTGTAAAATAGGTAATAATAGTGTCTACCTCTTAGGATTGTTGTGAGGGGGGAACAGTTAGCACAGAGTAAGCAAAATAAGTATTATTTTTCACTTCTCTGAATATGGAAAACATTTAGTATTTGGATCCATAGTCTCAAAATCTAATATTCACTGATGTGAATGGCTGATTAGTTAAATGGAGGGGGAAAAATGCTATAGTAACTATTCCTTTAGTTTCTCAATTTTATTTTTTTTAACTGAAAACCAGAATTACTATTTCCTGGCATCATCTGTTATTGATAAACAGTTCAAAACCATAATGTTGTTTCTGAGAAGACACTGAATATTTGAAATGAAGGGAACTAAGAAATAGAAGAAAATAAACTTTTTGATTTTACTAACCCCCCCAAGTGAAATTAATGGTGATATATGCGAAAACTACAGAAAAGTCATACAAAAAGAACCTCAGAATAGTTGAAATTCAAATGACAGCAAATGACTAATTCTTAAATCAAGAACCCTTCACTAAAATTAAAAACATAAATGCTTTCTTTTTCTTTCTTTCTTGTAGGAGGTGAAAGAGTACTCGGTAGGTGTCAGACTATTTTAAAAAGCAGATTGTAGTGGTGATATTTCAGAAGCACAAAAATACTGAGGCAGATCTTATAAATGACTTGTTTAAAATAATTTTATACTTAATAGAAATGTAGTGGAAATGCAATAAAAGTGTCCAATGTAGTTACAGAAGAGAATTTTCTGTGAATTTTAGTTATTAACTTTTAAAATGATAGATTATATGGCCAAGTGCTCCAAGTAGGTTGCAAATTATACAAATAATGTTCTAGTTTGAAGCAAAATTACTACTTAACTTTCACCTAGTAAGTGTGTGTGTAAATAAAATGATACAATCTCATGAATGTTAGCATTGTGTCAATGAAACTAGATTTGTATATTATTTAACCCAGATAAGCCATCAGCATCATCCATGTTTATTAAACAATGCAATCCTTTAAGTAGAAGGCATGGTTCTCCAGAAAAGAAGTTGATAATGGCCAACACAAACTGGAATATGGTGAAAACAGACAATATAGTTTGTTGGTTTGTTTGTTTTTAAATTAAACCTAGAAGCTTATTTAACCTGACCACCTCTTTGAGTTGATGAAAGTAATCCATGCAGATTTTCCTGGTTCAGCCTCCAGTGAGGTCTACAGGCAAATTTATAAGTAGGAACAGATCTAAGCCTATTTCCATTTTCCTGCTTACCCTTATACATGTCCAGTTCTTGTAGCATCTAGGAAAGCACTAGATTGACCACGGCATGAAGCAAGTCTGAATTCTGGCCCTGCTACTTAATAACTCTGTGTACTGCTTAAGTGGGCAAACTGCTAAACTTCATGAACTTCTGTTTTTCCCCTTTGCAAAAGGAAGATAATTGTTGCTCTACCAACTTTGGAGAGTTAGAATAATCCAATGAGAGAATGGATATAAAAATGCTTTGAAAGTATATAGTACTTTAAAAAAAATTTAATTTATCACTGTTATTTCAGGATGAGGGAAAACTTCCCTTCTTCTAATGTGAACTTTCAGAAATCTATATAAAAATTGAACATTTCAGCAACACTCAGCAATGTTTAGATGTTACAAAACACATCCAAACTAGCAAATTTCTTCTTAAACAGTTAAGTAATACATACACATTGTAATGAGTTTGGAAATACCAAGAGATTGGTATTGAGAAGAAGTAAAGGTCACCCTGACTTTCTATTAAGTTAATTATTGATAATTGATTTTTTTAACTTTCTTTGGGTCTTTTTCCTCTGTGTATGTGATATTCAAAACCAATATGCTTTATTTATTACCTAACATTCTTCTCTTAACATTTCTCAAAAAGGAAATTTTAGTTAATTAGTTTCTATACTGTTTCCTACTTTAAGGATCTTAAAATAATTAACAGTGAAGGTTATGTGTGAGCTATTATGTGGATGAATGAAATAAAGTTCAGCATAGATAACGTAAATAAATACATTAGAAATTCATGTTTTCAAGTATATCCCTGTTTTTGTGTTTGAATATTTCAAATGTTTCACAGATTTTCTAATATTTATACTTAATTAGACCATGTAAATTTTTATTTAGTATTTTTAAATGATAAATGTTGAACAGACTGCTCCACTTGAAGCTGACAAAAAAGCACTAGAAAGCTTCCTTCTCCTTAAGTGAGGTGGTAGATATAAAAACACTATAGAAATACAGATTACAGGGCGCTTGGGTGGCTCAGTTGGTTAAGTGTCTGCCTGCGGATCCTGTCATGATCCCAGGGGCCTGGGGCCTACTCCCAATTCAGGCTTCCTGCTCAGCAGGAACCTGCTTCTCTGTCCCTCCCCCAGCTCATGCTCTCTCTCTCTCTCTTTCTCTCTGCCACTCACTCTCTCTCTCAAATAAATAGATAAAATCTTAGTTTAAAAAAAAAGGAAATACAGATTACACTTGAGTTTAAATAAAAATCTGAATAAATACTATAGAACTGTTGCTTACTCAATATTCTATTAATGACTTGTAAAAGGTATATGGAGAATGATTAACCATTAATAGTCACCTGCCATTTATTAAGATCACATTTGTGTGATATAATGAATCTGCAAACTTGGAATATCAGTTATATCTTATTATTGAAGGTTGCCTGCCAAGTGGCAAGTCATTTCATAGGCTATGCTCTAAAATATATCATTTTACTGATATCCAAGAGACATTCCAGTATGTGATTAATAAGGCAGAAACTTTAAGCCAGGGTTATTTTTGTCTTGGTAATGCGTTTATTTGAGACAGCAGTTATTAGAAACCAGAAAAATAACACCAATAACCTTCAAATTAATTTTGACTCTTAAGTTACAGAAATTTCAACAGAAGTTAGCATATTTATATACTGAATTAAAATTCCTAAACTTGTGGGGTGCCTGGGTGACTCAGTTGGTTAAGCATCTGACTCTTGCTTTCAGCTCAGGTCATGATCTTGGTCAGGGCATGAAATCAAGCCCTGTGTCAGGCTCCATGCTCAGCAGGGAGTCTGCTTGAGGATTCTCTCTCTTACTCCCTCTATCCCTAACCAACCCCCCCCCGCCCCCACATGCATGCACTCTCTGTCTCTCAAAAAAGTAAATAAGTTTTTAAAAATGTAAAATTATGTGCTTTTTAAGCCCCCAAATTCATCATACTAAAGCATGTGTGTGTATTAACAACGCAATTTTTATAGGTGGTGTTTCTACTCAAGTTTTCACGTTAACTGAGGCTTGATGTTTTTATTTCAGTTTAAAGGTATTGCTATTGATCAAATCTAATCAGTAGCACCTAAGTAATGAACAAGACCCTGAATATTAAAATGCTTATATGTTCTCTCTAACTTCTTTGAGCTTCAGTAAAATAGAAAGATATCATATACCAAGAAGAGTCCTTGGCATATGACATACAGTGGAGTTATAAGTTAATTTTCCTTTCGGACAATTTAATGATATGAACAACGAGAAACTTCTTCAGTTGTTATACATAAAAATATATATTTGTATTTGGGTAGAAGGCAGATAATTAGCTGGCTCTTCAAAGACTTTTGTTAGTGGAAGTGAATGTTAACAATTCTTTATAAATTAAAGTTGTTCTCTCCCAGGAACTTCCACACTGTATTACCAAAAAAAAAAAAAAAAAAGTCTACTGTTGCTTTTTAAGTAAGGAAGCCTCTCCACTTTATCTGTCACTTGCTTCTGACATCAACACCCTTATTCACAACCTTAGTATCATTTCTGATAATGAGTGACAATAGTGATTAGACATATGGTAAAATTCAGAAAAAAATAAGATGCAGAATTAATAGCCAACTGACTTTTTCTAGGTCATCCAATCAACTACTTGCAGAGTTAAGAATAGAAGTTAAGTGTAATTCCCACAGCTACTGCCAGATCAGAGCCCGACAACTTTGTGTTGGCTTCAGCCTCTCCCACGAGTGGCGTTACCTGCACAGAGACATCTTCCCATGAGGCTCAGGGTCATTTCAAGGTTTAGTTTAACTAACATGGGAGAAGTAGGAAAAGAGTTCATAAACATTTGGGAGAAGTTGTGGTAATGAGGTCTGGTTGTAAATGGCGCATGAGAATAAAAAGGACAAAAATTGGAAATATTTATTAACCTTTACAGTGTTTCACATACTGCACTAAGTTCTCTTTTATGTTCTCTTCTTTAATCTTCATAACAACTCTATTTTCGGGTTTTAAATACCAAGAAACCATTCACAGAGGTTAAGTAACTTACCCTAAGTCACATAGCTAGTAAATCGTAGAGGTAGGATTCAAATGAGTTGGGATTCAAAGTTCAAATTCACTTCTTAAAATATATGGTTAGGGGGCGCCTGGGTGGCTCAGATGGTTAAGCGTCTGCCTTCGGCTCAGGTCATGATCCCAGGGTCCTGGGATCGAGTCCCACATCGGGCTCCCTGCTCCTTGGGAGCCTGCTTCTCCCTCTGCCTCTCTCTCTCTCTCTGTCTCTCATGAATAAATAAATAAAATCTTTAAAAATATATATATATATATATGGTTAAAAAAAAAATAATAAAATATATGATTTAGACAGAAGTGGTAGCCCAAACACCCCCAAATAAGCAAACAAACAGAGGGAGGGAAAGTTCTAGTGATCAGCATATTTTGAAGATGATGTTTAGAGCTTTCTTTTTTTTTTTTAAAGATTTCTATTTATTTATTTGAGAGAGAGCGTGAGCACGAGCAGGGGTAGGGGCAGAGGCAGAGGGAGAAGCAGGCCAACTCCATCCCAGCACCCTGCGACCATGACCTGAGCCGAAGGCAGACGCTTAACCAGATGAGCCACACAGGTTCCCCATGTTTAGAGCTTTTTGATTCGTTCTGAAAGTGATCAAAAGCTGCCTGAGAGCTCTGAGTAAAATTAACAAATTGTACAAAAAACATTAATTTTATATTCAAACATTGTGAGATCGACTCGATTCCTTTGCTTTCATAACACTGTACTGCCATGTTATTTCATTTTCCTTTTTCTTTATTAAGGGGAAATTCAAGCATTTAAGTTTTTGGACTGAACAAGTTAGTGTTTTTTTTAAAAAATGATAACCAAGATGCCAACCTTCCACCACTTATTCAATGAACTGTTTAGTGTCAGATCATTTTAGTGTCAGATTTGATGATTGTGGTGAAATAGTGTCTTCACAAAGCCCCACTGAAGATGTTACAGGACCACTATCTCAAACCTGCATACAGGTGGAAAATGCTTTCAATCAACTGAAATTTTGCTTTCTCCATGACAGTGTTCTTTACGATAAATGAGATTGAAAAAAGCATGGAGATAAGAGAACCACCGACTAACAGTTTATTATTAAAATCTGTATCTTGCACTATGAAGTTTCTAAAAGTCCAAATCCACTGTAGTTGAAGAAAGAAGGGTAATGTCACATTCTTCTGTCCTGGGTAAATGGTCTGTGCTTGGCTGAGTATCTTATACTGCTTACTAGATATATCTCAAGCTTTAATATGCATCATTTCTGGGGTGCCTGAGTGGCTCAGTCCTTAAGTGTCTGCCTTCAGCTCAGGTCATGATCCCAGGGTCCTGGGATCGAGCCCCGCATCAGGCTCCCTGCTCAGCGGGGAGCCTGCTTCTCCCTCTCCCACTCCCCCTGCTTGTTTTCCCTCTCTCACTGTCTCTCTCTGTCAAATGGATGAATAAAATCTTAAAAAAAAAAAATGCATCATTTCTAATTCCCACCTTACCAAAAACTCAGAGGGAAGAGAGTTTAACAAGAAGCGGGGGGGGGGGGGGGG
>NC_138372.1:121194259-121237050 GCF_054177405.1 Leptonychotes weddellii | reverse complement strand
GCTCTTGATATTTTAGTTTTAAAATAACTGTGTACATTTACTGAGTGTTTACCATAGTATGTGATACTACTAAGCTCTCTAGAAACCTGAACACTTATAAAATATACCAAATACTACTGTTTCATGCTTTGCTTTGCAATCCTAGGTTGTTCTCTAAGATGGAGATGATGTAACAAATGAAATTTAGATTTGTCTTCTACAGGAGCACCAGCCATGTCTTGACTAACTTTTATCAATGAAGATTCTCAGGTTATTAAAAGACTCAAATCATTAGACAATCCTAATAAATATGGATGTGTCACAATAGCTAAGAATGTCAGCCCTGTTGCATTTCAGCTTGATCCACTGCAGGAAAGCACAAATTACTTGAAGGCAGGTTCCCCGAAAATAAGTCACTTCCTTAAGATGAGAGATTAATTTGGATGAACAATGATTCGTCACAATTTATTTTGGAGGGTAGTAGTTAAAAAAATGCGAATGCAGTCTTTTCAGAATGAAGCCTTCTAAAAGTGCATTGTTCTCCAGTGAGCTTATCTCATAAATAAACCCCATATGTGTAATTAGGCTTTTCTAAAATTTTCATATGTTACTGTATAGAACAAATTTTAAAATCTTTTAAAAATTTTACAATATTTAAAATTTGATAGTCTTTGGGGTGCCTGGGTGGCTCAGTCGGTTAAGTATTTGCCTTTGGCTCAGGTCATGATCCCAGGGTCCTAGATGAGCCCCACATCGGGCTCCCTGCTCAACAGGGAGACTGCTGCGCTCTCTCTCTCTCTGCCTCTCCTGCTACCTCTCCCCCGGCTCATGCTCTCCCCCTCTCTCTCTCTTTGTCAAATAAATTAACAAAATCTTAAAAATATTTTGACCATCTTTAAATTTGTACTTGGACTTGGTGAGTCTGATAGATTATTCTCAGTGATTCCATTGGGTATCCACAAATTCATATTCAGCATTATTTTTTGCAAGTCCTAGCAGGATTAAGTTTTGTGAATGGATAGAGTGTCTTAACACCTGGGTTGTTTTTCACTACATTTCAATTATCAGAGAACCTGAGTGTGAAAAAGCATGGAGAGGAGTGTTAGAAATGGCATTAAAGATTACTGACGTCTCGGTTTATGCAGTCAGATTCTGCAGTATACAACAGAAGGAACAAAGTAGGTTGTACTGCTCCTATGATTGCAATGACCAAAAAATCCAACATTTCTACCCTCAGTCTCATCAACATGGCAGTGCATTGATTAAGATGTGGGTTTCTTGTTGCTTATTTAGGCAAAGGTCAGAATGCTTATTTGTTTCATGCCTGCTTTTAAAAGAAGATTTGATCAGACAGCAATAAAGACAAAAGTAAATAATAGAGAAATGCTTATTAATAGGTTCTCCATCCCAAACAACCAAAGAAAAGGCATACCTTAAAATACTATTGTGAAATGTCTAGGGTGTGTCTATCTACGTTCTTGCAACCTTTCAGTTTTAAGTAGCTTTTCAAAAATATGTTATAAACATGTTGTTTCATCCTTGACATTGTAGCATGTTAATGTCTAATTCGGGTAAAACATGATGCAATCCCCAGCAAGCTCTTTGTTTCCCCCCTCTTGGACAATGCGAATCAAGACAATCTTCTGAGAAGGGTAGTGAAAAGTTTTGCTAATTCTGTTTTACTTCATATGTACCAATATTCTGTAGTTTAGCTTAAATACAACACTCCTATCAGGATAAATTAAAAAGGATACACTAAAGAGAAACTAAAGAAAAAACCCCTCAAGATAAAAGATTTACTATAATACAGGTACATAAATTTGAACTAAAAAACAGACCAAATTTTAGATTAGGTTGGATTCAAATGACCCATTGCTGGAGCTTAAAACACATACATACACACACACACACTCACACACACCTAGTTGTAAATGTTTCTAGTTTTCTACACTGTTGTTATAAGACTTGAATGACATCTGTGATGTACTCTGTAATATCTTTGAAATGATAAAATGTGTTGAGAGACTTGAAATCTGTCAAGACTTGTGTATAATATTTTTCCTCCATGAACTAGAAATGAAAAAAGTGTGAATATTTCCTTGCTCAAATCATGATAAATGGATTCCCTTATATTACTTGCATTCATTTTTAAGATAGTTTTTTTTTTTTTAAAGATTTTATTTATTTATTTGAGAGAGAGAGAATGAGAGACAGAGAGCATGAGAGGGGGGAGGGTCAGAGGGAGAAGCAGACTCCCTGCCGAGCAGGGAGCCCGACGCGGGACTCGATCCCGGGACTCCAGGATCATGACCTGAGCCGAAGGCAGTCGCTTAACCAACTGAGCCACCCAGGCGCCCCATTTTTAAGATAGTTTTAAATGGCTACAGAAAATACATAAATACTCTGTGTTGAAGTTTATGATTTTTATAGTCAACGTACTTTTTCAAATTATAAACGTTCCTGCATTGTCTCTGACCCAACAATGCCACTCCAAGAATTTTTCCATCGAAAGTTAAAGCACCAGTCCATGGTCTTGGCACCATCAACAACAACAAAATAAAAACAAACAAAAGTAAAAGCACCAACATATGAAGATGTGTAACTTTGTGTCCATTACCACATACCTTGAAATCATAAAACAATTTGGAACTTAATATTTATCAATGGGTTTTCATTTAATAAGATTATGGCACATTCTTTGTACATATTAGGCATCTACTAAAGGTGATATGGTAGTGTTTTGTGCTAGATATCATTAATATAATAGGCAATGTACTGAAAATGTTTTGCAACTAAAAAACACTGTAGGTGTGTGTGTGTGTGCATATACACCCACATATATATATTATTCAGCCTTAAAAAGTAATGCAATTTGACACATGCTGCAACATGGATAAACTTTGAAAACATTATGCTAAGCAACAGAAACCAGACATGAAAGGATAAATATTATATGATTCCACTATATGAGGTGGCTAGAATAGGTAAATCCATAGACACAGAAAGTAGAATAGACTCTACCAGAGGCTGAGAGGAGGGGAGATGAGGGGTAACTGTTTAATGGGTACAAAGTTTCTGTTTGGGATGATGAGAAAGTTCTGAAAATGGAGAGTGGTGATAGCTGCTCAACACTGTGAATGTACTTAATATCAATGAATTGCATACTTAAAAAAATGCTTAAAACAGCTAATTTTGTTATTTCTATTTTACCACAATAAAAAACAAAAATCCACTATAAAATAAAGTATAAATTTACCTTGCATTAGGCACATTATAAAGTTTCCATAAAATTGCCCTTATTTAGGGCACCTGGGTGGTTCAGTTGGTTAAGCATCTGCCTTCAATGCAGGTCATGATCCCAGGGTCCTGGGATCCAGCTCCCACATCAGGCTCCCTACTGAGTGAGGAGCCTACTTCTCCCTCTTCCTCTGCTGCTCCCCCCAACTTGTGCTCTCTCTCTCTATGAAATAAATAAAATTTTAAAAATTGCCCTTATTTTAGGAGCTTATACAGGTATTATCATATTTTGGGAAGTGTAAGGAAAGCAAAAGCTTAAGTTGGCCTCTTGAGTTTTCTTTCTCTCCATCTCTGTTTTTTTCTAGATCAATGTTGTCACACTTCTTTTTGAATACTAGCATCAGCAACCCATGCTAGCTAGTACTGGTCTCTTCAGGTATCAGTTAAGAATTTTTAATGCACTTTCATGCTGGCAATTGTTTTATAACCTAGGAGGGATGAATGTAACTTTTCACTCCTCCCTTAACTTGGCAAAAGCAAATACATTACTGCAGACAGCATTCCCAGAAAGAAACAGTAACTTTGAGGCAGACATACGTCCATCCTAAGAAAACTGATTATGTTTCAAAGTAGCCTACACTACTCAACCGCTGGCAATGTTCTTCTAGATATCTGGCACTACAGTACTCTAAGTGTAGAACTGTTTCTTTTTTTGTAAAAAATGGTTTTGATTGGAAAACCCTAAATAAGTCATTTGGAATGTGTAACATTCAGAACTCCCCCTGGGATTCCTTTTCCATGAATCAGGGTTCTTTGAATCACTTTTCTCACTGGCACCTGTTTCTGAATCATCTTAGCTGTCTTTGTGCCAGTGATAATGAAGAGCTCTCATTTTAGGTTCTAAAGCAGGGAGAACAATAGAAGGAGAACGTCATTTCAAGTACCAAAAATGTCTGCGCTAATAAAGGACACACATACTGTCAAAGTGAGCCCAGAGTAGATGTTCTGAAACCATTTGCGAAGGAGTGCTTTAGTGGGTCCTTAAACACCTGCAATTGTATGCAAAATGCTATGTGTATTTGTGTGTGTGTGTGTGTATACTTGGGGAGTGGATGCACAGCCTTTGTTGAATTATCAAAGGGGACGTTAAGACCCAAAAGTTCAAGAAACACTAGAAAGATTAATTACAAAACAATTTTTAAACTACTCTGACAGGTCTGACCTTGCATTTTTATAATGCTTCCCTTCACTCTTAACACTTCAAAGAGTGGCATGGTAACCTGGAATGTCTGCTAAACATTTAGGTGATATCTTTGAGTCTCAGTTTCCTCAAAGTAAAAGCATTGAGTAGAAGGCTGAAATTTGATACCGCAGAGGAAAGTACCTGGCAGAGTGCCTTGAAACTAGACAAGTACTTATATATGTAAGGCACCTTCTCCTGCTTATTCTTTTTCAGTAGAATGCAAGCATGTTGAAAGCAGATACAATATCTTCTTTGAAGTTTTGTTTTGGGGGCACCTGGGTGGCTCAGTCGTTAAGCATCTGCCTTCGGCTCAGGTCATAATTCCAGGGTCCTGGGATGGAGTTCTGCATCAGGCTCCCTGCTTGGCAGGGAGCCTCTTCTCCCTCTCCCACTCCCCCTGCTGTGTGTGCTCTTGCATGTTCTCACTCTCTCTCTGTCAAATAAATAAAATCTTAAGAAAAAAAGTTTTGTTTTGTTAAGCTTAGCATACTTTTAATATGTATGAGCTAATATACATTTAATGACATGTGAGCTCTCAGTAACTTTTGTTGAATTATTTGAATGGGCTTTCACTGTATTTATTATTATATAAATATTTTAAAAAACTAAACAGTACGTGCACACATTTTGGGAGCTGAACTTGACTAATGGTGAAGAGTAGATAGAGATATACCCCTGAAATAATAACCACTTTCTTCACTAAAATCAAATTGCTGAATGTCTACTATGCATATACAAAAGGTTCCTGACTTATGATGGTTCAATGTATGATTTTTCTTTTTTTTTTTTTAAAGATTTTATTTATTTGACAGAGAGAGCACAAGCAGAGGGAGAGAGAGAGAGAAGCAGGCTCCCTGCTGAGCAAGGAGCCCGATGTGGGACTCGATCCCAGGACACTGGGATCATGACCCAGGCCAAAGGCAGCCGCTTAACCAGCTGAGCCACCCAGGCGTCCCTCAATGTATGATTTTTCAACTTCATGATTGTGCAAAAGAGATACGCATTCAGTAGAAACCACAATTCAATTTTTGAATTTGGATTTTTTCCCAGGCTAGCAAGCAGTACAATAATCTGTCATGATACTGGGCAGTGGCCGTGAGCCACAGGTTCCAGTTAGCCATGCGGTCATGAGGGTAAACAACTGATACATTTAACAACCACTCTGTACCTACATAACGATCCTGTTTTTCACCTTCAGTATAGTATTCTATAAATTACATGAGATGTTCAACACTTATTATAAAATAGGCTATGTGTTAGATGATTTTGCCCATCTGCTGGCCAATATAAGAGTTCTGAGCTCGTTTAGGGTAGGCTAGGCTAAGCTATGGTGTTTGGTGGGTTAGGTGTATTAAATGCATTTGACTTACAGTATTTCCAACTTATGATGGGTCTATTGGGATGTAAGCCCACTGTAACTCAAGGAAGAACTGTATGTAGCTAGGCAGTATACTATGAGTTGCAGGTAATAAAAGGTTGTCAGTCACAAACTGTGCTCTCCAAAGCTATTTTAGGAGAACAAGGCATTGGTTCACACTAAAGAATAGACCAAGACAGAAAGTGCAATAGGAATTTAGACAAGGGAAAAAACTCATCTGATACGAGCATGGTGGGTATGGGGAAAGCTTTATGGAAGAGGAAGTGTCTGATGTGAGCAAGGTTTCAACACATACAGGGTGAGGGAAAGGAACAGATGAGGACATACAGGCATGACATCATGGGGCACAAAGTGGAAATAAAAACCACTTGGTTTAGGCTGGTAGCTTAAGGGGATTAGTGAGAAACTAGATAAAGAGATATCTCAGTGCCTGATGCATATTACTTATTAATAATACTTTTAAACATGAATATTTAATTTAAAAAGAACATGGATGAGAACTTAAAAATAAAGACGTAATGAAAAAGGTGAAATATTACATAAATTTGGCAGTTAGGAGGGCACTGACAGCTTTGAAAATAGCACTTTTTCTACTTATTCTCAGTGGAGACACTGGGTGAATAGAAATACACTTCTTTAGCTTTATTATTTCTACTTTTTTTTTTCTTTTCCATGTTTCAAAATCTCAAAATAAGTCTGTTTCAGTTGTAGCTAATGGCAGTAAGACAGCACCAGAATATGCCTTTTGTTATGAGAGGTCAACTTTGATGCCTAAATTTGTACTAAGTTACTGATAACACTGACCACCCACCATACTAAATGGTTTTTTTTTTTATGTGATTAGAAAGCAATAGATTGACTTCATTCTATCTTGTCAAACCTACAAAAATGCCTGCAGTTCATTCAGCATCTAATAGTGCACATCCCCTTTTTTCATTCCTCCTCCATCTCTTGAACACCAGGCAATTAATTTTTCCTTTCCCTGGGGAACATTTAAAGAAAAGGAAATAAAGTCATAAATCAATTTCAGTCATGAAATCATGAAGTCATACACATATTTCTTCTTAGGGCTCTGAATTTTGACACTTTTCTCAGAAAAGTTGTTTTATTTAAACATAACAAAGTCAAAATTCAAAATCCTTTACATTTATTTATCTTCCTCAGTTGTACTGAAATGAAAAATTAAATTTTCTAACTTATTTTCTCTCTTCCCAAAAACGCTCCTCCAATGCAGGTCCATACCTTAGTGAATTCATCTCCCCTATAAAATCACTGGCAGGTATGACGCCAGCTTAGGCAGTACTAGTCCCCTAATTCTGACCCATTTCTTTCCAAAGAATTCAGTTTCTTCAAGAAACCAAGTAATAGACACTTTCAATTTCTAACTATTATTAGGATATTCTCATGCACTAATAGTCAACATAAAGAAACCTCAAATTACAGAAATTATTATTGTACCTAAGATCAATTATACTAATCTGTACTTCATAATTTCTTAAAAATGAATTATTATATTAACATTTATTATCACTTATTATTCAGAATAATTATTTATATAGTTAAATATTTTAAGATTAGTAAAGGTGGTAGAATGAAGGGTTTTGTTGTTCTTGCTCTTTGTTCCCTTTTCTATTTGGTGTGCCTGATTCAAAATTATAGAATCTTGAAATTTTAATATTTCAAACCCAAACCACACTCAACACATAATAACAAGAACATGCCAAAAAAAAAAAAAAAAAAAATCAGTGCTGAGGTTTTCATGATCCAGGGGAAGAGTTCCTGGAATGGGCCACTTGGAGTGGGATTTGCCCACCCCCTCCACTCCCTCTGCCACATATACTAAAGGTAGAGACAAAGAAACCAACTCAAATCCTTCTGAAGTGTATTTTATAAAAAGAATTTGTATTCAGAAAAGCAATAATGGCATTTAATAGAATTAACATGATTTTTCAAAACTAATATCTTTGTCAAAAAGCAGTATTTTAAAAGGAAGGTAACCAGAGATACATTTTTAGCTATAAACCTTGCCTCTCTTTTTCATTGATCTCTTTCAATTTGCTAAAATAAAATTACATGCCTATGGGTCAGACTGTCTCATTTCAAATGTAAAGATAACAGATCCCCCCGGTTAAATAGAGTATTGGCACACAGACACCCCAGTCTGGCTTATTGCAAATGTTCTCTGTTGGTGAAGTGGCACATTTACAATCCCCATCACAGCCATCTTACCCATTTCAAAGCATATTATTCAAAAGTACATCATCCCTAGGTGGCAACAGGAATAAGGCACTTGAGCTCAGTAGCAAGAGGTTTGTGGGGGAAATCTTAGAACAAGTGGTCAGAACCCCTAAATGTCAAGATTGACTTGAGGATGCTCAAATAACCTGAAGCTTAGATTGGCCAGCTCCAGTGGCTTTCTGAATGCCTGTGGGGAAAGCCTCTCTGGAAACTCTTTTGAGGTTATTGGGGAATCCTAGGACAAACACACTGCTTGCTTTTCGGGGAGGACCTACCCCAAATCCTATCAAGGTAGGTGTCTCACAACCCAGCGGGACTAAAAAAAGCTTCAAGAAAAACTAGATAGACACATTCACATTTGTACTTCCATCTATGCCTATGCACAGGCAGCAAAATATAAGTATGGTCCTCTTTCTGACACCCCAACAGATTCCGCTGTCCTCGAAATCCTCTTGTAGCCGCAGTGACTACGGCGAAGGGAGTTATCGGGAACCATGTTGGTACTAGGCTAAAAGAAGGATTTTTCGTGCCATGTATTTGGGGGAAGGACACAGGTAACAGTAGACAGAGAGAATACTAAAACTGGTGTAGGGCAATGCCCTTTGTAGGTCCTTGACAAAAATCAGTCATGGAGCAGAGGTTGTGAATAGAAGCTGACAAGAGCTGGCCTGTGAATGGACCCGGCATCCCAGGGAAATCAATGAAGAAATTGACGAGAGAAGATGGTAAACGAAGGGAGAAGGTGGAAACAAGTGCTGCTCAATCCAAGCTGAACTCCAGGAGATAAGAGAAGTTTCTCTTCTAATCTGAGACTCTTTCTAAAGGTTCAGTATTGAAGTAGGTGTTTGACATTGAAATGGGCACAGACCCATTCTGATAACTAGGAAGGGAGAGGACAGAGGAAGGTAGGAAAGATTTCTGACTACTTCTCCAAGCTGCCTCCAAGGACCTGCTGCTCCAAAACCACAAAATAACCAAGTGAAGGTTGAAGCAGAAAGATAAAAGTGTAACTCCAGTTATTTCACATTTTTAATCTTCTTCAATGTCTAAGCGAGTCTGCCATTGAAACGGTCGACTATCTTTAAGAGTATAGAGGGTGACCGCCGTCTTTGTTTGCCCAGTAACACCGCTCCTCCAATCTCAAGCACTTGGCTGATTAACATTTCAATTCCAGTTGTTGCTCCTTTTCCCATTGCAGAATGCAGCAAGGATATTTCCCTTCTCTGTGGATTGCAAACCCCATTATTACCCGAGCGGAAAGAACTGAGCGGCGTGGCGGAGGCTAATAATAGCCGGGCTGCTTACCTTGTAGGGATGGAGTCAGCGCAAGTCCCAGCGCCCGCTGCCCCGGGGCCGCAGTGCCGCCGCGCGGGGCCGAGTGCGTGGTCAGCTCCGCCGGCCCCCACCCCACCTGCCGGCTGCTGCAGCTGCTCCCGCCGCCGCGCTCCGGCTGCATGAAGTCATCCCCCGCCCCGGGCCGGATCACCACATTCCGTGCCAGTCGCGGGGGGAGAGGGACCTCTCCCGGCAGCGGGTAAGGGCTTCTGGAAACTGTGCCCGACGACCGCTACCCCTCCGGGTTTTAGGTTTCTTTTCTATTAATGCTTTTACGCAGGAAGCGCTGCCGGGTTGTGAACCGAGAGAGAAGGGCCAAAGAAACTTTCTCTGCATAGCGCCTTTCCTCCGAGAGCTCCCCTGTCACGCCCGCTGCATGGACAGCTCCATTCGACTGTGTGGGTTTCCCACCCTCTTCATTTTCCTTATCGGTATTGTTCATTTCGCTGAATGTGAGACCGGGATTGTCTTTTTAAGATAAACATTCAAACACTCCGGAAATGTTTTAAATCGGCAATCGATCTTTCGAAGCCCCTTGTAGCACGCCTCACTTTCCCCCAACGCACACACACAAGTACGCACAGGCACACACACAGCCAAACCACTCACAAGCATGAAAGCTGGGACCTCTCACCCTCTTGCCTACGTAATAGAACGGGAAACTCCCAAAGGAGTGGAGAAGTAGGACGGACCAAAGAAAGCACTCGAGGAAACAGAGAGGGCTGGCCCCAGGATTTTGTTGCTGTTTAGTGGTGCATTTAGTGGACAGATGTTGCCTCTAACACCTTCCCCCAACCCCCACCCCTCAATTGGGCTGGCTGCTCTGGTGACAGCTATAACATTTGGAAGCCAAGAAGCAGAATCCACATTAACAGATGGCCGTATCTTTTTTTCCCCCCCGAAGGATTTATCAGAATTGGCCTTAGGAATAATGTAAGCAAATACACATATAAGCCCCTTCTTAACCTCTTTAAATTGGCGCCAGCTATTAACCTCTCTCTCTCTCTCTCTCTTTCTCTCTCTCCTTCCCTCCCTTCCTTTCTTTCTGCCAACCAGCTCAGCAGTTTGGGGATTTAAGGGGAAAAAGGGCCAAGGATTTGCTCTCTTTATGGTGGAGCCAGCGCTTCTTTCTCCCATTGTTAAGCCATTTCCAAGTAGAGAGGTTCTTTGACAGAGTTCAGTGTGAGTGGAGTTTCCTCATTTAACTTACTTTTGGAATTCCCCTCACTAGGTCCAAGCCAGCTTTCTCTTGTGGATTTGGACAGCAGCATAAGCAGTGCATTGCACAAGGCCAGGGAAGCACATTTGATACATGAAGAGTTCCCATCTCTCTGTTTAGCAGCTCCAAAATTGGGAGGTAGTGTATGTAGCAACAGAATTCCAACAAAAATCATGAAGAATTCTTGGCCCTAGAATGAATGCTTTTTGGAAGCTGCAGCAACCTAATTCATGCCTCTGAGCCTCAATTTCATAAAATTAAGCCGTTAATATCACTGTAGATTGGAAGGTTCTTAATCTGTATCAAAGGGTATGTAGAATCTGGATGGGAGTATTCCGTCTTTAGTTTTACTAACCTATAACTGAAATTTAGCACTTAGCCTTTCCTTTAAATATAAATACAGACAATGAACCACAATAATATTAGGAGTACCTGTGCCTTTGTCACCAACAGAAGAACAGATAATTTCTTATTTCAGTTTTTATAGATATCTCAAAATCACTACTCTGATGTAACAATAAAATCATCATCACCTTTTTTTTGTTTTATTTAATAGATTATATATTCTTTATTTTTTTAGATTTTTTTTTTTGAGTCAGAGAGAATGAGAGAGAGAGAGAGCAGATGAGAGGGGGTAGGGTCAGAGGGAGAAGCGGGCTCCCCGCTGAGCAGGGAGCCCGATGCGGGACTCGATCCAGGGATTCCAGGATCATGACCTGAGCCGAAGGCAGTCGCTTAACCAACTGAGCCACCCAGGAGCCCAAGATTTTTTTTTTTTTTTTTTTGACAGAGAGAGAGAGAGAGCGAGAGCAGGAACACAAGCAGGGGGAGTGAGAGAGGGAGAAGCAGGCGTCCTGCCGAGCAGGGAACCCGATGCGGGACTCGATCCTGGGGCTCCAGGATCATGACCCGAGCGGAAGGCAGTCGCCCAACCAACTGAGCCACCCAGGCGCCCATAGATTATATATTCTTAGAATGGTTTTAGATATACAGAAAAATTAAGGAGATAGTATAGGGTTCCTATATATTCCACTCCCAGTTTCCTCTGTTATTAACATCTTACATTAGTATAGTACCTTTGTTACAATTAATGAACCAACAATGCTACATTAATATTAACCAAAGTCTGTACAATTTCCTTGGGTTTTACCTAATGTCTTCAATTCTTTTCCCAGCTCCCATCCAGGACACCACATTACCTACGGTTATCATGTCCCCTTAGGCTCCTCTGAGCTGTGATAGTTTCTGAGATTTTTCTTGTTTTTGATGACCTTGACAGTTTTGAGGAGTACAGGTCAAGTATTTTTTTTTTTTAAGATTTTATTTATTTATTTGACAGAGAGAGACACAGCAAGAGAGGGAACACAAGCAGGGGGAATGGGAGAGGGAGAAGCAGGTTTCCTGGGGAGCGTGGAGCCCGATGCAGGGCTCCATCCCAGGACCCTGGGATCATGACCTGAGCTGAAGGCAGATGCTTAACAACTGAGCCACCCAGCGTCAAGTATTTTGTAGCATGCCTCACTATTGCAATCTGTCTGATGCTTCTCTCATGATAAGACTGGGGTTATGGTTTATTGGGAGGACAACCACAAGATAAAGTGCCATTTTCATAACATCACATCAGGAGTATATACTATCAATATGATTTTCAACTGTTGATGTTGACCTTGATCACCTGACTGGGGTAGTATCTCAGATTTCTCCAGTGTAAAGTTACTCCTCCATCCTTTCCATACTGTACTTGTTGGAAGGAAGTCACTATGTGAAGCTCACGCCTAAGGAGTGGAGAGTTATGCTCCACCTTCTTGAGGGCAGAGTATGCACATAAAGTATTTGGTATCCTTCTGCGCAGGAGATTGTCTTTTCTCCCCTAAATATTAATTTATGCAATTATTTATTTATAGCAGTATAGACTCATGCATATTTACTTTATACTTTGAGTTATAATCCAATACCATTTTATTTTGTTGTTCAAGTTGTTCTAGCTTTAGCCATTCCGAGTTCCTTGTGTTGGCTCCTATGCAGCTTTGACATACTCCCTTTGATGTGTGTGGTGTGTGTTATTACTTTGTTACTTTCTGGCATTACAAGATGCTCCAGGCCCATCTTGTATTTTCCTACCCCCGTCCTAGAATCAGCCATTTCTCCAAGAAGCCCTGATTCCTTTTATTGGAGGATGATTAATAGCAAGATCTGGGCTTTAGGTGTGGTGGTTGCTATGGGGGTACCATTTGTTTAGGCTCTCTGAGACAGCAAAGAAATACATATTTTTATTAACCCATGTATGTGTACATATCCATAAATATTTCTATATGTAACTATCAGTACTTATACTGAGCTAAATATGAGTTCATACTAATGTCTTCGAGTCTAATCCATTAACACATAGATCATTTTAGCTTCCTCCCCTTGCTTATCCATGAATTCCTACAATAATAGTAAGAAATGTGGCTCCAACAATCTTTCATCCATTTACTTAATTGTTCCTTTCCAGTGTACATGTATGTATAGCAATATAATAATTAACCCATTAGCTCAATATCACTATTTTTTAAGTATAGTAGTTAATAGAATAACTGTTACATCTTGTTATTTAGTGAACTTAAATGCCTGTACATTTCTATATCACAAGTTTTATTTCTTAAATATTTTAATAACTGCATTTAAGAATTGGCAATTAGTGTCCTTTTAAATTATGTATATTTTATGAATTTAAAAGTTATTTTTTCCTTCCTCTTTTTTTTAAAGATGCATTTATTCGTTTTAGAGGAAGAGAGAGAGAGCGGGGGGAGGGGCAAAAGGAGAGGGAGAGAATCCCAAGCAGACGCCCCACTGAGCACAGAGCCCTACTCGGGGCTTCATCCCAGGACCCTGAGATCACCAGTGGAACTGAAATCAAGAGTCGGAGGCTCAACCAACTGAGCCACCCAGGCTCCCCAAAAGTGTTATTTTAAGAAAAGTTAAAGAAACTGCTCCAGATTGTTAAAGGGAACCGTGGTAAGAAGAAGGTTAGGATCCCAACCACAGAAGATTTTTTTTTAGGATACTCTGAAATGACATGGATTGCCCAGTGCAGGCATTAGAGGGAGTCCATGCTTGCTAAGTGCTACCCTTGGCCACTTGGGCAGGCTCCCATCTTCTTTGAAAGTTCTAAATACCTTGGAAGAGAGAATATGCTGAATCTTGTGGTTAATAATTATAATTTAGGGGCCTGGGTGGCTCAGTCAGTTAAGTGTCTGACCTTGGCTCAGGTTATGATCTCAGGGTCCTGGGATCGAGCCCCACGTGGGGCTCCATACTCAGCACAGAGTCTGCTTGTCCCTCTCCCCCTCCCCCCACTTGTGTGCATGCATTCTCTCTCCCTCTCTCTCAAATAAATAAAAATCTTTAAAAAAATAATTTATAATTTAGTTGCAGGATTTGCTAGGTATCAGGTGCTAGAGGTAAAAGTCTGTGTAATGTTAAGGAGAAGAAGGATGGGAAGATGAAGGGAACCAGAAGACTGAGAGGACTCTGAATTTCAGGGGTTTTGTAGTTGAACAGATCTGGGCTTGGATCCTCTCATTCACAGTCTGACTTTGTCTTATTTTTGAAATAAGGAGAGCAATGGCTATTACATAGGCTTGTCCTTAGATGTTTGGTCTTTTCCTTCAATTTGTCTGAAACAGTGGAGATTAAATGTGGTGACTTAGGATAGTCCTAGAACATAGTCTGTTGTCCTTCCCAGTATAGTTTCCATTCTATGAAGCCAGACTAACTGGAGATATAGACAGTGTCTCATGATAATTTAGGCTCCTTCATCCATCAAAATACTCTTGTCAGGTGCTTTTTACTCATGGTAGAGAATCAGTATTGATGGTGCTAGGGAAAAGACAAAAATTAAAGATGTAAAATGGCAGAAATTAACTGTTCGGATACTATACCAAGGCAAGAGGCATAACGGAACTAGAAAGAAAAAGAATAATAAATGAGAAATATTTTATGTCAACACATAGAGCTTGAATCAGTCTTCTTGGAACTTGACATACACCAGTATGCCAGATAACTTCATTAGTGGAGGCTAGAGTAAGATCATTTTTTTTTTACCCCATGACTTTTCATTGCCTGGTCTTTTAAAAAAAAAATCATCTTTTGCTGATGACTCTGAGGTCTGCAGTTCTTCCTTTCTGATATTCTGGAGTTAGGGATCAAATGGCCTAAGGATATCATGAGTCTCAGCAAGAGACAATGTGAAACCAGAGGCAGAGGCCCCATGTGCCTGAAGCTGTCAGCAGTGGAACCAGTCCTTTGGGTTAGGGAGTCCTTCCAGAAGGAGCTCATTTAAATGC
Organism: Leptonychotes weddellii; assembly: GCF_054177405.1. Classification (NCBI taxonomy): domain Eukaryota; kingdom Metazoa; phylum Chordata; class Mammalia; order Carnivora; family Phocidae; genus Leptonychotes; species Leptonychotes weddellii. The sequence goes on along the minus strand of NC_138372.1, from coordinate 121,222,093 downwards.
AAATACGCTGTCAAGGAGTGGTAACCAAGTATAGAGTATCTCATTAGCAGCCATTAACAATTTAGCAGAGATTAGCTTCTCAGATTTATTATGGAGAGGAGTTGTCAGGGTGATTTGGCTCCAGCGTCTGTCACCCACTGACTTGCCAGGTCTCCTGCTCTCATCACTCCATAGGAGTCTGCTTAAAGCTGGGAATTTGGTTTACTAGGAAAGAATTGGGCACTTAGTACGTGACAGTCAATATTGTCTTACATAATTTTGATTTATAAGAAAGGGTAGGAGGAGAATTTTTGTAACAATAGTACCTGTGTGTGCGTGTGCGTGTGTGCATGTGCGTGTGTTTGGTGGCTGCTCCGCTTGGGTTGACTAATTATACTCCACAGAAATCTTAAAATTTTATGCCAAATATCTCTTTCAATGAGGTCAGAAAATATATAAAACATGTACAAATGCAATTCAGGGGTAGCAAAGTTATAGTTATAGTAAAAGTTGCATTCAAATAATTATAGATAGTGTAAGATTTCCTGCATTAATATGAATACACTGATACAAGAGTACTAGATAACAATCATTCATATGAAGATTGGTATTAGATAATGAATAGTATCAGCAGATATAACTGAAAGAAGGGAAGTGACTTCAAACAGAACAGAAATTGTTTCTTTAGACATTGCTACGAATTCACCTTGTTTTTACTGGTAAGGAGTCGACATATAATACCAGATCAATATAATACAGGAAGTATTCTGTAATATTTAATTGTGAAATGTATATTAGCTTACGTGAAATGCTTAGTAAACCGCATATGATATATTCAACAGCGTGGTGTAGGTAATTCTCAAATAAACCTTTTTTTTAAATCATTATAAAGTCATGAAGTATAAAAACAATCTACTTAGGTAGTACTCTTTAAATTCTTTTTTAATTTCAGGTCTTTTAAAGAATCTGACCAAACCAATAAATCCCTGCTGAAGAAAGTACTCTTTAATGAAAACTTTTCTGTTGTAATGAATGGATTATTAAATAGTATTTATAAAGAATTGTTTCTATAATTCTTCATTTTTTTTCATGAAAAAGGAATATCCGATTCCTCAAATCCAATTTAGGCTAATAAAAAAGGAAATTTAAATTTGATTTAAACATAAGTTTCAGTGAATGTTTGGTCAGCAGGAAGTTGCGGTTTATTCAGCAGATATTGATGGAATGTCCAATATGAGCTGCTGTTCTAAGAACTGGAGTTACAAAAGTGAACAAATGGATCTCTTCCTTATGGGTCTTACGTTCCAGTGGAAGAAGACCATAAGCAGATGAATATAGCTTTTTATTTTGGGAAGAGCCATGAAGGAGCCGTGTAATGATGCAAGGGTGGGGGCAATATAGGGTTGTCCATTGATATTTGAGCAGAGATTTGGAAGAAGTGTGGGAACAAACCATATGAATACAGTTGATCCTAGAACAACATGGGTTTGAGCTGCATGGGTTCACTTATAGGTGTATGTTTTATAGTACAGTACTGTAAGTGTATTTCTCATTATTTTCTTAATTTTCTGATTTTATTTATTTGACAGAGACACAGCGAGAGAGGGAACACAAGCAGGGGGAGTGGGAGAAGGAGAAGCAGACTTCCTGCAGATCAGGGAGCCCAATGTGGGGCTCGATCTCAGGACCCTGGGATCATGACTCGAGCTGAAGGCAGACGCCCAAAGACTGAGCCACCCAGGTGCCCCGATTTTCTTAATTTTCTTAACATTTTTCTCTAGCTTACTTTGTAAGAATAAACTATATAATACATATAACATACAAAATATGTGTTAATCAATTGTTTATGTTATCAATAAGGCTTCCAGTCAGCAGTAAGCTCTTAGTGGTTAAGTTTTGGGGGAGCCAAAAGTTACACATGGATTTTTGAATGCACAGGGTGTTGGCATCTCTAACTCCCACGTTGTTCAAGGGTCAACTGTACATTGGAAATGAGGTTTGGCATATGTAGGGAGATGGGCTTATACTTTATGTGTTCCAGACTAGACGGCTAGTTTGTTTATAGGGAATTGCTCAACAGGGAAAATTGTTAGAAGATGAGGTTAGAAAGGTAGGTGAGTGAAAAATCATTTAGAAACTTTTGAGCAGTGGTCAAGAGAGAGCTTTAAGGGATTAGAAGTTTGTTTGGGGATCCGCTAAATTTGTGATGCCTATCAGATCTTAGTAGAGATGGGAAGTAGACAATGGGTATACGCGTCTGAAACTCAGGGAGAGAGATGACATGGCTGTAGTAGAAAATTTGTGAATCATCATAGTATTTAAAGTCTTTAGACTAGATGAAATTACTTTGCAAGTAAGTGTAGGCAGAGAATACTTGATGTTGGAGGAATGAGCAATGGGACACTCCAGTATCTAGAAGATCCAGTAAAGGGTAAAAGAAGTCAGCAGAGATAAGAATTGTTCCAGAAGTCCAGCGGAGGGGTATTAGAAGGAAGAGGGAGTGATTATTAGTCATATTGCTGCTAGTAGATTAAGATGAGAACTGATAGGGGCGCCTGGGTGGCTCAGTCGTTAAGCGTCTGCCTTCGGCTCAGGTCATGATCCCAGAGTCCTGGGATTGAGCCCCACATCAGGCTCACTGCTCAGCCTGAAGCCTGCTTCTCCTTCACTCCCCCTGCTTGTGTTCCCTCTCTCGCTGTGTCTCTCTCTGTCAAATAAATAAATAAATAAATAAAAGATGAGAACTGATAATTTAGTATAGTATTTGGAACATAGAGATAACTAATAACCTTGATAAGAATAGTTCTTATATAATGGAGAGAACAAAAATCAGCAAATGGGAGAAAAGTAGTGGAAAAGTTAAGTAGAGCTATCTTTTTTTTTAAATTTTTTTATTCTTATGTAAATCCCCATACATTACATCATTAGTTTTAGATGTAGTGTTCCATGATTCATTGCTTGTGCATAACACCCAGTGCTCCATGTATCTTTTTTGACTAGTTTGCTATAAAGAGAAGCAGAGCCATGGGGCAGTAATTAGGGTGTGATATGTGAGCAAAGACAGTATTTTTTTTCCTTTACGATGGGAAGTATTACATCTTTGTATGCTGATGGGAACATCTAGTAGAGAGAGGATAATTGACGATATGGGAGAGAGGAGACACAGTAGAAGAGAAATCCTTAATTAGGTAAGAGGAGAGGAATCCAGTATAGAATGGAGGGTTTGACCTGAGATCAGTGGACAAATATTTCTTCCACCAAAGAAGGGAAGGCAGAGTGTGTGGTTTCTGATAGCCCCAAGTAGGTTGGTAGATTTGATATTTGGAGGTTATGGAGATTCTATTTAGATTCCACCTGTATTCTTAGTGAAATAAAAAGCATCTGAGAATTTAGAAAGAGGAATAGGTGTTGGAGATGTAAGAAGAGAGAAGTTGTGAAACTGTCACCTAGGAAAGAGGGAAAGAAAATTGATTAGTCAGTTTTCTGTAAGTACTAAGAGTTCACATAGGGTTAGTGATTATGAATTAAATGAGACCAATTAGCAATTGTCATTTTTCTCCAGCCATATTTACCTTCTTGGCATAGGTGCTGAACTAACATAAGTTTCTATTTTGCAAGGGTTGACATTTTGGACAGTTAATACAACAGAGAGTGAGGGCCAAGGGACTTCAGAGGCTACAGGAAGGAGTGATTCTAGTGATGGACCATAGACTCTAACTGGGTTAAGTAGGGAACTGAGGAATTAGACCTTGAACACTACGCTTGATTTTAACTGTATATTGGATTGCAAGAGCTGAAATTCTGACTGATAGTAGTATGTTAAGAGCAAACACAGCTAGAGCTCCCATAGTTCACTGTCACACAGGAATACACAGTGTGTGCTTCAGCTTCATTCCTGACTGTAATTTCTTGACTCTTAAATCAATGACATCATCTAAAGTGAGGTATGGGGGCGCCTGGGTGGCTCAGTCGTTAAGTGTCTGCCTTCGGCTCAGGTCATGATCCCGGGGCCCTGGGATAGAGCCCCGCATCGGGCTCCCTGCTCCGCGGGAAGCCTGCTACTCCCCCTCTCACTCCCTCTGCTTGTGTTCCCTCTCTCGCTGTGTCTCTCTCTGTCAAATAAATAAATAAAATCTTAAAAAAAAAAACAATTTTAAAATTTAAAGTTTTATAAAATACATTTCTGAAGGACTTATGAAAAATGCATACCTCACTTCATTTTTTGTTAAAGATTTTATTTATTTATTTGGCAGAGAGAGACACAGCGAGAGAGGGAACACAAGCAGGGGGAGTGGGAGAGAGAGAAGCAGGCTTCCCGCGGAGCAGGGAACCCGATGCGGGGCTCGATCCCAGGACCCCGGGATCATGACCTGAGCCGAAGGCAGACGCTTAGACTGAGCCACCCAGAAGCCGCAAATTTTAAAATTGTTATATAGAAATAAGTATAGCAGAGCTTGCAGTGTTTTCAAGTGCTCCTGGCTCTGACTTTCAGATGTACTTCCTCTAGTATCAGAAATAAAAATAAAAAGTAGAAATTAAACAAACATTTTCTCTTCAAAGAGATATGTAGCCCTGGTTTTTTGTTTTTTGTTTCCTAATCTGGGCCAAACTCATTACTGACTTCACTTCCATTTATTTTTCCTCCAATGTAAGCAGTTTATTACTGCTAATTTCCCCCTCCCTGTGTATATGAGGCATGTTTGCCCCCTCGTGGATGATTCTGTAACTGTCACCAGGAATTTTTCTTGTTTTTAGTGGGGGAAAAAAAAGACCGAAAGTGCAAATATTGTGGTCGATGGGAATTATTTTTAAAGAAATGTCAAAAGAGGGAGGATGGGTTGGCTTGGTGGTGGGTATTGAGGAGGGCACGTTCTGCATGGAGCACTGGGTGTTGTGCACGAACAATGAATCATGGAACACTTCATCTAGAACTAATGATGTAATGTATGGGGATTAACATAAGAATAAAAAAAAAATTGAAAAAAAAAAAAAAAAAAGAAATGTCAAAAGATTGACAAAGAGATTGAAATCACTAGATATTTAATCCTCTTCTTTTAGTTTCAAAATTTGGGATTATGTTAAGGACCACACTTGGGGTGCATGGATGGCTCAGTTAGTTAAGCAGCTGACTCTTGGTTTTTGCTCAGGTCATGATCTCAGGGTTGTGGGATGGAGCCCTGAATGGAGCCCCCAGCGGGCTCTGAGCTCAGTGGGGAGTCTGCTGGAGATTCTCTCTCTCCCTCTCCCTCTTCCTCTTCCTCTGCCCCTCCTCCCTACTCACCCATGCTCTCTCTCATATAAATAAATCTTTAAATTAAAAAAAAAAGGACTACACTTAACTGAATCTGTAAGATGATAGTCAAAGAAGTTAAAATTTTGACATTCTTTTTAAATATGAGAAAGCAGAATTATTGACAAAAGCTAGTCTTACCCTTATTTAAATATTAAAATCCTAATGTTTGTAACTTAACTGAGAAGGATGAGATGGCTTTTCTTAAAGACTATGTAAACATAAGTAGAGGAAAGCCTGCCATTGATTAATCTTCACTTACTACATATGAAAGTATACAAGGTATGAGAAAGTCCATTCTTAAGACTGTGTGCACATCAATGAGTCTAACTTTTCCTTAAGAGTTCTCAGGAACATACTAGAAAAAGTAACTTCAATGTACTTAACTAAGAATTTATAATATAACTCCTAGAGAGCAAAGAGTATCTTCTAACAAACATTTCTTCTTTTATTCATGATTTCATTCATAAAACAAACAAACAAACAAGAAGAAAACTATTGAAAAGTTACTATGTGCTTGGCACTGTTTTAGGTTCTGGGGATAAGACTTAGTTTCTCTCCTTAAAAGAGTTGCAATCTGATGCAGAGACAAAAATTGCAGCAAAGTGTTATACATTTCACTGCAGAAGTTTTGTGCATGGTATAAATGCAAGCAACATATTCTAAAGGAGTAGCTCACAGAAGTTTCATGGAAGAGAGGGCCTGAGCCGTCTTGGGAAGTTTTTAAACAGATGAAGAGTGGGAGCTGGGGGCCAGGGGGCAAAGGCAGTCTAGTCTTAGTAAATGTATATGGACATGATCTAGTGGCTTATTTTCCCATGCTTACAGGCCTAATAAGGACACCTGCAAGTAGCTCCATCCTCCTCCTCCTCCTTCTCATCATCATGTTAATAGTTAATGAGTATTTATTGTCAGGTAGTCAAATAAACTTTATATATAGCACCTACATATAGCTGGTTTTCTACCATCCACTTATGTGTTCAATATTGCTATTATCGTTTTACACAATAAATATGAAGGCTTAGAGAAGTAATTTGCTCAAATCTAAGTGTGTGCACTTTCAACTGCATTCACTGAATCTCTGTGCTTAACTGGCTAAGCATGATTTGCTTATACTTAAAATCTCAAATATTGGTTGGTAAGTATAATAATCTCATAAAAGGGGCACCTGGGTGGCTCAGTCAGTTAGGCATCTGCCTTTGGCTCAAGTCATGATCCCAGGGTCCTGGGATCGAGCCCCGCATCGGGCTCCCTGCTCAGCGGGGAGCCTGCTTCTCCCTCCACCCCTCTTCCTGCTTGTGCACACACTCTCTCTCTGTGTCCCAAATAAATAAATAAAATATTAAAAAAATTATCTTATAAAAGGTAAAGTGAAGCAATATATTTTAATGTTTATGGTGCAGTTTGGTGAATGCACTTAAGTGCCAAAAATGAATAATGAAAATGAGAAGTACACAAAAAATAGATCATAAAAATTCCTATATGTATGTCTGTTGGGAACAGGTAATGCTCTTAAATGTTTAAGTTAGTACCTAACAGGATTCCACATCCATGTCATTGTTAAGCAGCATCAGATGTGCACTGATGCATGGAAAGACAATTCACATTGCCGGCCCATTATAGATAAGTACCTATTAAATGGGTCTCTAAAAATTAAATAATTTATAATCTCTCATTGTACTTATCAGTTGGTATATATGAATCATGTTAGGCGAATAATTGTTGATTGGAAATTTTACGTTTGAATTTTTTACATGTAACAGTAAACACTTTCAGCCTTGAAATACGGCTTCAACAAATGGGTTATTATGCTGGAGAAAGTGATCAATGCAGTCAAGTGTCTGGAATCCACGGTGAGAAGTAATTGAAGGACTAGGAATACGAAATGAGACAAGACCAGGAGGCAAAGGTGATGGCTCTAATCTACTATTGGAGTTTGTCCTGTGAAAAGGAATAGTCTTTTCTACCCTGAAGATCCATTAGCCAGGTTTAGGTTGATAAAAGGATGAACTATTTAACAAGTAGAACTTTTCAACATTAGAAGAGACTGCATTTTAAAATAATGAACTTCCTGTCACTGAAGTATTTTCACAGAGATAGAAGCCAAGAAGCTGGAAAAGGAAGAGTTTTTACAATGAGAAAATTCTTGGATTCTATGGTTCACCAACTCCTCAAACATTCCACTCATTGTGGCACTTAAGTGTATGATGTTGTGTATGATGTTTTAAGGGGCCATTCAAAGTTGATGGTTTCCTGTGCCACACCTTATGAAAGTTAGCCTTGGTTCTGTGTAAATCTTATCTTCCTCACTGAATTAGCATTATCCCTAAACAAGGAGATATATTTCATAAGGAAATGTAAAAGAAGAAAAACTAAGTTTTTACAAAATTCTGTTATCAAATTTAGTTTACTAAAAAACTTCAGGGGCGCCTGGGTGGCTCAGTCGGTTAAGCATCTGCCTTCAGCTCAGGTCATGATCTCAGGGTCCTGGGGTCAAGCCCTGCATCGGGCTCCCTGCTCAGTGGGGTGTCTGCTTCTCCCTCTCACTCTCCCTCTGTGCTCTCTCTCTCTCTCAAATAAATAAATAAAATCTTAAAAACAAAAAACAAAAAACAAAAAACTTCAAACATAGCAGCATGAGTTCCCATGTGCCCTTTACCCAGCATCCCTAAAAGTTTATCCCTAAGTTTATATTATCATAGCACAATTATCAAAACCAGAAAGTTTACATTGATACAATACTATCAACTAATTTTTAGACTATTATTCAAATATTGTCTATTGTCCTGTGGTCACGTTCAAATCCAGGATCCCTTATTGCATTTATTTGCCGTATCTTCTCATTCTTCTTCAATCTAAGATAGTTCCTGTGTTTCTTTATCTTTATGACTTTGAACTAATGGAGAATCCTAGCCAGTTATTTTGTAGAATGTTTCTCAATTTGGATTTGTTTGATAATTTCTCGTGGTTAGACTGATGTTATGCATTTCCTGACAAGAACACCACAGGATGATGTTATGTCCTTATGTCCACCATAGGAAGAGGTTCAAGAAATCATATGTCTCACTACTGGTAATGCTAACTTTGATGCCTTGGTTATAATGATAGCTGCAAAGTTACTATTTTTCCCTTTGTAATTATTTGAGTTTGCTCAAATATTCTGCTTCTTGTTTTATTGCCCCACACTAATTTTGACATCCATCAATAATCCCTGGCTCCAGCAATTACTGTGATGTTTGACAAATTATCATTTTCTGTTCCCATCATTTCTTCTACATTTATCAACTATAATTTGACTGAAAGGAAGAGCTATTCCTTCTCCTTCATTTATGTATTTATTCAGTTATTTATTTATTTATTTATTTATTTATATATGTCAGTATGAACTTGTCGATATTTATTTTATTCTATTCAGACCTTCCTTTTACTTTTCCCTGTCCCAGCCTTGAATCAGTCATCTCTCCATAGAGTTCTTTTTTTTTTTTTAAGATTTTATTTTATTTGACAGAGAGAACACACATACACAAGCAGGGGGAGTGGGAGGGGGAGAAACAGGCTTCCCATGGAGCAGGGAGCCTGTTGTGGGGCTCGATCCCAGGACCCTGGGATCATGACCTGGACTGTAGGCAGATGCTCAACTACTGAGCCACCCAGGCACCCCTCTCCATAGAGTTCTTGTTCCTTGTATTAAATAATGGTATTTAGAAATCAGCATCTTGGTATGAGTTATATTCATTGCTACCCAAACTACCCTATTGCCCTTTGAGCAGACAGACCTAAAAACATATATATGAATACATACATACGCATATACAAATATATGTTTATTTTTATATTTATCTATCTGGGTGTGTACACACACGCACACACACCCACACAAAATTCAAACTGATACATGAATTCAAACTAATACCTCGATTCCGATCCAACACTATAGGGCTTATTCCAGCCTCTTACCATTTCTTTATTTGTAACTCCTTTGTTTAACAACTAAAAACCCAATTCTCATTATCCACAATCTATTTTTTGCTCAGTTCATAAAATGCACATAAAATGTTTAAAAATCATTAACCTATATCCCTGTTAAAAATAAATCTACTAACAAGTTTAATATTTGTGTATAGTTAGTTCTTTCTGTTTTTAGCTTGCAGTATATATTGTGTATGTTTAATTATAGTATATTAAAGTACTGTTTTCCAAAGTTACTTAGGTTAGTTCTTTCCTGCCACCTAGGTTAGTTCTTTCCTGCTGCCTTCAGTGTGATTTTGTTATTCATTTGTAATAAAGTTAGGTTTATTTGTTACTAATTATGTTCCAGTTTGGGATACTTTCAAATCCTGCTTGATTTTAATTATTTATTTACTTGGGTATGTGGAAAATGTTCACGTTTTTAATTGAAACTATACAAAAATATATGCTCACTGTCATCTCCTTCTCATCCCTTCTATCCCATTCCCATTCTTCTTGACTTTCAGCCCAATTCCCAGCTGCTTCCTATAGATAGTCAATCACACTAGATTCTGGTTTATCCTTCCTGTATTTCTTTTTGCACAGATGAGTAGATATATGTGCATTTTGTTACAGTCCCTTCTTTCTTACATGAAAAGTGGCATACTGTAGGTACTCTTTTGAACTTTGCCTTTCATGTATGTTGGAAATCACCCTATATCAGTTGATAGAGATCTTCTTCATTTTTTCTCTCTTTGATAGCTGCTCAATATCCACAGAGTGAAAAAAATCCAGTACTTTGTGCTCAACTCAGACCTAATGAACCATAATTTCTAGCAGAAAAACTGATAATCCATATATGTAATAAGTTCTCTAGGTAATTCTTTTCACTGGGTAAATTTGAGAAACACTAGTTGACATCTCTACAATTAAGATGTCTAAAATGAAAACTTCAGTTAATTATTCCTTCTTCCAAACTGCTTCATCCTGCAAATTTTTTCTTCCTCAGTAAATGGTGCCATGATTCAAACATTCAAATATTAACTCAAAGCAAAAACCTGGGAATAATCCCTTATTCCTTACTTTTCTTCAATTTTTGCATAGACTTCATCAGTAAGTGCTCTGGAATCTATCTCCAAATATATGTGTATATATTTCTCTTCATATTCATTGCCAATCACCACCATCTTAGTCTAAGCCACTATCATTTCTCCCTTATTCTACTTGAACAGTCTAGTATTCCATGTGAATCTGATCATTTCCACTATCTTCTCAAAACCATTAATGGTTTTCACTTGCATCTAAAATAAAATAAAAATCATTAGCCTTGTAGATTCTGGCCTTTATCAATCTGATCAACTGTGTCTTATGTTGATCTCCTTCACACTGGTATCAATCATTTACAGGATGGGATTTTTCATGTAGGGCTTTTGAGTAGGTAGTTTCTTTTTATGTTATTCTTATTCTTCCTCTTTATCTGCTTTTTTTTTTTTTTAATCCTCTTGTTTCAGTTTTAATGTCACCTCCTCCTTAAGACTTTTTCTGGAACCTTTTCTAAAACAAGTCACTCTCCTCTCTCTTCAGTCAGTCTTTATCTAATCACTTTTTTTTCCTTCTGAGCAACACTTGTAAATAAAGAAATGTAGATAGATGGACAGATACTTTTTTTTTGGTATCAGAATTTAGCAAAAGTTTTAAAGAATGGAATCAGTGAGAGCATTATATGGAAAGTTTTCTGAACTCTTCACTAACTTGAGGGAAAAATACTAGAACAAATATTTTGTTTACATTACATTAAGATGAGCTCAAGCTCCTTTTGCCAGGTTACCATATACACCAATATTCTCTTCTTGTGGAAACCCTCTCCCATAAATGATCCTAAAACTCTGGGTTTTATGCAGCTCAAGGAGGTAACAGTCCCCATCTATCTAATTGTGACAAGCATGGACTTGTTCCTTTCTGTTACTGATTCTTGATGCCACATGGTAGCTATAGACACTTGTCTTACATATCAGTTGTATGATGCTGGTCCACTCTTGATCCAGAGCCTTGTGCACCACATGGAGCTTCCAGGGTGTTGCTAGTCCCTTATTGATTGACCAAGATTCATTGGATTCCCAGCCTTGCAATTTTTAGTCTTGATTTCTTCATTTATAAATTATTCATATTCAGGGTTAATGAAAAAAAATCATGTAACTACTGCATTGGGCGCTTAAAAAAGCCACCAGTTAACATTAGTTGGTATTATATTTACATTTTCCCTACATATTGGCATATTTTGTTGATTTTCTCACTATAAAGTGCAAAAGTACATTTTACCCTAAAGATGAGTTTTAATGTTAATAAGGCAATTTAAAATACGTATGAAAATTATTTCACTTTAATTGCCTAACACTTTAAGTGCCTTATATCCACCTATTAGTAAAGATGTCAAATGAATCACCAAAACATTTTTGTTTATTTTCTGTCATTGAACCTTAAGTCCTAAGAAGGTTTTTTGATGTAGTGAGGGATCAAAATTTTATACTATTTAAGAACTAATGTCATAGCTGTCCTATTTTATAATCAAAGATGAATTGTTTTCATTTACCTCCTAATGTATAATTTTTGAATGGCCTGGAATGAGACAAATTATCCTTCGGGCTGAAAAAAAGGATAAAGAGGCTCAATGCTGATGAAAGGAGGAAGCCAAAGAAGAATAGGGAAAGCAGGATTAGTTCCTCTTTCAGAAGAGGGGCAAAATACTAGAACTTTCCATAGGGAAACTGAAGCACACCTTTCTTTCTGAGATTTGAAAGGAAGAGATGCCCTACATTTAAGTATCTAGAGTATATCTTTCATTTAAAAATGAAGCTAGCTAATCATCTATCAAGGAAGAAGAGAGTAAAATAGCCTGTGAACAAGTTCTTTTTGTGGTATTAAATGAAACTAATTATAATGAATCTCACATATCTAATGAGTTTTAGAATTCCCATTGGAAAAACTGTTCTGCTCTTTATAAAGAAGAGTAGAGTCCAATTGCATGTAGTAGAACAGCTTTACTAACTGCCTAAATCACACTTATTTAAAGCTCCTGTCAAAGTCTGTTATAATTTTTTATTATATATGTAATTATATAAATGTAATTATATAAATATATATAATGCCAACAAGAAATCTTAGCTACAGTTCTTTGATTAGTCTCCTTGTAGTTATGTATTTCCCTTTCCTTTCCAAATACTGAGTGGTGATAGTTATTTTTAATTGAAGTGAAAAAATTGATTGTGACTATTACAATACCTTGAGGTACTTAGAGGAATTAGAAAATCAGAATTTAGGATCATGATTGCTCATTGACTTTCTTCATAAAGTCACTAGCATTACTTATTACTAAAACTCTTATTGTCTGAGTACTGACTGGGTTCCTGTGACATTAAAATAGATTATATTAATGATTTTATAATTGTAAGAATTAGAAGTTAATGCTTTTTTTCCCATTATTATTATTATTTTCCCATTTATTTAAAAAAATTCTAGTAAACAATAGTGTTATTTTAAATATATGGAACTTTTAAAATTATATTTTGAGTAAATAATGCCATTAGTTTTGAGGAGTGACCTATTTTTTTATAATCCTGTTAGTTAGTGCTGTTTGTTCCAAATCATCCCCATTATGCTAAAGAGCAAGGACTAATTTTTCTATTTTTACAGAGACTGTGTGGAAAGTTTCCGAGGGATTGATGGACATTCTCTGAAAAACAAGGAGCCTCGGGACCTACTTTCATAGGAAGCATTTCCCATCATTGTCACTCATGGTCATCTTGCTGCTAAACCCAACAGTCAGTGTTCAGAACTCATTTTACAAACTGTTATGAGCATGTGACACAATCTCTCCCACCTTGAACCATGAACTACCTATGACTTCAGTGCCACCACCCTCTCTTAGTTTCCCTCCAACCCCACTAATCATTTCTTCTGGACCTTCTGTGTTGGGCATTCCTCCTCTTCCAGACATTAGGCCTCTTCTTTTTATCCAGAGGTCCTGCTCGATGTAACCCATGCAGTCTCCTGGAGAGTCAGTGAGATGTGCTATACTGAGGGGAAATTTTGGGGGAAACTAATGTTTCCTGTATTTTGAAGGGCAGCCATGGGCTGACCTAACCTACGTTTCCTGTATGGAAGGAGAAGCCCAGAATGCTGTCATATCGCTGTTTCTTGCTCCTTTCGGTATATTTTTTCAGAAGAGAGGTGAACTCAAGCTAGAGTTAGCCAACCTGCAAATGGAGATGAAAGGGAATATTACTATTTGCCTGTAGCCTGTAATCTAAACTGATTGAGAGTATGATAAGTTAGGACCATGCAGTATAGAAAAATCCAACTGTTTCTCTACCTGAAATGGAAGTGGTTACAAGGCATGGATGCAATCTCCTCAAAAGGAGATTTGACTGTGGCCTCAAGTCTTTTGTAAGCATCTTCCTTTGAAAGTTAAGGCAAGACAGTGGGAACCAGTCCAGCAGCAGAGATCAGATTAAGGATAGTACATTTCTACCTGTATAGTCACGGCTTGTGCATGCCTCACTTTCTCTCCCCTTCGCCTCTGGTTCCAGCCACAGCTATTGTAAAAAATCCCATGTAGGTATTAATTCTCTTTGCCTGACAGTACTCGATCTCAGAGCATGTACTAGGTATTTCTCTTTTCCTGTTCTAGGGCTTTTCTACCTCTTTGGCACGGGACACAGTGGTACCCCCCCAGTACTCAAAACTCAGGGAAATTGGGGTGACCCTCACCTAATAGGGGATGTGAGCCAGTGACTGAATGCTTCTTTATGTTTCCTCAGCCAGAAAATTTTGAGAATCATTTCCTGAGTCTGTTTAGAAAGTCACGCATAAAACCAGTCATGTGCCATGCCCCTACTGAAACCACTTTCTTTCCTTCCCTATTCAATTTCCAGAACCTCCTGCCTGCTCTCTGCCAACACACTCCCAAATAAACTACTTGCACACAAGAGAAGTCTTGGCTCTGTGTTAGATATGAGAGAGACCTTGGCTAAAACACCACCTAAACCCATACTTGAATAGGGCCTTCAGAGAGTTAAGTTCGGATAGAGTGGAATGAGCACAACACAGAGGTCAGTTGATGCAATACCAGAGCCTTGAAAAGTTGTGGCTAGATGAGAATTTTGCTGTGGTAACCCACACATGGGGATGACTGGGAACAAACCTCAATTCTACCAAGTTTTTGAGGGGCTTGCGTTGCAAAGGACCCACAAACCCAACTTGAAATGTTTGGTCCCTAACTTGCATCAGCAGGAAATGGCCTGTAAAAGTCTCTAACGAAACCATTCTCCTTAAAGTCCATGTCAAATATGACTATGAAGGGCCTTGGACGAAGAATTCTTTGCAGAGAACAAAACCAGCAGCTACCAAGTTGGCTAATGAAGGAATTTATTTTACCTACGGAAAAAAACATGTTTGCTATTGCTGCCCAGCAGGATGTAAAAATTGCTATGGAACTTTTCCAAGCACTTATTGTATATTATTTAATTTGGAAGCAGATAACTTTAGTTTATAGATTACTTGTCATTGAGGAGCTACATTTGCAGTTTGTGGAGAGGACTGAATTACTAAGAGATCCTGGATTTCTTGCTGAATTCACTAATGTGGTGGGGCTTGGTGCTTGTCTCTCTGGAAGACAGTGAAAGAAGACCGTTCCTTTTTTTTTTGTAGAAAGAAGGATGCATATTGATATTTGAATGGACAAATGGGCAGATTGGCTGAGACTTACAGATTTCAGACGATAACTATTTTCTTCTTATACCTTAATAGAATTCCTAATCTTTACCCAGATTCAGAAATACTCAGAATAAAGATATTTTCTATTGCCAGTCCTCTTAGTTAGATGTGTCCCTGTGCCTATGATCTGGCCAACAGTGCATAAGCAGAAGTGATTTGTGCAAGTTCTCTCATGTCTTTTAAGTGAAGACCCTTTTCTTTCCTCTCTACTTCCTTCATCCTGGTGTGATATGGATATGAAGGAGGGAGGGTCATCTTGGATTATGAGGAAGAGAGCACATCCTAAGCATAGTGGAGTAAAAAGCTGAATGAGACTCTGTTTTGTACTACACCAGAGCCACTGTACTCATCTCAACCTGTCTATATCTAAATGCTTAAATGAGAGACAAAACAAGTCTATCTTTAGAAACATTATGTTTGGTCTGCTAACACAGCTTAAGACTTAAGTGTGATGTGAAGGGTTATATGGTGTGGGTTTTCTGGGGAAAAGAGCTTCACTCCTAAGAGAAAGCTTTTTTTTTCTTTTTTCTTTTTTTCCTTTTTTCCCTGTGAACATTGCCATACCTATATTGGTGCCTGGTGCTGTGTCATCTTGCTCCTGCCTAAGGATGTAGTCATCACTGAAGTTGGCTCTATCAGTCAGAGGCCAGTCAGGAAAATGGAACTAGGTGCTCAAACAGAGGAGGGTTTAATGCAGGAAATTAATTATAAAGCCATCAAAAGGGCGGGAGTGGCGAAGAAAGAAGGCGCAAGGCAGGAGGAACAAAGGGAAGAGAAGAATGCTGCTCTCACCCTTGGGCTGAAGTCCTTGTCTGTTTGCTGAAGGCAGTACTAGAGCCACTGAGCAGTAACAGAAGGGCTTGTACTACTGACCATGCTGCATAAAGCCTGAAATTTTCTGCATTGGGCTGCTCTCTTCCAACACCGCTCACTGATACTGCTGCATCAAAAAGCAGCACCAGAAGAAAAAAATAGTTTCTTTCTCTTCCCATTTTGCAGTCTCCCACCAGAGTTCCATTGACATGGGTACCTTGGAAATGTCGTTGGAGGCGTCTAGCCCCTTGTGACATAGAGGAGAGTACGGAGGTGGGAATGCAGCTGACAGTCATCAGACAATAACTAGTGGAGTGATGAAATGGAAAGAACTGCTTCCTTTGATCACATTGTTAACCCAGCATGTCAATCGAATCAGAAGTCTGCATTTTTCTGGATTTCCTCTTAAGTAAAATAAATAATTTCCTTATGACTTAAGATAGTTTGAATTGAGGTTTTTATAATTTGTGGCTAAAGCTCTACTAAATTTCATATATATATAGAAATACATTAAAATATATGAGGTTATGTTGCCTTCAGAGTTTTTCTAATAGTTTTCAGCTGATATTATGCATTTTCCATACCATTAAAATTATTTATACTGTTTTGTTATATTTTAAAGAGTTTTTTTTTAAGATTTTATTTTTTTGAGAGAGAGTGAGAGTGAGAGAGCACAAGCAGGTGGGGCAACAGATGGAGAGGGAGACGCAGGCTCCTCCCTAAGCAGGGAGCCCCATATGAGGCTCAATCCCAGGACCCGGGGATCATGACCTGAGCCGAAGGCAGACGCTTAACGACTGAGCCACCCAGGGGCCCAACAATTTCATATTGAATGTATTTCTTCAGTGTTTCACAGTGTTTTTAACAGGACTTTACACATAATAAGCACTCTACAAACACCTATTAATTAATAAATATATGAATGGATGGTAAAAAGAATGAATGACTATGAATACATGACAGAAGGGGCTCTCTATTTAAAACTTTTGAGTCATACTCTGTCCTCATTAATGGAATGAAAACATAAACTCCCATTAGTTGGCTATTACCAGTCAGGGGTTTGATATACATTACATATTTTAATCACCAATCTTTTAGGTTGGGATGCTTATAACCACTGTATGGATGATGAAAATGAAGTTAAGACAAGTTGATTGTTCTGACAAAGGGATGTTTAGCAACCTGACCTAATGGATTCAAATGCATGTTTATTCAATTTCCGATCATTAATTTTTTCTTTGGTATTGGGCAGAGTGTACATGATTATATTTGTGCAATGTTAAATTTATATGAGGTTTGTTTATATTATTTTTGTATTTTTATTATTTATATT
This sequence comes from Leptonychotes weddellii, assembly GCF_054177405.1. Taxonomy (NCBI): domain Eukaryota; kingdom Metazoa; phylum Chordata; class Mammalia; order Carnivora; family Phocidae; genus Leptonychotes; species Leptonychotes weddellii. The sequence continues at coordinate 121,204,958 of NC_138372.1, read as the reverse complement.
ATCATATTGGGGTTTTATATTAAGATTTTTTTCTTGTATTGACTTACTTTTTAACAAGCACTAAATCACTTTCCTTGTTTTTTTTTTTTTTAATGTTTGAGCAGATGTAGGGAGACTAGTAAGGAGTTTGTTTGCTAGTTTGTTTAGGATTTTATTTATGTATTAGAGAGAGAGAGTGTGAGCCCTAGGGGCAGGAAGGGACAGAGGGAGAGGGAGAAGCAGACTCCCCGCTGAGCAGAGAGCCCCATGCCGGACTCGATCCCAGGACCCTGGGATCATGACCTGAGCCAAAAGCAGACACCCAGCTGACTGAGCCACCCAGATGCCCCTAAAGCACTTTCCTATTCAATATGAAACTATTAAAAGAAAATAAAACTTATGGGTGCCTGGCTGGCTTAGTTGGTAGAACATGGGACTTTTGATCTCTGGGTTGTAAACTCAAGCCCCACGTTGGGCGTAGAGATCATTTAAAATAAAATCTGAATCAAAAAAAAAAAAAAGAAGGGGCGAAGGGGCGCCTGGGTGGTTCAGTCGGTTAAGCATCTACCTTTGGCTCAGGTCATGATCCCGGAGTTCCAGGATCAAGCCCTGCCTCGGGGGCTCCCTGCTTCTAGTGCTCTGACTGAGGAGGGCCTGTTTCTCCCTCTCCCTCTACCCCCACCCCCATGCTCTCTTTCTCTCCCTATCTTTCTCTCTCTCAAATAAATAAAATCTTTAAAAAAAAAAGAAAAATTATAGTATTATCATAGACAAATAATCTTTACAATCTTTTATCTATCTTTCCCTTATTGTGCTATTTCAAAATATGCTTATTTATATAAATATATATTTGATTTAATTGTGAATATTTAGATATATTATATTTTATTCCTACCTATTCTAATGGGCAGCCACCATATTATTTACGTGGAGAGGACTTACCTTAAGAGCATTGAAAATAACTTTAGATTTTAACTTAATGTAGCTTATTTTTCTTTGTCAAATCAAAATATAAATTTTAAAGAACAACCCTGGCTTTACATTGAAAAATTTGTCAATAAAGCAGAAAAGCATACATGCATTTGTCAATGAATCTTTCACAGGACACATAATTTATGTCTTGAGTAGTAAGGGAATTCATTACTGTCTTCATAAATAGATGATAAAATGTCTTGTTTATTTTTCCTCTGACAAATTCACTGGACCAGCAAAGGTAAAAGTACAACAAACAATTGTACAAATCTTGGTTGATTCAAAAGAAAGCAGAGTTCAAACTTTTTATCAAACTTGTTATTATGCCCTTGATTGTTAATAGTTTCATCATAATTTAAATACTTCTTGATGATCTTATAAAATAGATCTGCAAAATTTTATTGCCTTTCTTATTAATAAAAGTTTTTTAAAGACACAGAGAGGAAGAGAATATACCCACGAAGAGTAAGATATTCAGTAATAGAATGATTTTGCTGATATTGATTTTTCTCAAATATGCTGTGGTTTATAGATACCCTGCATTCAATGGTTAGCTACAAGTTTTTCCAGAAGAAATAGTTAACATGTATATATTTCACAAATATATTAAAAGTTATTTCTAGGATTAAAAAAAGAAAACAATGGAAAGAATAAAGGAGACATAAAACTGAATTTTTTTTAATATTTCAAATTTTAAAGATTTTATTTATATATTTGACAGAGAGACACAGTGAGAGAGGGAACGCAAGCAGTGGGAGTGGGAGAGGGAGAAGCAGGCTGCCCACCAAGCAGGGAGCCCAATGCGGGGCTCGATCCCAGGACCCTGGGATCATGACCTGAGCCGAGGGCAGACACTTAACGACTGAGCCGCCCAGGCGCCCCTATATTTCAAATTTTAGTATGCAGATAACTTACTGTAATCTTTTAGAAAGGAAAAATTATAACCATATTTGTAAATTTCTTTTAATGCCATTTTTTTGGGGGAAAATTTGGCCAAGCACAATTTTGGAAGTATTTGGAAGATTATTATTATTATTTTTTAAATATTTTATTTATTTGTTTGACAGAGACAAAGTGAGAGAGGGAACACAGGCAGAGGGAGTGGGAGAGGGAGAAGCAGGCCTCCCGCGGAGCAGGGAGCCCGATGCGGGGCTCGACCCCAGGACCCCGGGACCACGACCTGAGCCGAAGGCAGACGCCCAATGACTGAGCCACCCAGGCACCCCTGGAAGATTATTCTGATTATAGTTGTCTACGATATTATTTCAAAATGAATATCTGGATATTAATCTCTAACACAACGTGGGGCTCGAACTCACCACCCCGAGATCAAGAGTCACATACACCACAGACTGAGCCAGGCAGGCACCCCTGGATATTAATACAGTTTTTTAAAAGTAAGAATAATATTGAACTTCGCAATATTGCTTTCACTGTCTTGATAACTCTAAGGCTTTGTTATTGTTAAGGTTCTCAGAAACCTAGATACCTTCCAGCATATTTTATTTAGCTGTCAACCTCCATTGGATAGGCAGTTCTGTTCATTATGCTTTTTATAATTTTTCAAGTATTTACATGTGTGATTAATTTGATTGGTCTAAGGGATGCCCAGGTAGCTGGTAGAACATTATTTCTAGGTATGTCTGTGACAGTATTTCCAGAAAAGCTTATCAATTAAATCAGTAGACTGAATAAAAAAGATTGCTCTTATCACTGTGGGCAGGCATAATCCAATCCGTTAAGGGCCTGAATAGGACAAAAAGGCAGAGGAAGTGTACAAATGTACTCTCTGCTTAAACTGGGACATCCATCTTCTGCCCTCAAACATCTGTGCTCCTGGTTCTCAGGCCTTTGGACTCAGGCTGGGACTAACACCATTGGCACCCTTGGTTCTCAGACCTTTCGGTTTGGACTGGAATTACAACACTGGCTTTGCTGGGCCTCCAGCCTGCAGGAGACTGCGGATTGATGAACCTCTCAGTCTTCATAATCATGTGGGCCATGATTTATATACATTTATATTTATATTATATATATTTATATTATTTATTTATATATTTAAATTACATATTTATCTATCTATACATACCAATATCTTATTGGTTCTCTTCCTCTGGAGAATCCTGACTCATACAGATTTTGTTACCAAGAGTGGTTCTAGAAGAACAGAATTTTAAGGATGAATTTTCTGAATTGGTTCTGGAGTTTCTGGAATTGTCTCTCTAATCTGATTAAGTTTATTTATTTATTTTTTTTTTAAAGATTTTATTTATTTATTCATGAGAGACAGAGAGAGAGAAGCAGAGGGAGAAGCAGGCTCCCAAGGAGCAGGGAGCCCGATGTGGGACTCGATCCCAGGACCCTGGGATCATGACCTGAGCCTGACGCTTAACCATCTGAGCCACCCAGGTGCCCCTAATCTGATTAAGTTCAAAGATACTAATGACTCCATTTCCAGAAGTAGAGAGCACTGATAATCCATATAACTGAGCATCGTGGAAAACTAAGAAATATAGTGACATTGATTGGTTGTTCCTAATGCCTCTGGACAAAGTGTTGAAATGAAAGAATGAGTTTAGGGGTGCCTGGGTGGCTCAGACGGTTAAACGTCTGCTCGGGTCGTGATCCCAGGGTCCTGAGATCCAGCCCCACATTGGGCTCCCTGCTCAGCGGGAAGCCTGCTTCTCCCTCTCCCTCTGCCTGCTGTGTCCCCTGCTTGTACACTCTCTGTCAAAAATTAATTAAATCTTTAAAAAAATTAAATAAATAAAAGAATGAGTTCAGTTATTTAAATTCCCAGTTAAAGCCACAGCAATGACCTAAGAGCTTCCTTGTGTGCTCTGAGGCAGAGCCTTACCTTTTGTAACCACAGGGCTGAAATTGCTGAAAACCGAATGCACGATCTCATCTTGTGATTGGCTCAGTTACAATGCAACCTGAGCTTCCACCTCCGGAGTGTCTACTGTTAAAGTGAGGCCAATGATTGGGGAAAAATGGTATTTATAAGTTGTGTTGGGGATATGTGGGAAGACTGTGATGAAGCTGGGGACATTGAATCCTAAATTATGATGTGTAGTCTTTGCCAGTGGAAGAGGTGTCCCCACGTCTGTGGCAGGGGACATCCCTGCCCACAGTGGTGTGTGACTTTTTATCTCTATTTGAGGGGGTTAATTCTGCTTTGCCTGAGAAAACAGTAATGTCCTCCCCTAAGGCAGTTGCCGTGCAAAACAATGCTGATTCTCTTCAAAATCTACCCATACCATCCCTTTATGCTTCTAGGCCTGTAACTAGTATTAAAATAATAATAATAATAATACATTTAAAAAGGCCCCAAATGGAATCACTTGCTCCTAGGACAGCAAACTGAGACTTAATTATAAGAATGTGACCTTTAACCCGTCAGTCTGGAATTTCCTGATCATATTAATAAAATAATCTGCATAAGAGACAACCCTCCATCTTCCTCCAAAGAAAGGTGACCTGGCCTGAAATAATCCTGTCTTTTCTTTTTCTAGTAACATTTTGTTCTTCCCCATTTCTGCCTATAGAAGCCTTCCATTTGGTACAGCACCATGGGGGTCTCCTCTACTTTCTAGGTGATGCTGCTCCATGAATTATTGCATACTGATTGATTGATTATAAAAGAGGTTTTCTTGGAGAGGAAGCCCAGAGATGTAAAATGTACTGATGTGGAAATCAGAGACTTGAGGTCTGATTTTCATTTCTGTCACTAATTATTTGGTAGAACTGAACAAGTCACTCAATTTCTTGGTTATTGTTTATTTACTTATGAAAAGAAAAGGCTGGAATTAATGATTTTTAAAATGTGTTGAAATTCTCAATTCCTTTGAGTTTGTCTGACTCTTTGTTTTTACCCTTACTTATATTGGAAGAAGTAGAATGACCTTGAACTGTTTAGGGTCACTAAAAACGTTTTTACTGCATTCAGGTGTAAGTGGTTCTTATCACTGATCCTTATCGGGGCTGCCTCATGTGGCAGAAAGGCTGTGATGGTTTATGAATTTATCTTGTCTGGGAAGATTTACTATTGTGTATTTTATTGATTTTTCCATTCAGTAAACCTGCTAAACCAGGTTATTGGCCACTCAGAATTGGATAAACGAAAAACAAAATAAAACAAAACAAAAAACCTCCCAGGTTGAAAACAGAGTGTAAAAGGAATATGGAGTTAGAATGAATAAGCCAAAACTTCATGGAAAAGAGACAAAAAGCAAGATCTCACTTCAAAATTCTTGTCAAATTGAAAAAAAGCTTTTGAAGTCGAAAAATTATATGCATATGTATATGCACACACACACATGCATGCACACACAAGTTATAAAGTACAGCTCAATATGACTTCCAGAATATTATCAGGACCCTAGAAATTTCTGTTGTGCCTCTTTATAATCACTCACCTTTAGAGTGTAAATAATGTCCTTGTGATTGTATCCCTGTTGAAGATCAATTTACCCCCATTAACATAGCTTTAAATTCTTAATTTCTCTAAAAATAGTGGCATAGTTAGGAGGTCCCAACACAACTTTTCATTTTCTGAAGAGGGAATTGTAGAGAGCAAAATAGAGTCTCCAATGTCAAGCAGGGCCCTGTGTCAATCAGGGGCCTGTGTCCAGCAATGATGCAAGCAGTTAAGATACTGCAGCTAGGAGATCTCGTCGGGACCAGCTGACCCCCCAGAACTGATAATGAGCAGAACCAGAGCAGGTCTGCAGGGGCCCAAGACCGATTCAATCCCTTTAAATAGGGGAGGATTTTTGTAGCAAACTGTCAGACTCTTCGGACACGACCGCTCTATGTCTGACCACTTAAAAAAGGCAGTTGCCGTAGAAGGCTCTGCCCGGCAGATCTCCGAACAGAACTGAGAGCCTTTGCTGCTTGAATATAATAAGCAGTAAGTGCTGAGAGCAGGCCGGGACAGGACCGAGGCCTTATCTCAACTGTGTGACCATAGACTGACTTCACTTTTGGTTCATTACCTTCCTACACCCTCTTCTTGTTTGCTGTGTGGCTTGTCTTCTGTCCTGCTCTGTAAGAAGCCAAGTTTAATCATATGGTGAAATGTCATGGAGTTTGGAATCCTGAACCTGCTTTATAATTGTGATTAACTTTGCTTTATTTGAATAAAGCTGACATTGTGGAAAGACACAACTCTTGTGTGCGAGCCTTCATAGCGTGCTCATGACATGAATCTACTTCCCAGATTTACCTTACTGAGTTTGTGTTTTACTGTGTTTCTCATCCTCATAATCATATGATGTGATTTGTGCTCATTTCACTACCAGCTTCCCCACTCACATCTGTAGCATAGTGGTTGTATACAATTTTACAATCAGTAAGAACACGGCAAATTTCTAGGCCCTGCTTCTAGATCTCAGCACCAAACACTATCCTGTCTTTCCCATCTGATATAATCCTGAGTGACCAGAATAGGGCACTTTAAATTTCTAGGTAGGTCACTGGGTTATTTTCTAAGGACCTCCTCTTAAAATTAAAATATAATCTAGGGAGATACCACACTAACCCGTGGATAAATTTGATTTAATTGGTCTAATTTCTTTGACTTGTTTTATTAGATAGTAGGGATTAAATGAGATACCACCAGTAATTTTTGATAAGTTACATACATATTGCCAAATGTTATATTGTAGCCCTGTCACTGGCCATAGATAGATACACTACATTCAGAGGTAAAGGCTCAGTGATATGCTATGGTAGAGGGCCCTTTGAGGCAGTGAGATACAGAAGTGAGGGCAATAGTTGGTTGGCAGTAGTACTGAAAAATGTAGGCAGAGAAAATGGATTGAAAAGACAAGAAAAACAAAGTTCACGTTTGGTTCAGTTCATCTGTGGTCAATCATAGTATTTACTGACCTTAAAACTCAATAGTATAAGCAATGGATTTGCAGAGATGATCCCCTGCAGAGTTCATTCAAAGCATAAACTCGGTAAACAAGACACGACTGTGGGTTTTCTCTTTGTCCATTTGAAAGTTTGTTATTGTCTTCATGGTTGGAATTTGAGCTGTTACTGCATATTCAGAGAACACAGAAAATGTGTGTCTGGAATGTATTAAAGGGATAGAAGAAACAATGAGGAACAAACAGTGGGAGAATGAGATTTGGTGGGTTGAGTAATGGGTCAGTAGGAAAATAAGGAAACGGTTAAAGAAAGCTGAATGACTAATGGTGTCATAAAACAACACAAACAAATTGAGTGCATCCTTGTGGAACACTCACATCTCCAGGAGAAGGAAGTGCTAGAGGTGGAAATAAATTGCTAGGATTTGGTGAAGTGGTGGGAAGGAGCTTGTGTCCTAGCTGCCACCTTTGTTCTCAGCTTTCAGTATGAGGTCTGTGTAAAAGTGTGGGCAGAAAACCGATGGCCTAGGAATCCACCTGCCCCTGTCACCTGCCAGAAACCTCAATATGAATGACTATCTGCTTACAAAAACACCTTCACAAAAGCCAAGGATTCCAGGTGAGTGACTCCAGCACCCGGGGGTGAAGCACAGAAATAAGAAAGGACACATTGAAGAGGGTAGGAAAGATAGATTCACACTACTCCCATTACCCCACTTCCAAGCCCCAGCAGCTCAGCAAGGAGAGAAACACCATCTCCTTGGGAGAAGGAGAATAAAAGTGAATTCCTAACTTCATCTTGGACCTCAGAGCTGTCCACCTCAGCATCAGGCTGACACCTGCCATATGACCCATCAATTCCACTTTTGGGTATATATCTGAGGAAAATGAAAACACAATCTTGAAGAGACATCAGCCCCTCTATGTTCATTGTAGCATTATTCACAATTGCTAAGATACAGAAACTACCTAAGTGCCTGTCAAGGTTGGAAGGATAAAGAAAATATACATATATATAATGGAATATTATTCAGCCATACAAAAGAAGGAAATCCTGCCTTTTGTGACAACATGGATGGACTTTGAGGGTATTATGTGAGGTGAAATAAGTCAGATAGAGAAAGACAACTACTATATGATACCACTTATATGCAGAGTTTAAAAAAAGCTGAAATTAGAAATAAATAGAGTAGAATAATGGTTACTAGGAGCTGGGGATGGGGAAAATGGAGAGGTGTTGGTCAAGTTCTGGAGATCTAATTACAGCATCATGATTATGATCAACAGTAGTGCATTACATACTTGAACATTTTTAATAAAGTAGGGTGTCAATACTATCTCAATAAAGCTGGCAAAAAAAAGTAGGGCCATTTAAATATCATTACATTAATCCTATAAAAGGTGGTTCTTATGAATGAAAATTGGTTACATATTTCTAAGAACACATTTGAAAAGCCATCAAGCAAAGTAAAAAAAAAAGCTAATGCTGCTTTATTATTATTATTATTTTTAAAGGTTGTATTTATTTATTTGACAGAGAGAGCACAAGCAGGGGGAGCAGCAGAGGGAGAAGGAGAAGCAGGCTCTATGCTGAACAGAGAGCCTGATGCGGGCCTTGATCCCAGGACCCTGGGATCATGACCTGAGCCAAAGGCAGACACTTAACCGACTGAGCCACCCAGGCGCCCTGGTAATTCTGTTTTTATTTTATTTTGTTTTTCCCTACTGTCTAACATTGTTTAATACCTAACAGGAATCAGTTTTGAGCTGGGAATATCAGCTAATGTATATTAAGCTATTACTCTGTGCCAGATTCACTTATATTTTTACAATAAACCTATGAACTAGAAGATAAACTATTTTATAGATAAGGAAAATAAGACACAGAGAGGTTAAGTAATTTGCCTGTTTTAAATTAAACAATTTAGTGTTGTATGGCTAATATAGGTATTTAGTATATATATATAAGCATCTATCTTTTGGTCAGAAACTTTAGGAGATACTGATTATTGAATAGAAAATATGGAGTATTTGGAATTGAATATTTTAGTGGACAATTATTAGAATTTTGTTTATTATTGGAATCTCAGTAAGTATATAATATAACAACAGATTTTTAAGTCAGGCTTACATTTAAATCTTGGCCATGTCATTAATCATATTACCTTGTGTACTAGTACTCAACCTTTAAGTCTTAATATTTTCGTCTTTAAAAATCACACCAACCTTGTTGGGTTATTGTTAAGACTATAGAATATGCACATTAAATAAAGTATCATGATAGGTTCATAAGGGTCCCTTACTAAATGACAGGGTGTCAGACAGTGTTCGCTGTCAATTACTCCCCTCCTGGATAAAATAATGTTCATTTTGTTCAGTTGATAGTAGGCCATGTGCTTTAGGACCTTTCTCCAGCCCTAGCAGAGAAGCTCTATTAGTCTTAGCCAATTGCAATGAATCTGTTCTGTAGAGATTGGTTCAGCAATGGACTTATGACATGATTCTGATCAATAAGTCAGAGGGGAATGTGGACTGAGTGGTGGAGAGACTTCTTAAAAGTTCTTTCTTGCTCCTAAATAAAGACAAAAAACAAGAGTTTTCCTTTTCCAACCTTTGAATGTTATTATATAAATATATGAGTCTTGATCTTCTTGGTGTCATCTCATGAGGCAAAAAGCTAGCTTCATGAAGAAAGCAGAATGAAAGATGGAAAAAATTCCAGGACTTGATATTTCAAAACAACTATATTAACTGTGATACTTCCTTAATTCCAGGATTTTTGCTTTGTGAAATCTTCCTCCAGTTTAAACTATTTTAGTTGGGTTTTGAGTTACTTTTAGTCAAGAACACCCTAACAGATGAGGCTTGTCATCATAATATTATTAAAAGGAAGAATGTGTGCTCCACTCACAAATTTACCTCATCCTAACAGAAAGAGAAACTGCCCAGAAGCTTAGCATCTATCTCCAAGAACTTACTTAATCCTTTCTGGAGCAGTATATAATTGGTCAGAGCTTGATTTTTTTTTTTTTTTAATTTGACTACTTTGCATTAGCCGTGGGATCCTTGTCTCAAAGAATCTTCAGGAAATGTCTTGCTTTTTCTTTCATTTCTAGCCTCAGATTTGGCAAGTAGTCTTTTGCTTCCTGTCTTCTGGTTTGAGTCTATGCATTATTTATATATTCATTCAACAAATATTTATTGAATGCTTACCATATATTATGCCTACTATAGGGTGCTAGTATCAGAAAAGGCTTTCCTGCAAAGGAACAAGCGAAATAATATAAGAAGGGTGAATTGAAGTTGACTAGGGGAAGTGGGAGGAGATGTCTCTGAAACAACCCAGTCCAAGAAAAGGAAACAATGTGCTCTAGGGATAAAAGATACAAAAGTAGGGATCCAAAAGGGTACGTGCACCCCGATGTTTATAGCAGCAATGTCCACAATAGCCAAATTGTGGAAAGAGCCAAGATGTCCATCGACAGATGAATGGATAAAGAAGATGTGGTATATATATACAATGGGATATTATGCAGCCATCAAAAGGAATGAAATCTTGCCATTTGCAACGACGTGGATGGAACTGGAGGGTATTATGCTGAGCGAAATAAGTCAATCAGAGAAAGACATGTATCATATGATCTCACTGATATAAGGAATTCTTAATTTCAGGAAACAAACTGAGGGTTGCTGGAGTGGTGGTGGGTGGGAGGAATGGGGTGGCTGGGTGATAGACACTGGGGAGGTTATGTGCTCTGGTAAGTGCTGTGAATTGTGCAAGACTGTTGATTCTCAGATCTGTACCTCTGGAACAAATAATGCAATATATGTTAAGGAAAAAAAAAGAAGAAGATAGCAGGAGGGGAAGA